>NC_142008.1:82349776-82705359 GCF_049901715.1 Pseudonaja textilis | reverse complement strand
CCTGAATAACTGGACATAATTGTTAATTGAATCAGCCTCATTCTAAGCTCCATTAAGTTGTTTTGAGAATTCTAAACACTTGTTTTTCAGTATATTCCACTCTAATAACAGCCTGCAAATTTTACAACTTCTTTAGAATAACATATTGGGAAAAGTATGAATAATATTTTTGAATACTAAAAAAAAAATTCTTAGAAAAATAATGAAACAAATCAAAGTACATTTGCCCATTATGTATGTTTGTAACTTTGTGAGGTATTGCTTACATTATTTGGTTTATTTTTTTCCTAACAGCTGAAAGCTTTCGCAGACAACAGAGATGATATGGCATTGGGTCATGTGATTGTGTTGTTACAGCATGAATGGCCAAGAGGTGAAAACTTATTCTTGAAAGCAGTTAACAAAATCTGCCAGCAAGCAAACTTCCAATATGAAAATTTTTTCAACTATATTACAAGTATCCTTTGTCTTCAGTGGATCAGTATTGAAGATAAGCAGTTTCTTCAAGGAGACCATATTTTCAAAATTTAATAATGGGAGTTACTGTTAAGAAATGTAAAATCTAATGGAATATTATACTTAATAGTTGAAACAAAAGTAAAAAGCAAATAAAAGAAGACAACAATGGAATTTTGAGTGTGCTATAGGAAACATGGTTCAAAAATGTTGCTAAGATTACAGAACATACTGAATGAGTAGTAGACTGGTTAATGTAGTTTGGTTTGACTTAACATTGTATAAACCAAATCATCATGGTCTGTAAACCACAACTTAGGGTTTCTGAATTAAGTGTGAACCTGGCCAGTTTTGTTTACTTAGGAAGCAGGATTAAAATAAACCATTATGAATGATGCTTGAATCTTTTTGTTATTTTATAAAGAACAAGCATATACTTTAAAATATGGTTTGCTTTATCTGATACTAAGAATCTTTGTACAAGAGTCCCATGTATAATCATTTATGTTCCTAAGTACATCCTTTGGAACTCAATGATGTTTATTTCTAGATAAACATATGAAGGATAGTTGCATTAGCCTGTTGCAAGGATAAAACTCTGACCAAATTACAGCTAAATAGTTAAATTAGGATATTACAGTAAACTAATAGATACGTCATATCTTGTTTGCAAAAAAATAAAGATACAAATGTTAAAAAGACACCAGCAATGAGGAATAAAAATAGAACAGAGTAGAAGAATCAGATAATGGAAGATAGTATTTTCTCTGTTTTCAAAGATACTTTCTTTTGGACCTGAACATTTGTTTTAGATATTGATATGCTGGAAGAATTTGCCTATTTAAGGACACAAGAAGGAGGAAAAATTCATTTGGAATTATTACCAAATCAGGGAATGTTAATAAAGTAAGAAAATATTTTTCCCAATTTTAAAAGTTTAACTGATGCCATACTTTATTTGTTAAGCCTAAACTGATACTAAAACATATTTTAACATATTTATAAAACATATTTATTAAATATTCAAATAAATGTTAGGCTTGTTTCTGAGTATATCTTAGATATTCAGAGGGGTGCTATATGGAAAAAAAAATTTTTTTTAGTTGTGTAAGGTCTTTAGCCATAGTAAAAATGATATGGCATTAAATACAGTATCTCACTTCAGCTGTAAAAATAGCTAATCTATTTTATGTAATATTGTAATTTTGACAAAGGGATAGCCTTGATATATTGGATTAAAGTGATGAAGAAAATTTATAAAGAAATAATTAAAAATGATAGAAATATAGGATTCTCAGATGAAAGTTCTAACATATGAATTCGTAATTGGATCAATAGCACATTATAAATATTTCAGGATAATATGTTTTTCCAATTTTGTTTCCTTAACTGTAAAATTAAAACACACAAAGAGAATATTATTTTGACAATTCAGAGATATACAGGTTTGACAAATCTGTTTTATATGAACTGAGATATTTTGGAATAATGAGACAGTGATAAATGTTTTGGCTTCTAAGCAGTTTCTCTTGATAAATCTCTCTTTGCTATGCTCTTGTTTGTATTCCATTGAGCTGCAATTTAATTCATGATGTTGGTTATTATTTTTAAAGACTTGCATAGTACAGGGCCTGGATACCTGACAGACTGCTTGTTTCCAATGCCTGCTCAGTATATTCACTTCAGGTCTTCTCCTCTAAACATTGCCATCTTGTGGGACCTAGGAAGCATGTCTTCTCTGATGCAGCTCCCACATTTTGGAACAGCTTTCCCCCACCACAAGGATGGTGCCCTCTCTTCTAGGGTTTCAGAGAACTTTGAAAACCTGCTTTGGTCTCAGATCTGAGGTAGATGTTTATTATTCATCCAATGATTCCTCTTTTGTCTTGTTGATCTTGCTTTTTATTAGATTATTTTCATCTGGCTCTCAGATTTAACGTTTTAATTGTTTTAGTTTTTTTCTAGTTTTATACATTGAATCTACTGGAGTTTGTGCGCCCATTAAATTTAAATAAAATAAACTGTTGAATGTTTATGGTAGCAGAGATTCAGCCAGACTCCGACTTTAGTTTCAAAGTGTGATCAAAATATTTTCCCTCCACAAAAAGATGTTGACTCAAATAACGAGGTTAAATGAACTGAAAAATTCATACAGGACTCCAGCTTTAATGGAGGTTAACATCTCACAAGTACATTTGTTATTAGTTTGTTTCTGGGTTTAATTGAAGGTACTGGTAATGACCTATTAAGTCCTACATGACATAGGGCTGGATTATTTATAGGATTGCCTCTCATCCATCATATCTACCCATGAGGTCTGGTGGGAAAAAGAGGTTGAAGGTTGTTGCCCATAAAGGAATGTTATATGATGTGACTCAGGAGGAGAACCTTTTCTACCTTGATACCTGCCAATTGGAATATTATTCTTTCTTAAGTTGAATTGGTCCTGATTTTGTTGGCCTTCTAGAAGAGTGAAGGAAAGTCTTTGCCATCTGGTCTGGGGAGCCAGTAACTTACAAATGGAGCCTACAAAATAACTGTATTGTTATGGAAATCAAATGCTCTTTCCCACAAATTACTGAGGAAGGGATGCCTTATATTTTTTATTCTTAACTTTTTAAAATATTGTAATGACTTTGGTTTTGCTTTGGTTATTTTGTCATATCGTATTGTACTATTGTATTGTATTGCATTTTGTCAGTTTTAGGCCCAGTACTATACAAGATCTTCATAAACAATCTGGATGAGAGAATAGAAGGGGAATTAATCAAGTTTCAGATGACACTAAACTGGTAGGAATACCAACACCCCAGAAGATAGGCTCGTGAATCAAAAGATTTTGACAGACTTGAACACTGACGCCTATCTAAAAAAGTGAAATTCAACGTAGATAAAAGTAAAATTTTATACTTAGGCAAGAAAACCTAAACTGTACAGGAGTGACTAGGTTAAACTTGGCTCAATGCCAGTAACTGAGAGGTTTCCAGGGAATCCAAGTGGACAGTTGCTTAAATATAAACAAACCATGTATAGCAGCAGCCAAAAAAAAGACAATGCAATCCTAGGTGTCATTATTAATATAATTATATAGAATTATATTATATATAATCAAAGGATGTAATCAAAGTCATGTGACATATTAGTACTACTTTACAAAACCTTGAAAGGACTAGGGATGATATACAGGATTTTTTAAAATACAAAATAATAGCGTTGAAAGGGACCTTGGAGTCTTCTAATACAGCCCCCTGCTTGAATCAATCAATCAATCATTTCAGACAAGTGGCTGTCCAATCTCTTCTTAAAAGCCTCCAGTGAGGGAGCACCCACAACTTTTTAAGGCAAGCTGCTTTAATAGTTAATTGTTCTCACTGTTAGGAAATTTCTCCTTAGTTTTAGGTTGCTTTTCTCCTTCATTAATTTCCATCCATTGTTTCTTATCTTGACCTTTGGTGCTTTGGAAAATAGCCCCCCCCCTTTTTGGGGTGGTGGTGGCAGCCCCTCAAATATTGGAATACTGCTATCATATCATATCTAGTCCTTCTTTTATCTAAACTAGCCATAATCAGTACCTGCAACTGTTCTTCATGTGCTTTAGTCTCTTGGCCCCTAATCATCTTTGTCGTTCTTCTCTGTATTGTTTCTAAAGTCTCAACATTTTTTTTACAATGTGGTGACCAAAACTGGGTGCAGTATTCCAGAGATGATCTTACTAAGATTTTATAAAGCAGTACTAATACTTTCATGAAATGTGAAATATCTGTCAGGGTAATAATGATTTAATAGCTGAACAGCTGCTGTAATGTTGTAATACTGTAAAACTGTAATAATGATACAGTGGTAGCAATGAGACAACAGAGTTATTTGACTGCTGCTGTTTTAAGAGCCTGTAATATAAGAAAGGCCCTGTGAGGACGTATCTCACTCTCCCTCTCTCTCCGTATGTACTTCTGTGCTGTAATTTGCTGATTGCTGTTTGTTCGAGGCCTGTCTCAAAGTACTTGTATATCTGTTTTTGTAGGGAAAAAACTACTATATGTAAATACAAACCTGTGTACTATAATTGCTCCTGGATTGTCTCACCTAGTCACACTGCATACTCTGACAGGTTATGAGCCTAGATCAGAGAGAAGGCCGGAATGATTAGAGAAACCAAAGAGAAGAGAAACCCAATGAGAACTAGCAACTGAGCTAGAAGGGCTATGCATTGTGGTTTGTTAGTGGTTGGAGTTTGTAACGGAAACATGCAATGACTTCTGTCAGCATAATGAGAGGAGATTTCTCTCCTGAAGTTTAAAAAGAAAGAAGGAGTTGTGGGCAATAGTTACTACTTCACCAGCAGTCCTGGATGATGGGGATCAGAGAAGAAATGAAAAGGCATTAGCCAGCACAATTCTGGCTTTAGAGGACAGTCAGCTGATACATGTGAGGGGTCTCCAGTTTGCGAAAGAGTCCTGGGAAGCTTTGCATAATGTGCATGTTAAAGAGACTGCAGGAAGTAAACTGTTGCTGAGAAAGAGATTGTATAAAACACAACTGAAGCTGGGGGTGGGTGGGGGGAGAGCATGTCCACATATCTGCAGGCTATGAGTAAAACACTCCTGGAGTTAGAGGAGAAAGGAATAATGCTTACTGAGGCACACAAGGTATATGTGGTGCTCAGTTTGTTGGCCACTCCATGGGATGTTCTTGTAATTAGCTTAGAGTTCATGCAAGAAACCATGACATATTTGACTGGCCGATTGTTGGAAGCAGAACAGAAACAGCTGGAGAGGCTACCAGGAAAGGGAGGAGATAATGCTCAGCACAAGCCAACATCTGCAATATTCCAGGATGCCAGCAGAGCAGCTGAGACTGTTTACACAGTGAAGCGGTGCTACACATATCGTTCAACAGAGCATCTCCAGAGATGCTGCTCTGAGCGGAGAAACAGAATACTGTAGGTGTAGGAATACTCAACACATGAAGAGTTGTTCTTCATCGTCATTTTCCCTGGCAGCAACAGTGTTTGAAAACACCAGGAATACTTGGGTGTTGGACAGTGGGGCGAGTCAGCATATTGCTAATAACCCACAAACATTTTCTGGCTTGAGACCAGCTAAGCAGACATTTGTTAGTTTGGCCAATGGCCAATAAACTGCTGTTAAAGGGGTAAGTAATGTCTATGTACCTGAGATAGGAGAAACATTAGACAATGTCCTATATGTACCTGACCTAGTTTTTCCAGGTTAGACAGTCAAGGGTATAAAATACTGTTTGCAGGAGGACAGTACTCCATCAGGAAAGGTGGAAGAATTCATGCATGAAGAGTTAAGAAAGATGTTCTGTACATTCTAGGAAGACAGGAGCATAGTTGTGCATGAACACTTACACATGACAACTCTGTACATTTGTTGCACAGGAGATTGGGGTATGCAAGTTTGAAAGTATTGCAGAAGTTACCAGACATAGTTGAGGGACTTAAACTAAAGCAATTCAAGATGTACTTAGATTGTGCTGTTTGTAAGGAGTCAAAATTCAGGGTGTATCCCGTGAATAAGAAGAACTTAAGGCAAACAGAGTATTGCAGTTAGTGCACACTGTCTTGATTGGCCATTCTAGGACATTCTGAGTTGTCTCTAAACTACTCCTGTGTTTATCTTGCTCTATGCTTATGATCACTGTCATGTTGGAAAATGGATCTTTGACTCAATCTGAGGTCCAGAGCACTGTGTAACAGGTTTTCATGTAACAGGATATCCCTGTACTTTGCTCCATTCAGCTTTCCCTCAACCCTGACCAGTCTCCTAATCCCTGCTACTGAAAAATAGCCCTCACCACCACTGGCATCATGATGCTGCCACCACCATGCTTCACTGTTGGGATGATATTTGGTAGATGATGAGTAGTGCCTGGTTTTCTCCAGACATAATGTTTAGAATTGAGGCCAAACAGTTCAATCTTACTTTCATTAGAAGAGAGAATCTTGTTCCTCACAGTTTGAACCCTCATAGCGCAAGGACATGTTCATAGATTATTTTTTGTAATTAACTAAAGTTTATTGTAGTCATAAACTACAAGCAAAGGAAAGTACAAAAAAGACATTCAGGTTGCAAAAAGAAAACTGAAGAGGCAATTAAGCATTAGGCTTGCTTACATTATTAATTTATCTGACATATTATGCAAAATGAGAAATCACAAGGAAAATAATGATGATATTCTGGTTTAACTTACTGACACTTACTCTTATTTTTATGGATATGAGAGATCCTGATACTTCTGAAACTCTTATCTGTTAACTTGGATTCATGCTGCCATTCATATCCATATCCACTAAGGCCCCAAGTTCAAATATTGAGTTCTATCAGCTATTACCAAAAGGTTTTTTTTTAAAAAAAAAAGATATTTCAGACCATTTTTAATCTTTTATGCACATTAGATTCTGAGTTATTCCAAATAGTAACCCCCCCAAAATAAACTTCCTTATAACGTGTTTTTATTGCATCCATCATGTTTATTAGAACATTGGTTCTCTATATTTGGGTGAACATTATCAAACAACCTGGATTTCACCATGATTATAAAAAAACCCTATTTTATCCAAAAACATTTACAGTCATTTTTAATTTGTTATTTGAGGTAAATTTTAGAGGTTTCAGGGGTTTAATCTTATGCCCAGTTTACCTATGACTTAACACATGCTACTGGTTGAGAAGATAATAGCAGCCAAACGTTCTGCCTGTAGGGAAAAAGTTTTGTATTTTGCACAATTACAAGGTAATCCCTAGTACCATTCTGTTCCCAGGGATAGGGGAGTTAATTTCACAAAACTTTTTCTGAAACATTTTCTTACTAAAAATACATTCTTAAGACACCAAGTCTTTGTTTTATTTTTCCCAGTTAAATTAGTATTTTTCAAAGTCAGTGAATTTTAATTATCAGATTGGCAGCTGTGTTGCATTATTATGAAATACAAATAAAACTGACTCCATCCTGCCTAATAGTGTCTAATCTTTCTATTATGACTACTAATGTCCACCCCATAGAACTATGAAACAATGATATATTCTTCCATTATATAGTAATTGTATGGAATTCAAGTCATAATGTTTCCTTGGATAGCAGAATCTTCCAGCCGCTTCTGAGAAGCAAAGCATAGCTGTCCTATCATATATAAGGGGAACCCAACAACTTTATCCTCTTCCTTTTTGCTTCACTGAAAATATTAAAATGACTCTTTTTGGTGAACAGACAGGAAATTTGCCCTGAAGTAGTGACAAAGAGTTAGTTGCAATAGCAGTCTTTCCTCAATTACAGTTCTGTGTGCCTTTTTTAGTTCATTTATCTATTTAGCATTATTTACACCTGTCGAGGGCTTGATTTTTAATTGAAAGTTCTGTTTCAGACATTTAGTTTGAATGTTCAAATGTTCAAATAAATGTTCATTTAGTTTGAATTTAGTTCAGCTTTATCCTGCCACAACTTTATTATGAATGTAGTGAAATTTCTCTCCAAAGGAGAATTTGCTGATCATAAAATAATTCCTATTTCCAATTTCGTTGAAATTGTTAGTAAATATGTTAGAGAACCAGGTTGTTGTAGTGGTTGAAGCACCAGTCTAGAAATGGGGAGACTTTAGAGTTCATCCTGCCATAGCTACAAAGCCAGATGTCACTTTTTCTCAGCCTTAAGAGGGAGGAAATAGCAAACCACTTCTGAAAAACATTTCCAAGAAAACTGCAGTGACTTGTCCAGGCAGTGTCTGAGAATCGGATCAGATTGAATGGGAAAAAAACTGAAGGTATTATGGTGATAGTACTCCCTTGCTAGCCGTTCCTGCATTTGTGCTATGATGTAGTTAATATGGTATTTTGTATTAATCATTTTTATAGGAATTAACAGATTATGTCATGTTTGCATTGAATTAGAAAATTTGAAAACTTAACCAACTTAAATTTGATTTTTTATTATTTTTAAAAAAGCCGACTGGTTTGTATATCAGCATATTAAGATGTTTCATTTTCTAGGTTGGCAGTGAAAATTAGATTCAATTGAATTCTGTTATAAGCTTTTGAACTTGTATAACTTCCAACAGGCTTCTCAAATGCTAATATAAAAGAGATACAATTTTTGTTTTCTTATTTTTTTTAATAATATATGAAACAAATCTGTTAGCTGCCGTTTGGCTAATGGGGGCAGGGCATATCATATCTAAAGCATCAATATCTATGAAATTATTGCAGCTTTTCATTATACAACAGCAATTAAGAAAAATTCTGGAAAAATAATAAAATGCTGGAGAAGGCAAAAATTACAGTATGTATTTCCTGTAATACATATGAATAATAACAAACTTCAAGTGACATTAACTTGCAGCTATTACTAAAAAATAATGTATTTCATGTCTTAATATACTGCTAAATTTCTGTTTGAAAGCATATGTAGTATAAGTCAGTTCTGGAATGTGTATTCAGGGTCAAGCTCTGGTGGTGAACTGATTAGAATGCAGTATTGCAGGCTAACTGCCCACAGCCTGGAGTTCAATCCTGAAGGCGCTCAAGGTTGACTCAGTCTTCTATCCTTCTAACGTCGTTAAAATGAGGACTCAAATTATTAGGGGCAATATGCTGAAATTGCAAACTGTCCAGAGACTGCTGTAAGGCATTACATGGCAGTATGTAAATCTTAAGTACTATTGCTGTTGAAGTGTTATGTTTTCTTTTCTCTTTCAAAATATCTTGGTTTTTGCTGTTGATCTATTTTCTTTTGAAATTTGCTTTCACACAATTACTAAAAAAATATTGGGGAAAGAATTATAGAAGCTGCAGTTTCCCTAGGTGTGCCCTGGGGCAAGAAAACGTATAGCATACTTGATGCAAAGTAGCCCTTTCTATTTTGTAAAAGAAAGAGGTGGATTGATCTGTTACATTGGTAGCCTAGTCTAACAGTAATATTCTTCCATTTGAAAGAGATAGAGAATTGGGGCATGTGTGTTTCAAGGGATATATTTTATTCTCTTCAACATAGTGAACATTTGCCGGGCTTTTTCAACTGAAATTTTACACGTCATCCAAGGATTGCTTACCACATTTTGTCTTTCTTAGTAAAGGCATTATTTATGCCAACAGGATTTAAATCCTCAGCTAACTTCTTGAATTCTTTTTGGAATGCCTAGGCTTGTGAAGCTTTTTTCTGTTTCATCAGCTCTAATTAAAAAAAAAAAAATCAATTGGATGCCTGTACCAGGATTTAGACTTTTGATTTGTAAACCTCCTGTTAATGTATATGTTACTGGAGAATTGATTTTGTAGCACAGGGGGAAGTTGGTGTGTGTTTGAATGCGCTGTTTGCTGTTTTTTAAAGGACTTCTAGCCCTCCGCTGGGGTTACTGCAGCAGGAATTCATACCTGTACTACAGCCCAGCATGCAGACTGCTGACAGGTACAAAGCAGGAGGACATCCCTGCTCATAGTGTGCTGTCTTTTCGTCAATATGTTGTACTGGTCATGGTTATCAGACCTTTGTTAATTCCATGCTTTTGTTCTTCATTTGTGCCTACATCATTTGGCAAATTGTTTTTATTATTGTTAACATTTGTTATTTTTCCATAAGTTACTGGCCCATGTATGTTAAACTTTAAGTGGATCTCTATTTAATAAAATAATGTTTTATTTTTTTCTGGACAAACTAGATCATCCTTTTTTAATGTAACTAAAAATTGAATCTAATTTGTTAAGACTGGCAAGGATTTTCATAGCATTGTTCATATTCTTTCCTTTCAGTGCATTACTTGTTCCTATTTTCTTTGCCTCTTCAGAAGAAAATTTGACTATTAGCAGTGGAAGAAAATTAATCTATGCAGTTTTGTTAGTAATCTGGTTTGCGGTTTCAGCAAGTTGTTTCTCCAACAAGAAATTAGCCTTCTGTTAAAACACTATATGGGCAAGATAGAGGCAATGAAAAAGCATATAAATGATGTGAAGTCTTGTTTAAAATCAACCAAATACAGCTTTATTGAATATGCAGTTTCAGAAATAAAATGTATTTTTTTTTCATAGAATTGAGGTCAAATTGTGCATTTTTATTTTATTGACAATTAGCCTCAGCTAATTCATATTGTATAAGAGGGTTTTTTAGATAAAATAGACAATCGTTGTAAAACAATTTTGGAAAATTAAAAACTTGCAATTCATTTCTACCCTTGCCTTCCTCTTTTTTTGCCCACTTTTATTTTGAATTCTCCACCAATAGTTAAGAGATTGTATAACACAGAAATGCACTGTAGTAGTCCATGGTGGATATGCAGCAGTTTCTGATCTCTCAATAGTTTATGTAATGATAGCCCAATCCTTTAAGAAAATTGGGTGTGTGTTTGCAACATGGTTAAATCTTACCCTTGCAAATTGCTTGAGAATTCATAGGTAATAGCTGAGTGCAAAATCATTGCAATAGGAGGAAAAAACTAAAATGTTTAGAATGCCCATTATAAAATGGCATAATCTCATGACTCATTTCCGTAGCTCTTGGTGCTACAGTAGTGGTTATAGTGGAAATTTATAATTATATTGGTAATCCTTGAACTTACAACCAATCATTTAATGGCAGTTCAGAGTTACGATGATGCTGAAAAAAGTGAGTTATGACTTGTCCTTGAAGTTACATTTGTACTAACTGCGTGGTCATATGATTGCAGTTTAGATGCGTGGTAACCAGCTCATTTACAACAGTTGCAGTACTCTAATCATATGGTCACGAGTTGTGGCCTTCCCAATTAGCTTTCAACAAGCAAAATCAATAACCAGATTTGGTTAATAACCATGTTAAAAATGGTCCTGGAATGACTTAATAACAGCATCACTTAGCAACCAAATTCTGGTCCCAATTGTGGTCATAAGTTGAGGTCTACTTGTAATTGAACAATAAATGGTACTGTTGATTCTTCTCGTTAGGCCATAAATTATTTAATTTCTTGTGGAGAGAGTTATGCAGTGTGTTTGGGAAAGGATTAGTGATATCCTCTCTAGAACTTTACAGTTATATTACTACATATATATTGATCTGTTTTTATTCTATTTTGGTAATTTATGCTAAAAATGAAACACAGTATTAGTTCCATTACTCTTTTAACTTGCAGTCATAAAAATATTCTTGTGACCAAATTTAAATTTGAATACAATTGCCTTTACCATGGATACTTAAATACACTCCATTAAGGAGATCCAGACATTTCTGAACTTAAGATTCTAGGATGTGTTTCCATACCTTTAAAATCATTTGGAGATTTTACATAAAATCTTATGATACATGTATGATACTTATCACAGAACATTCTCAGTCTGTAAATATTTTAAAATGTTAACTAGAATGTTCTGCAACAAATACCATGCAGTTTTAACTTCACAAGATATAGCTCCATGGTCAATAATTTTTTTTGTGCTATTATAATTGCAGACATCACACAATCACCAGAGGAATCACCAAAGGCGTGAAGGAAGATTTCCGTCTGGCAATGGAGCGTCAAGTATCACGCTGTGGGGAAAACTTGATGATGGTATTGCATCGATTCTGTGTCAATGAGAAGATTTTGCTTCTTCAGACATTGAGCTGAGTAGACAGCATTTGAGCTCCTTCTTTGGAGCTGAAAAGCAAATAAGGAGGAAAATCATTATCATTCCATTGGGGCTAGCCAGTTATCCTTAGCTGCTGAAGCAAAGTTCTGGAAAAGTATAGCCAAACTTCATGACTGATTTTGGCATTCTAAATAAAAGTTTTCAAAGTTAAAATCGTGTTTTCATTAAAAAAATCTAGTTCAGACCCAAGATTGGATTTAAAATTGTGAGTATTAAAAGCAATAGAAATCCATAATTCCATTAGTCATATTGCAATAATTCATAAGTCATGTAAAGCAGATACAGATATTCATCATGATGTTTTGCCGGATATCATTGTGGTTGAGTGTTTTTCCTGATATCATCAAGCAGGCAAGTCAGAGATAGATACAAGTCATTTGTAAGCAGACTTGGCTATTGCTTAAGAGCATCCTTGCTTTACAAAACAAATAGCATAGCTGAACTGAAGCGATGAAGGACACTGAAGAGTACTGTTGTTCATTCCATTCTACAATCCTGAATGGTTTTTGTAAGGAATTGTGGCACAATCAAATGAACAGTCTTCCTGAACCTGCATAGTCCCAAATACCACCGTATGATCTATGTTATTTTTATGAGACAAATTTCTGAATAGTTGTGTACCCAAAAGTCTTTAGAAAATACCATTATTGGAAAGCATTCAGTATGTTTATTTAGAAATGAATAATGTAGAAAATACCATTTGAATAAAGTCTTGTTTTACTAAATAGAAGACCAACAAACCTTAAATATACAGATTTCAGTTCAAAATAATCTGGAATGTAAACCAAATACAGAACCCTTCGGGAAAAAGTGACATTATGATGGGGGGAATACAATATTCTCATAGTCCATATTTTTTTATTTGTACTAAGTTGAATTATATCTTCCAAAATATCCTTTTCCGGTAGAGTATATATGATATGATAACCCATAAAGATGTAGCAATTAGATCCTGAGTCAAATGTTCGCTGTGCGATTGTGTATCATGCAGTTTCCATTTAAAAGGAAAATAGTCTTCAAATATTTCATGTCCTATATAAACAAGAATGGAGTTCATACCTGTAAAAAAATCAAAAATACCATCAGAAAAGTAGTAATGCATTGCAGTGTGTGTGTGATTGTTAGTTAAATTTGTATGCCACCCATCTTGCTTCGAAGCAGCTCTGGGCAGCTTATAACATTAAAAGCAATGACCATGAAAGATCAGTTATTTCTTTTTTTTTTTAAATAAAGTTTTATTTGGGTTTTCACACACAAAATACAAGTAAAACATCTTTTTTGAAAATAGCATGGTCCCGGGTTGAACTTCTTTATACAGACACAAAACTCAATTTCATGCTCCTTTTTGTATTCTATTCCGTATCTTATACTATTTTACATTTTCTATATAGTTTTTCCCCTCTTTTAATTTTCTCAATTTTATTTTGATTATCTCATCTCATTTATATTTAAATCATATTTATACTTTTGTCTGTTCTGTTTCAATTTCATATTACCTTTTCTCATTAAACAAATTTTCTTCTGTAGTTACTAATTGGAGTACAACACCTTTATATCTTTTAATTACATCCATTGAACTCTTACTTAAACTTCAATATATACCTTAAGTTTATGACCTTCAATATAATACATAATATATAACTTCCAATTGAATTCTGCTTGGTACATTCTTATAATACACACTATATATTTTTTTTAAAAGAAAGATTGTAAATATATGTAATTATAAACCCTCATTTCATTCCAGTTCTATCATTAATAATCATTAAAACCATAACATCTTTAACACTTCTTTTCAATTAAATATCATACTTCCTTAAAAACACATATAATCTCCATAATTAATTTTTCCCTTATTTCTCTTCACGTGTTTTATAAATCATTAAATATACCTTTTGTTACATTTATTTATTGATAAGCATTCCACTCAATTACGATAGCTATTTTATCAGACATTTTAATCATACATTGTTTCATATTTTCTAAAATTATTTCTGTTTCTAATATAACCATACTATCTTATGTACCTTTGCAGAATCCCTTTTTCCATTAAATTTTCACCCATTATCTCTAAATAGGCCCTGTTTCTCTATATTTTGTTTCTGTCCTTTATAACTTCTTTTCCTTTCTTTCTTCCCTCTCATCTTCCCCCTCCCCCTTTTACCCCCTTGTCTATCTACTTCTAATTCTCTTTTCTGCATTTCCTTCTTCTGTTGCTTTCTGATTTTATACTTATTTTTCACTCTTTTTGGGGGGGAGTTGTTTTTCCCAATCTTAAACTTTCCATTCTCTTTCCCCCCTTTTCTTTTTTCCCCCATCTAAGATTACTTGTTCATTAAAGATGGCTTCTTCTTTGTCGCAATCTTCTTGTTCTGCAGGCATTTCTTGTTGTTTCTCATAATTCCAAATCTCCATTTCTAAAAACTGAAATACGAAGCCAAAAGAACTTCTCCCTTCTTGTGCATCTTCTTTGTACTTTTTAAGTTCCATTTTCAGTTCTTCTAAAAGTGGAGCCATTTTAAAAAGTTTTAAACAACCACCCGATTGATTTTAGTCATTCAAAACAATAACCAAGAATCCAGAAATCATCAAGTAATCTAGATAGTCCCGAGTTATATCTTATTTCTTTTTCAACTTTCTCTTCCTGGGGTTTTTGTTGCGATACTTCAGTTAGAATGTATCTTTTGGAAGTCTTGTTGAGATTTTGCTGTAAGTTCTTTTTTAATTCCAGGCATCCTACCCTTTTATTCTTTTTCTCTCCTTTCCTGTTTTCAAAAGCTTTTAATCACCCAGAAATCTTTATTATCCCTTTGACTTTTTATTTTCAGCATTAAATGCCTATTGATGTCAAAGTGGATTTTTTCCCAATTTCTTGCTTAAGTCTCTTAGCTGTCAGTATAGGAAGAGGAGAAAACCAAATCTTTTTCCTTTTCTCTCTCCTTCGCAGCTTAAAAATCCTCTTAGGGAACAATGTTATTGTTTTTTAATAGTTTCAATTCCAGGGTACCTTATTTGTTGCTTTTGCTGTTTGACCCGGTCAACCAAAACTTTCTCTTTTTATCTTCCTCCTGCACATTTTTTTCCAGTCGAGTTCTTCTTTATGGTGGCCATTTCTGATCACCGCTGCGACTGCCTTTGGGAAAGGAGTAATGGCCAGCTGGGGAAGAGAGATGCGGCTCTCCTCAATCCTGCTGGCAGTCTCCCCCCTCTTCATCACCTCTACAGGGTGGCTTAGCCCCGAAACCAGCCAGCTCGGGGTGCTCCAGCAGCGAGCACAGATCGAAGCCTCACAGAGACGAGGTTTCGGTCTGTCGCTGAAGAAGCTCAAACCGGAAGTTGAAAGATCAGTTATTTCTAAGAACAAATCCAAAGTAAAGGCACAGTTAAAAGATGGAAAGGAGGGAGCAATGTGTGCAGAGAGGTGAGATTTTCTCTTCAACCACACTCAGTGTATATTCCTTTGTTGGGGTCTCAAGCCTCCTGGCAGAACCAGGCCCTTTGGAAGGTTGGAAGTCAATCTCACATCTGGATAAGATGTTCCAAAGGGCAGGCACCACAGCAGAGAAGATTCTTCTGGACTCTGCCACCTGAAATTCCCTATCTGATAAGCCCCATAGCATTCCCCCTTGGCTGGGATAGGTAGGACAGGACAGTCCAATTGAAGTGAGATGGTTTCTTAAGTAACCTGGACCCATGCCATGAAGAGCTTTAAAGGTAATAACCATCACCCTGAATTTCACTCAGAAGCAATATGGTGTATACATGGGCCACACTAGGGGTTCCCTGGAACCACAGTAATCTACATGTGAAATGACCAGGGCCATAACTGGTACGTAACACAAAATGCAAAGGCTCTTTCCACCTACTCTTTGAGAAGGAGTTGTGAGGCAGGAGAACCCCCAAGTTGCAGTTGGATTTTGTAACCCCATCCAGAACTAAAACTGTTACAGTCCCAGATCTTGAAGCTCCATTAAAACCATTTGGCCTTGCCAGGTTTTGGCTGAAGACTATTGTCCCCTGTCCAAGTCCTTACACAGCCTCTAGGCATGACAAGATATCAGTGATAGCATCACTTGATCACCAGAGATGGGGATATAAAGTTGAGTATCATCAGCATACTGATGATACCTTCACCCATGATGGTGAATGATCTTACCCAGTGATTTTATATACATGTTAAAAAGGATGGAGAAAGTGCAGAGTCCTGCAGCATATTACAAAGAAGTGACCATAGACTTGATCTCTCTCTATTAACACCACTAAGGGACTGGCCTTAGAGAAAGGAGCAAAACCAGCACAAGACTCTGCTGCCCAGCCACAAACCCCATAGCTGGCCCAAAGGGATAGGGTTGAAAGCTGCAAAGAGAGGTCAAGAGTAAAAGAATGGTTGCCCAACTTTCATCCTGCTCTTGTTAAAGATCAACAAGTGTAGCCAGTGTTGGTTTTATTCTACAACTAGGCCTAAATTGTGATAGGAAGGTGTCAAAATAATTCAGGAACCTCTGAAGCTGCCAAGCAACCACCTCTTCTACTATCATTCCGAGAAAAGAAAAATGGAAACTGAACAAAAACTGTCCAGATAGATAAGATCAAGTGATAGTTTTTAAGGAGGGGGTAATCCAGGCCCTCTTTGAAGTCCCCAGAAACCCCCTCTCTTGCAATGAAGAATGTATTACTGCTTGAATCCACCTGGCAGTCACCACTGGAAGCTTTCACCAATCAGGATGGACAAAAATCTAATTGACAGGTGGTTAATCCTATCCATTCATCATGTCCAGCAGAATTAAACTGTTCCCAGATAACCCGGCAAGACCTTTCCTTGGGCAGCTCATATGACTTACACCATGCATAGGTTCCAACTGAGAACAAATCCAAGTGATTTTGTCCATCAGATGTTGAACAAATTCCTCTGTTTGACCCTGAAGATGATCATCTAAGATTCTAAGCCCTCTTACCCTAGGAGAGACTGGGTGATAAAAAACAGGACCAATGGGGGACATTGCAAATGCAATACGGGTGTAGAAATATTGCTGTTTCCTCCAGTGTAATCTAGGTGTCTCTTAATTTTTTTCCAGAATCTGCAGTTCCTCCATGAACCTTGTGGAAAATTGGGAGAGATGGGTTGAGAGGCCACATAGTCCTGGCTGTCCTTTGATTCCAGGATGTCTGCAGGGGTTCTCAGCATCCATGTTATGGTTGTCCCAAAGGTGCTTTTTCAGTAGGAAACTGAACTTTCTTGTTTTTTCTTTTGAAGACATTTTGCTTCTCATCCAAGAAGCTTCTTCAGCTCTGACAGGATAGTGGGGAATGGAAGGATTTATATTCCTTGCAGATGGACAAAAGGATCCAGACTGCCAGCTGTCTGCAAGAAATATAAATTCATTCCCCACTATCCTGTCAGAGCCAAAGAAGCTTCTTGGATGAGAAAAAACAAGAAAGTCCAGTTGCCACCTGAAAAAGCACCTTTCGGACATTGATTCCAGGATATTACCAAGGCTTTGGCTAGGTTGTGCAGCAAAATCCCTAGAATATTCCCCCATTCTCTTGAACACATTCTGGTCCATCAGTTTTTGAAAACAGATCACTCAAATGGGTCTGGCCTCCCTGCATGGAGTGTGTGTGGTTGCATAAGAGATCTCAAGGTTACCAGGGTGTGATCTGACCATAATGGGACAATGTTATATTCTCCACCAGATCATGTTGCTCTGACAAGAAGATCATATGTTTAACTACTGTCTCAGGTCTTAGATGATCTCTGATAGGTCTATGGCCACCATGATGACCATGAACTCTGGGCTGCTTCAGATGCCAAAGCTAGGAATGGCAGGTTGAAGTCTTTCAGAACCTTCAATCTGGGGAACTCCGCTGCCTGCCTCAAAATGGCCTCCAGCAGCTCAGGCAGGCAGATTGTCATACAGCAGGCATCCTGGTATAATAGCAACAATCCCAATTGATCCCATCAGCCCAGCTTCAGAAACAGTCTCACAACCAGAAACTTGTGGAGCCCAGTCCCTGAATGCCAAGAGATTCTCAAATGACCCACTGCCACCCATCCCACCTACCCTACCCTGGAATCTCAAGCTTCTCTTTCAGTCCTCTTCCATGGCTTCTAAATAACTTGAAAATTTCTATAAAGCACAAATAATGACCCACATATCAATTTGCAATATCCGTTAAGAGGATTATGGAAGTAAAATCCTATAAGCTACGAAGATAATATCACAAAAATAAAAACAATTTTTAGATGATTTCTAAACATTTCTGATTACCAATCGCACAGGTTATGCCACCATTATTTTCAGTTGTCCCTAAAGCTACTCAAGTTTCTTTTATAATTAATCCAAATTAGACTTTATTCCAAGATACTCCTACAGAATAATCAAGCCATATCAATCCAGCAGCTATTTCATCTATATTGCAGGGAATCATTAATTCAGCCATAAATTGATGATGGCATATGTCATGATTGCAGGAAATTCAGTCCACTTGTTAGCAAAATAATTCAGTGCTATAGAAATTGAACAATGCATCTGGTAAGGCAGCTGGAAGAATATAAACCAGTGTAAAACTACTAGATAGAAACTGGCAAGTATGAATCAACAAAGAAAATCTACCAAGGTCTTCATAGCCACCTAGATTTTTAATCTGAAAAAAAGTTAAATATTTTCTTTTTAAGCATACTCACCTGGATAGAAAAATGGAGCACCAGACCATACCTTCTTAACATCTATAAGATAGTATATCAACAGCAGAAGTATAAAGGCAAAGCTGCTCAGTGTTGTCACATATGAAATTGACCTGCAGGAATGTCAAAAAGTAATCTAAGACTTATCTATCAAATAATCAGTTTATATAATAAAATGACTCCATATGTTCCTCACCATAAATTCTTGTTAATTGGAATGAAGCCTGCATCTTTTGAGCATTTTGTCAACACCATAGAAATGACACCCTAAAAAACACACAGATATTTTGGATGAAATAAATGCCTGACTTACAGAATGTTCTGTTTATTAGTTCATTCTCTAGAAAACTGTTTTATATTCCTAGTCTCAGTAAGCAATCATTCAATAATTTGCAATATGCAATTAGGCGCTTTCAATACATACCTTTTCCAAACAACAGTTTCTAAGATTTTTTTTTCACTGACATAATCATTAGAACAGTTTCATCGATTGCTCTCCTTTGTTCTTTAAGTCTTCCTCAGCTTGTCTTCCTACTGCTCAGCTCCTGATAAACTCCTATTTAATGCCACATTTGATTTGCTCTGAATTACCCCAGAACTGTTGCTTTGCCAATTCTTGAACACAGAATTATAGAGTTGAAAGGGACCTCATAGGTTTTCTAGTCTAGCCCCCTGCTTGAGCAAGAGACCCAATACTATTACAAAGATTGTCCAGTCTCTTTTTGAAAATCTGCAGTGAAGCATCCACAACTTCTGCAAAGTATTCCATTGATTGACTGCTTTCACTGATAGGAAATTTATCCCATTCTAGATCGTTTCTCTCCTTGGTTAATTTCCAACCACTGTTTCTTGTCTTGGCTTTTGGTGCTTTGAAAAACCTGTTTGATCTCATTTTTATAGGAGCCCCTCATATATTAGAACAGTGCTGCCATGTCACCCTGGTCCTTTTCATTAGACTAAACATACCCAATTCCTGTAACCATTCTTCGTATGTTTTAGCCTCCAGCCCCCTAATGATTTTTTTATGTTCCCTGCACTCTTTCCAGAGTATCAACAACTTTTTTTATATTGTGATCAAAACTTGATACAGTATTAAAAAAACCCCAAAACAAACTTGATACAGTATCCCAAGTGTGATCTTACTAAAGCTTTGTAAAGCAATACTAGAATTTCATGTGATCTTGATTCTATCCCTCTATTAATGCAGCCTAGGATTGCATTGGTTTGGGCTGCTGCTGTACACATAGTTAAGTGATTGTTCATTAGGACTCCAAGGTCCCTCTCAATTACTGACATTAAGCCAAGTTTCACCTAGTTTATTCCTAGACAGTTTTTTCTTACCTTAGTGTAAAATCTTTTTATCTATGTTGAATTTTGTTTTATTAAATAGAGCCCAGGGTTCAAGTCTGTCAAGATGTTTTTTTTTATCTTGAGCTTGTCTTCTGGGATGTTGGCTATTACTGCCAGTTTTGTGTTGTCTGTAAATTTGATGAGTTTCCCTTCAATTCCCTCATCTATATCATTTATGAAGATATTGAAAATGGAACCTTTGGGTACCTCACTGCCGATCTCCCTTCATGTGGACGTAGTTTTTTTGAAGACTAACACATTAAGTACAATTTGTCAGCCAGTTACAAACTCACCTGCTGGGGGTGCTGTCTATCCCACATTTCACTAGCTTGCCAAGAAGTAGGTCTACTTTATCAGATGCATTTTGCTGATCTACTAATTTTGTCCTTTTGTCAAAGAATGAAATCAGATTTTTTTTTGGCATGATATGGTTTTGGCTTCTGATTTTAACCTTATTTGCTTCTAGGTGTTTGCAGATATCAATTCCCAGGGATTGATATCAGGCTGATTGGGGTTTTTTTTGTGGATCTATTTTTTTCCTTTTTAAAGATTTTTCCAATCTTCAGGCAATTCCCTAGTGATCCAAGAACTTTGAAAGCTCCTGACACAGAATCACTTCTTTCAGTGATTCTGAAATCACATTTGTCAGTTCCTTCAGAACTCTGGGATGTAGTCCATCAGGACATGGTGATTTGAATCCATCTATAGATGACAGGGTACTCTTACCTTAATTTTGCATATTTTAATTTGCATTTTAAGTGTGATCCTTTAAAGAGCTGAAATTCAGTTTATTGTAACTGAGGAAATATTCATCTCTCTTGAGCCAAATTTGCCAGAAAAAAACAAACACGTTAAAAGAATTGAGAAATAAATATAGTATAAACAAGGCAATATTTGTAACTTACCATTATTATACTCCACACACAAAATCGAAGAATTATTTGCTTATGCTGATCTTTATAAAACAAAAGAATTTTTCCTCCCTTGAAGAAAAACAATAACATTAAACGTGGCTTAGGATGGCTTTAGCAGACTAATATAGTGAAACTGAGAACTAGTTCATAATGTAAACATTGTACTCTAATGTAACATTAAATAGTTCTACTAATATCTTCATCTAATCTGATTTTGGAGTATGTTTTTCTTAACTATATTAAGTTTTTTTCTGTATTGTAGTCTAAATAAAAGCATTATTAAATCATTAATTCTGAAGTTCTATCACTTGTTCGAAATATTAAAATAAGTATTCCCTTGAATTGTTCCAAAAAACCTATTTGAACAACACTTGGATTATTATCCCAATGGGAGGACGACCTACCTTTCATACTCATATAGGGAATTGTAATATTTCTAAATAGCATCTGATGAAGCTTTTCTGCTTACATAGGATAAGAGAATATAATACCTGAAGTCCTAAAAATGCCATAAGAACAGAATTTATTGTTCCTAAAATTCCTTCAGGGTCAAAGGGAACTGTAGTGAGATACAACACCTATAGATTGAAAAGGGTACATCAGTAATTATGTTTAAACTTTAATTTTATAGAAACTTAAATACAATTTGCTTTAGCACTGTAGCAACACTTTTTTAATTATGAAATTTGTCATCCATCTCACTATGAGATGCTTTTAATGCTTACATTAAAAATGCTAAAACCATAAATAAATAAATCTAACAGTAAGTAAATATATAAGTATATGAAACAGTAAGAGTAAGAATACAAAGTTATGGAAGCAGGATGTATAGCAGGGGAGGTAGGATTAATGGACTAATTAGTCCATTACCAGTGCCAGTGTGATATCCTCCACTGAGGTCCTAGGCCAAACTGCACAGCCAGAACTTCAGGCTCTTACTGAAGAAGGGTGAGGGCAGATCTCACACCCCAGGGGCACAACATGTTCCAAAGGGCTAACACTATGGCAGAGAAGGCTCTTCATTCTGGACCCCACCAGCCAGGCTCCTTGACCAATGAGATCTGCAGCAAGTGTCCTCTGCCCAGCATGATTGAGATGGATCAAGTAACCTGGATTCATGCCATGCAGAATTTTATAGATAACCAATACCCCAAAAGCAAACCAGCAGTCAAGTGCAGCTTGCAGAACAGCAGTGTAACATAACCACTCTATGGGACCCAAAGACTGCCCACACCTCCAGTTGAAGCTTCAGAATGCTTTTGTGTAGTCCCATGGAGAGCTTTAGATCTAGAAATGTTGTTTGTTCAGATATTTCTTCTGACACTGAGCTTCTGTGTCATGAGACTGGGAGCAACACATAGGCATAGTTATTCTATTCAAGTTAGAAAGTAAGAATTGCATGGAAGTTACCTGTGCCTGCCTGTCACTTAGTGCTAGACATCTGGATGGAAATTTTTTGTTACATTTATTTTATTTTAAATTTATTTTAAAATAGACCTAAAGTAAATTTAGAGCTATTAAAAATACATAACTGTGTAACAATAGCAGTAATTCACTGAAATTATTGTTCAATAGGACAGACTTTGAGTTAAATAAAATAAAATTAAGTGAAGATGGGAAAAAAATAGCCATGCCATTCTACTTATTGTTAGCACTAGAACTTACTGAACTTACTGAAAAATAGGTGAAATTGCTCCAGCCATTGTATTTCTTAACTGCTTTCTAAAGACTTGGACATGGGGTATCTCAACTATTTCTGCAATATGCAATCATAACATTACTTTAAGAAATTAGAGAATGGTAATATTGATTTCCTGGTTTGAATGAAATTGTGAGTGAAAGTTCTGTCAGATAATCTGTATTTTCTTTACCTTTTAAAAATAACATATTTCTAATGAAAATATTATCTAAATACATTAAGTACAGTTACTTGATTTCAAGGCATAAATACAAAAAGTAAAAAGCTGGCAACAAGTTTGAAGAATTACAAAAATTAAAATCATGTTTTGACTTCCAATGTTCTTAATAAAGAGTGATAAGACTTTTAAGCATGTTAAACCATTTTACAAATAGTTGATAGATGTTTGGAATGTTTAACTCACATTAGAAGATGGATGTTGATAGATATGTTTTCCTCCTAGCAGCAAATGATCAATGTAAGCTGCTGCCCCTCCAGTACAGTTGGGAAAGTTTCCAAAACTGCCAATACCACCAGGTCCAAGGTAGCCTCTACAGGAGGAAAAAAAAAGTGAGTCATATGTTAACATGGATGTGAGCAGATTGATTTGAAAGGGTCAGGAGATCTTTTTGTGTAATGTTAATATAAAGAGAAAGCAGCTTTGTAAGCTGTTAAGATTGTACAATGGCTTCCAGAATATGTCGACAATTTCCCTAACTGGCCAGTGTCCATCATTTCATCTCACTGCTGTTTCCACTGTCCATCAAAATCCAAAAACAGGATCCTCATCACAAAATTCTTAGCCTATGTGTCATATCTAAGCCACATTAACAGCCCATTAGGAGTTCCATATGCGAATCATTGTAAACAAAAAGGCAGTCTAGGGATAGATAGCACACCTAGAATAGCTAGCTCCAACTGATTTTAGTAAAACTTCTTCATGAGAATATTGTAGTCAGTTGTCCCCCAAGTTAACTAATGGCAAAGAACTATTATCTGAATGTTAAACATTGAAGTGTTATTAACAGGAACAGTATATTAAATATCTACAGGTATCTGGAAAAGATAGCATTGAAAAAAGAAAAAGTATTTAAACTTCAACTGACTTTGGACACCCAGGTACACTCAGAAAGAAGGTGAGGCACAGCCAAAGTCCTTCAAGGGCCAACATAAAAAGCCACTGGGGCCAATAAGGAAGAATATCTTGAAGAGCTGGGTAGGAGGTCTATTAAACACAGAAAGAAAAGTAAAATGTAAGTAATTAAGGTTTCATTGGGAAACTCATACAAGTGCTGGATTTGCTGAAGGTATTCACTCTATTAACATCATTTGTATACTTTCTAAGTTTTTCTTCTACTAAATGTCTTCGTAACAGTAGTTAACTTCAGCCACTGACTAACACAGGTTATGGTCCAATCTTTTCTTTTTTTTGCAGAATGGAAAAGAAAAACGAATAGAACAGGGATGTCAAACTTTATTTCATTGAGGGCTGCACCAGGGTTGTGTTTGACCTGGGGGGGGGCAGGGGGCATGGGTAGCTTGGCGTCACTTGTCGAGGCTCTGTTTTCAGCTGTGACAGCCTCCTGCAGCCTCTGCCACCGAAAACGGAGCCCAGGGAGCTACGCGTGGTCTGCCTGGGCTCCATTTTTGGTCGTGATGGCCTCCTGCAGCCTTCTGCCAGTGAAAATGGAGCTCCCCAATCTCTGTCTTTGCTAGCAGAGGCACTGCAGGCCAGTCCTTTACCGTTTCCGGGCAGCCCTGTGGGCCAGATATAAGCATCCCTGATCCGGGCCTGATCTGGCTTGCAGACAAACCCCTGTAATAGAAGCTCATACACTTATATTGTGTTTAGGCTATTTCAGTGGTTCTCCGTGCAGATCAAGCATCACAGTCAGATAACTTATTTGTTATCTAATAACTTAATTTTATCATTCTTCCATTTTTGATTTTTTAGGGCAGTCCATAAAAAGAGCAAGTCATTAACCCCCCCCCCAAATAAATAAATGTTAACAGTATTAAACATTAAAACAGCAAGCAACAGTAAAGCACTAGGAAAGGCCTACCTAATCCCAAAGCCCATTCCTCACTCCTTTCTTTGGTTCATTGCCTATCCTAATAAGATATTTGAAGGAGTGCTTTAAACCTGCATGTTTATTACATAGGTCACTCAATGTGGAAGAGAAGGCTCCATGTTGTTTTGGGCTTTAAAGCTAAGTGTTGACTCTTTTGTCTGTTCTAAGAATAGATGAGAGAACTATGTTCAGGTAGTAAACATGATATAATCTAAAAACATTTCAAATATTGAACACCAAGAATAAGAAGCAGAAATTAGCAACTTTATCCTTGAAAGATTTAATAATCTAGGCTTCTACAGGGTGCCTGAAGTCACCTTTTGGAGAATGCTTTAATTCAGGAGCAGCTCCACCAGATAGCAGCATAAAAGTCTTGTATTTTCTGAAAATTACTCTCATGTATTGTTCTTTAAAGCATCCTGAAAAAAGATATCTGTCTAAATCATTTCTGAAGCCTATTGCTTCCTTGCTGCCACCATCATTACAATGCGGGATCAATAATAAAGCCTTCTGTGTTCAATGAGTCACATCATTTACACAACTGTGTTCTCACTCATCAGTTTCATTTTTCTACAGGATTTATAAGATAGAAGCCTACAGGGTTTTGTTAATTATTGAGTAATTGGACTTTATTTCTCCTTGAAGATGTTTAGCTCCTGTTCCAAGAAGCTTCTTCAGTTCTGACTGAATGTTGGAGAATGGACGAATTTATATTCTTGAAGTTATCTGGTCATTAGCACTCATTCTGAGACTCATTGAGGCCACTTAAAGGTTTATTTGTGCTCTCAAGGTCATCTGAATAGTGCAAATGAGCATGGAACCTTCTTGGAACTGCTGAAAGAACTGTATGGTAAACAAGAGATAGGTAGGGTTGTTGCGGGAGGACTCTTCAATTTTAATATAGATGACCCCTTTGATCCCTCTTTCAGACCAGCTATCCCCTCTGTCCAGAATGTGGACTTTGCTGTCTTCAAAATAGTGGCCTTTGTCTTTTAAATGCAGATGGACTGTTGAATCTTGTCCTGATGGTTTGTTCTATGTTGTGCCATGTGATTATGAAGTGGTTGTTTTGTTTTTCCAAAGCACAGATCTGTCCATTTCTCACTTCATTGTACTGCATATATCATATTACTCAGGTTGGGTCTGGGTGTTTTATTCTTGGGGTAGACAAACTTCTGCCTTAGTGTATTCTTGGGTTTCAAAATATGCATGTTATATTGGTTGAAATCCTTTTGAGCTTTTCAGCTCCTCTTGAAACATATGGAATGACATGGTTTTCTTTATTGTTCTCTTCTTTGTTATGGACAAAGAAACAAAACCCATGGCACAACATAGAAGAACAAACCTATCAGGATAAATTTCAACAGTCCATCTGCATTTGAAAGAGGACTGCTGGTTTGAAAAGACTCGAACAGACCCTCTATATTAAAATTGAACACTCCTCTCTCAACAGATGGGAAGGGATACCATGCCACCTATCTCCTATTTGTAACACAATTCTTCTAACAGTTCCAAGAAGGTTCCACACCCATTTGCACTATTCAGGTGACCTTGAGGGTACAGATAAACCACCAAATGGCCTCAATGATTCTCAGAGAGAATGCTAAGAAACAGATGACTGCAAGGAATATAAATACTTCCATTCTCCACCATTCAGTCATAACTGAAGAAACTTCTTGAATGAGAAGTCTTCAAGAAAAAACAAAGAAAATCCAATTGCCTTTTGAAAAACGCCTTTGGGACAATCATGACCTGGATGACTGAGAATCTCCATAGATTTTGGGGTAAATCAACAATTGAAGCAAGGGAGAGAACTGATATTTGTGTTTGATACATTTGATAAATGCTATTTTTGTTTTTCTAAATTACATATTGAAGCAGAGTTTTAATTAAATACTTCGAATCAGGAAAAGCCAATACTCTTTTCACTTTATGTTAAAATACTAGTGTTAAACCATTCACTGACCAGAGTACTGTTCTCAGGCACAGGTTTTGCAAAGAACAGTTCCAGTGTCGCAACAACAAAATAAGTGCAAGCCAATCTTTGGAGCACACCTGGAATTCGTAGATTATCCAAAGAAACTAAAAAATACAAATAAAAGCAATGTAAGTGAGCATAAAAGTTTACAGAATAATGGATGCAGAAGTAGATCTGATGCTGATCAACATATATAGTTTCCAAATTAATAATGTTATAAATGTATTTTAATATAAGCAAATTAAACCAATTACTTTAAGAAATATTCTGTAGGAAGCAAGGAAAATTGGTTTTCTTGATTGGAAATAAGTAATTTGTTTAAGGGAGACTATTGGAAGTTAACAATTCTAGTATTAATCTCATTCATCATCAATTTCTTGATACATCATCTAATTTGGTGTTCAAATTAGCCTATATTGCTCAAAACAAAATTCTTTACAAAAGGATTTTGAACATTTATGAAACTTCTCAAATGGATTCCTTTATCACTCAGTCTTTTTTCTATAAATAGGTATGTAATTAAATAAAAATATTTCTTATCTAATTATGTGTATGTTCATATTTGGAAATGTCAAAATAACAAGAGCTATGTATACTAGCATTTAAAGATCACTGAAATGCAGAGCTCCCCTATTTTCAAAGTCCACTGTGCCTAGACAAAATACCCCATTATTTATTTTGCTACGTTAGAAAAGTGGTACTACTTTGTGTGTGAATGTAACAGTAACAAAATAATATAGTTGTAAGGGACTTCAGAGTGCTATCAAGCCACACTTTGTCCTGTGTAATTATTATTTAGCTTAACTGTTCAGTCATGTCTGAATCTTGGTGTGATGACCAAGGACCGGGTACAAAAGCAACACAGCCGGAATAAGGCTTAACTCTCTTTTATTGTTCCAACTCCCCCCGCCCCCAAAGTTCCCAGAGTTTACTGTAAGTCCAAGAGCAACACTCCAAACACACACGCACACACCCCTCCACTAGTCTCTGGCTGCTGTGAGTTCAGAGAAGCAGCCAGTTCTGAGAGCAAACATAGTTCTGGTAACTTGGTTTCAGGGTTTCCTCGTTACATGGAGGGGTCACTAGGACTGCAGCATAACCCGGAGCAGAGCTGTGTTGCTGAGTACTTGCCCATGGCCGGGCCAGGCCAAGCCAAACAAGGCAAGTCAAACTCAGGCTAAGCGCTATTAAGACAAGGTAGCAAGATGTTGACAACTGCAAGCATGGCTGGAAAAAGGCAACACTTGTTCCCCCAAAACGCCCCTCCCCACAGAATCCCTTTAAATCTTATTCCCCAGGTGAGCCTTGTGATGAGGGAGGGACGCCGTCCCCCAAGACTCCCCGAGCCGTTGCGCTGATCCTGCCTCCTCTCTACCCTCCGTGCTCAAGGATCAGGTGGAGGAGGTAATCTCTGTTGTTCCTCTGCCTACTCTTTCTCCCTCTTCCCTCGTTGGGTTATCCTGTGTCCTCTCTATCGCTGGCCACTCCTTCAAGGCCCGAGGAACCCGGGACTGCCTCGTCCTGCTCCACCAGTTGCTCCTCCAGGATCAGAGAGGCCATGCCATCCTCTGTTGGCCTTGGCTCCATCTTGTCCTCCTCCATGGCCTCAGGCTCCGACACTTGGTGATTTACAAGCAAGTGCTCTCCATGCTACCCTGTCAAGCATGGCTTTTTTGAATCAGCTTGGACGGAATCAAGCCAGCCTGTTTATTTGCTTTTTCTTTTTGATCCACTAACCCAGAGGTTCCCAAACTTGGCAACTTTAAGATGCGTGGACTTCAACTCTCGGAATCCTCCAGCCAGCTGTGCTGACTGAAGAATTCTGGGAGTTGAAGTCCACACGTCTTAAAGTTGCCAAGTTTGGAAACCTCTGCATGAACCATTCCTAGCATCAATGACTTCTGCAATGAATTTGCATGCATGGCCAAAGTAAATCAGACATAGTCTTGTAATTTTAGCTTCTAGTGATGTTTCTGGTTTTATATAATTCAGCACACCTCCCTGGCTGTCCATGGTATATGCAACAATTTATGCCAGCACCACAGTTCAAAGGCATCAATTCTTCTTCAATCAGCCATTCTTACTGCCCAATTCTCATGTCCATATATAATTATAGGGAAGACTATTTCTCTAACTAGTCTGCTTTTTGTATTTATATCAATATCTCTGCTTTTCCAGATCTTATTCATGTTAACCACTACAGTGCAGCCTAAGGTTATACTGTGTTTGATTTCAGGTGTTGAACTACCATCTTGAACAATTTTTGATCCAAAGAAGATACATTTTCAAACGAGTTCAATTTCCTCCTTGTTCATTTGCAGCTGTTGTCATTATCTTTATTTTCCTGAAGTTAAGACTCAACCCTACTTTTTTTCACTTTCATCCTTAATTTTCCAGATAACTTTTTCCAGATCTTCCTTATTTTCAATGAAAGTATTGTATCATCTGCATATCTCAAATTATTTATGGTTCTGCCTACAATCTTCTCTCCCAAATCTATTCCAGGTCTAATTTCTGAACGATCACTTCAGCATACAGATTGAAAAAATGGCGATAAAATACAGCCTTGTCTAACTCTTTCTGATCTTGAACCAACCTGTATTGCCAGAATGTTCTCACTGTTGCCTTCTGATCAGTGTATAGTGATTTGGTAAGTCTAATCAGGTGGGGTGAAACACCAAGATTACACAAAGCCAAACATCATTTATTGTGTACAGAGTCAAAAACTTTTCTGCAATCTATAAAACACATATAGAGATCCTTTTGATATTCATGTGCCTTTTCCATAATCCATAATTCCATTAATCTTAATAATTCTGTAGGTATTTAATTAATACCTGGGGCTTTCCAATTTGGCAATTTCTCCATATTTCCCCTTTCAAGATGTTTGGCTCTTTATTAATTGAAAAGTCATTGTAATCTTGATGGTGAGTTAAACTGCTATACAGACTTTCCGTATATTATTTCTACCTGTTTTTTAACTTCTGCTTGTCCCTCACTACATTCCCATTGCTATCTTTAACAATTCCTTGCTATGCTGAAAAGGTGGATCGCATCATTTTCACTACAGCAAACATGATTCTGGTATGTCCCTTTCTATTAGGTTCTTCCAGATGTCGACACTGCTTCTCCCACTGCCTATTTTTGTCTTTCTTGGCTTCATGTTGGAAAATTGCATTCAGGCTTATAACTTCATCCTTATTACCTTTGGTTCTGGCAGCGCAACACTGATCAATTATTTTGATGGTGTCATCATATAGCTATTTGTTTGTTCTCTTTGGTTTTGACATGACACATGCTTTCAAGTAATTTCCATGATGTTAGCTTGGGTCTCTCACCCCCATTCATTTGGTCTTTCCCTTCAAGTTCAAACCTATTCTTAACATAGCTATTTGTTTGTTCTCTTTGGTTTTGACATGACACATGCTTTCAAGTAATTTCCATGATGTTAGCTTGGGTCTCTCACCCCCATTCATTTGGTCTTTCCCTTCAAGTTCAAACCTATTCTTAACTTTTAAGGTGTTACCTAGATAAGATGTGTTTCACACTGAATTTTGGGGAGAAAGTAATTTTTTTCACTTTGCAGTTTGAGCTAGTTTAGCTATTAATAGCTGATGGTTTGAGCTACAATCAATGCCAGTAATGTCTTAATAAATGCAACTGAATCTTCCCAGAGTTGTTGACAATGTGAAGTCTACTTGATTCCAATGTTGTCCATTTGGCATTGTACATGTGCTGTGTTGAGTAAATCATGTGTTCATTATGCTGAGATTATTTTCCTGGCAAAATTGTACTAGGCAATCACCAGCTTCATTCCAATCACTTAGCCCAAACTTGCCTAATATTCTTGTAACTTCTTCTTGGCCTACTATTACCCTGAAATTGCCTATAATATACACAAATTTTATTTTGGGGGGTATTTGCTTGTGAGCACATTGAAGCTCATTGTAAAAAAAAAAGTTCAATTTCATCATCATTTGAGTCTGCAGTTGAAGCATAGATCTGTAGTATGGTGATATTGAGTGCCTACATCCAATTCTATATATACAATATGCTCTGTGTATGCCTAAAAGAGAGAAATAATGTTTACATCTTTGCAATCTACATTTCTCTATGACATGGGCGTCAAACTCGCGGTATCATGGCATCACATGACGTTTCATGATGGTTTTTCCCTTTGTGGAGCTGAGGCAGGCGTGGCCTGTGTGTGACATATCCACCCCGTGGAATGCCAGTTTGACACTCTTGCTCTATCATAAAGAGAAGGTCACGTAACATTTCAACCTGCTGATGATAAAGATTGGGTTTGAAAGATCAAGAAAAAGTATGTCTGGAAATTAAGTGTAACAATATGCTTTTATTGCTCACATGACATGGATTTTAAGGCCAGGTTACTTAACTGACATGTATTAAATCTCTGTATGAAAGAATGCAGTAAAGCTTTCTTTAACCATTTTTAAAATTCTTAGTACTCGAGGTTAACAAAGAGAACATGGAAGATAATATGACTAAATTAAAGGATTTCAGGCTGCAGAGTATGTGGTGATGGTGGTGGGGATCTCTTCAATGTATAGATAAGATAATTTTACTAAACAACATTGATTTCTGTAACTTCTAAGGTAAATAATAGAAGAAAAAAGGAATAATGTTTTGTCAACTAGGTTTCTCCAAAATGATACACTGGATTAGAAACATGAATGAATCAGAACAAAATAAAAATTGTTAATTCTGATACCTGCATTAAATGTTAATAAATTTATCCTCCAAACTATCATGTTGGTTCCAAAGTCATTTCATTCCAACCACTTTATAATATTTAGATATACCCTCTATATGTGTATTAAGGTAAGGTGAGTGTTACAATGATTTAGAAACAATATGAAAGGTAACTAACCCCAAATGAGCACCAGATCTTATTTTGGGGAGATGTCTTATCTGCTTACCTTAGGACTATCACAACCTGGACTCCCATATCCTTACACCTGTTTCACTGCTGCCCAAGTTCTTCTACAGTCACTTGTGGAAAGCCGCCACGTGGTACAACGTGCCGATGTCACTGCTCACGGAATGCTGGTGGCTCATACCTGTGCAAGCAGCAGCACCAGCATGACAAGCCACACAGCCTCCTGCCGCAATTGGCAGCACTGGTGTGATGCACATGGTGTCCAGCCATGAGCAGAGACACTGGCATGATGTGGCACCGGTGTGATGAACCACATGGTGTCCATCTGTGAGTGGCGGCAGAAGTTGGGCAGTGGCAGGACAGCTGTCGGGGCATTGAAGGCCTGGCTACAATGGTCCTAAGGGTGTGGGGCACATAGGACAGCTCCACCCCCCCTCACCCCAGCTTGATTTTTACACATGCATCTCATTCCATCTCATACAACCAGACGATGGGATAGATTGGGCAGGGTCTTAACTGGGATGTATTTTTAGGCTAGGTTTTATATTAGGTGCACCCATAGAAATCAAGCTAGGCCTTATTTTAGGATAGATCTTATTTTCATGGAAACATGGAAGTGCTTTGCAAGAACTTATATAGTTGCAACGATTTGTACATAGTTGCACCGGTATGAATTTCAGTTTTTCCCAAAATTCTATCATGATATACAAACTAAGGGGCACATTTTTAGTCAATATAAATATATATATAAATCTCTTAGCACTTACGTGGTCCAAGGCAATAATTTGGGTTTATAACTATGAGTCCTATTAAAAATAGGAGGAGACTTCTCCATAAGACTTTGCCCAGCAACTGCCATTTGGAACAACCCCGTCTCAACATAGCACTGAGAGACAGTGAAACAGAGGTGCCCATAATAAATACAAACCTAGAAAGAAAAAGGAGAGACAGAAAATCAGAAAAAGACATATATTATATGAGGATCAAATTAATTCAATAACCGAGAAACTACAAAAACAGGTATGAATCTTGTATTGGCAATGAAAGTAGGACAATTTGAATATTAGAGAAATAGTTGAACAATTCCTCTCTTCCCCAAAGATCTACAAAGAATTCCAGAAAACTAATTCTTTGTGTCAATATTACTAGAAAATGCAAAAGACTTGAGCTGTCTTTGGCATTCATATTCTCAACAGTTCTTTTGTGGGCTCCATAGTACAGTCTATGTTGAACTTTTTTTATATGATCAAAGATTAACTACTCCAACATTGTATTTTTACACTTATCAATTTGGCAAGAGCATTCATTGTCTCTGTTACTTTCCAAATTTTCATCCAAAACTCCTCCTTTACCCAAACTGCTTAGACACAGCCTACTTCTTCATAATATAGAAAAATGTAGGATAGACAGCATCACCACCAGATGGATTTGCAGTTAGCTGTCCAACTGCACTCAGAGTGTAATTTTCAATGAGACTATATCAATATAGAGGCAAGCATAAAGTGGGGGGCACCTCAAGATTCTGTTTTAAGCCTAATACTTTTCAGTATCTTCATAAACTATTTGGATGAGATGATAGAAGAGAAACTCATCCAATTTAAAGATGGCATCAAGCTGGAGGGAATAGCCAACACTTTAAAAGACAGTCTCAATATCCAGAAGGAACTTGATAGGCTTTAATACTGGCCCCTATCCAACAAAATGCAATTCAGTGATGAGAAAAGGTTTTACACTTATGCAAAAAACCCCACAAATGCCCAGGAATAGAATAGGTGATACCTGACTCAAGAGCAGTAAACTGGGATCTGGGAAGCCTAGTGAACAATGACTTAAGTATGAGCCAGCAATGTGCTGCAGTTGCCAAAAAAGCAACACAATCCTAGTCTGCATCAACAAAAGGATAGTATCAAGATCACGTATAGTACTGCTTTATAATCCCTTGATAACACCACATTTGGAATACTGTGTCCAGTTTTGGTCACTACAATAAAAAAAGATGTTGAGACTCTAGAAAGAGTGGAGAAGAGCAATAAAGATAATTAGGGGACTGAGGCTAAAATATGACAAACGGTTGCAGGAATTGGGTATGTCTAATCCAAGGATCTTCAAACTTGGCAAATTTAAGACTTGTGGACTTCAACTCCAAGAATTCCTGAGCTAACGTAACTGGAAGAGAAATTTTGGGAGTTGAAGTCCACAAGTCTTAAAGCTGTCAGGTTTAAAGGCCCCTGGTCTAATCTAACAAAGAAAAGGAGTAAGGGGTGACATGATAGCAGCCTTCCAACATTTGAGGAGATGTCATAGAGAAAAGTGGTTGACCTATTCTCCAAAGCACCTGAAGGCAGAACGCGAAGTATGATGGAAATCTATCAAAGAAAGAGCCGATCTAGAACCAAGGAGAAATTTCTGACAGCAAGAACAATTAATCAATGGAATTAGATTGCCTCCAGAAGTTGTGGGTGTTCCATAACTGGAGGTTTTTGAGAAGAAATTGGGCAGCCACTTATCTGAAGTGGCACAGAGTCTCTTGCTTAGCAGGGGACCTCCACTGAAGACCTCCACTGTTCTTCCAACAATATTATTTTATATCCATTTATAGACATTATGTTTTGCTTCTGTTGTGTGTCAGCACTTGCTTAGAGGCTTGTGGATCAGAGTGCAATCACTAATGAAGTGAAAAGAAAGTTACACTTTACAGGAATAAGTGCCAACAACACAGCACTGATGTATCCCCACATTTTGTAGTAGAACTTCCTCAGTGAAATCACTTTATTATCACTGGTAAAAATTCTTTTAAATCTTAAGAAGGAAAAATATTGAAATAGACATCTACTGAAATATAGAAGAATGCTGTTAATATAATTTATTTGGACTTCAATAAGGCATTTGATAGATCATAACCTACTACTAGATAAAGTAGAAAAATGTGGGTTAGACAGTATCACCTCCAGATGGATTCGTGACCAACCGCACTCAATGTGCAGTCTTCATGGAACTGCATCTACATGGAGGGCTATTTTACACCCAGTACTCTTCAACATCTTCATCAATGACTTGGACAAGAGGATAGATGGGAATTCATCAAATTTGTAGATGAAAGCAAGCTGGCAGGAATAGCCAACACTCCAGAAGGTAGGCTTAAGATACAGAAGGATCCTGACAGACTTGAACATTGGGCGCTATCTAACAAAATGAAATTCAATAGTGAAAAAAGTAAGGTTCTACATTTAGGCAAGAAAATCAAATGCACAGGTGCAGTATATGTGGTATTTTGCTCAATAGTAGTAACTGTGAGAAGGATCTTGGAGTCCTAGTGGACAACTATTTAAATATGAGCCAGTAGTGTGCAGCAGCTACCAAAAAAGCCATCACAATTCTAGGCTACATAAACAGAGGGATAGAACCAAGATCATATGAAGTGTTAATACCACTTTATAATGCCTTGGTAAGGCCACACTTGGAATACTGCATTCAGTTTTGGTTGACGTGATATAAAAAAGATGTTGAGACTCTGGAAAGAGTGCAGAGAAGAGCAACAAAGATGATTAGGGGACTGGAGGCTAAAACATATGAAGAATGGTTGCAGGAACTGGGTATATCTAGTCTAATGAAAAGAAGGACTAGGGGAGATATGATAGCAGTGTGAAAGGATGGATACTTTGATTTCCTGAGGAAAACTGCAAAAGTAAGAACATAGTGCAAAGGAGAGGGAAACAAGCAGAAAATTATGTCAGCTCAAAAACACTCCCTGCATGAACTTTCAATCCCAGTCCTTTCTCAGCAATGAAACATCTGCCTACGATGGAAGAAATTGAGCAGATGGACCACGTAGGAAACTTGAGCCAGCAGAGGTGGAAAGAGCAATAAAAGACAAGGTGGTGTCACATTTGCAACTGATTGTAGCTGAGATGAGGATTTCTCTCCTTGAGAAACAGTCAGTGGGTCTCTCTTATGGAAATCTAGAACAACCTTCTGATAAATAAACTGCATGACAATGTTGTAATGTTTATGTTCTGGAAATGACTTTAAGGATTTTAGTTAAAAATCCAACATTTTTTTTTTAAATAAAGTTTTGGAACTGCATGTACTTATTAGAATTTTAGTCTAAAACTATGGTTTACAGAAAGTCACTGGAAACATTAACCATTTTCATGATTAGGAATCCAACTAAACTTGTCCTGATCAAACTGATAGGCCAAATTAGTTATTCCCATATGAGTTATTCTGAATAGACTTAGTTAAATTCAAGCTATTAACAATCAACATGAATTACCATGGAAAGACGAGGTCTGCTACTGTTAAGCCTATAAAAAGAAACAGATATTAACATACAATTAATGTTCATAACAATAGAGAATTACTATTCTTAGATACTTAAATAAAATATTTGGTTCTAAAGTATTATTAACAGTTAACTCTGAACTTTCTAAAACACATAATACAAGATCAGCACAATGCGAAGTAGTACTCTGGAGTGAAATAAGTTAAAAAAAGAAGCATTTATTCCGAGGCTTCTATTTCAAACTACATACAGGCCCAATTCCTCCCTTTTCTCTCTCTCTCATGGCTGCTTGTCCAACTACAACTATCCGCTAGTCTTGCTGAACATTAGTTAGAACAGTGATATTTTAAAAACTCCTGAACTCCCCATAGCAGAAGAGTAAATGAGGCAATTTCATTTTATATAATTAAAATGAGAGGACAAATGGATTTTAAATATCTTACCATTCCAGCTCTGATGCTTGAAGAACCAGTATTTTCCTCCACCATAATTCACAAAGACCATAATTGTAAGTGCCAGGCTATAAAGTCAAATAGGTATCATAATCACACACTGAGTGCATATATTAATTCTGAATGCACTTTTTTCATTGTTACAGTGATAAAATATTGTTCATCAATAAGTCTTACATTAGTAAATTTGATCAATACTTTTATCTTCCAAACAAAGAGTAAATATTGTCTTTTAAACATTATCAGTTTTTTTTAACGGGGTGAGTGGATGGGATATAGCAACATCAAAAGGGACCAGAAAAAATACTTGAAAGATTTCATGAACACTTTCATAAAATAGCTGCTAAAAGGATATGGTTAATCTCAAAATGCTCACTTCTTTTCCTGGACCTTGCTTGTCCAGGCAGTGTAATGGGAACTTTAAAGAGTTTTTGGGGCCGGAATGAAAGCTCTGTCCAGGACTTGGGAGTCACATGAACAGAAAAGCCCATTTCACTACTAGGTTTGTATACAAATACAAGATACTTGAAGAAGCTTGAAGCAAGATGCTTCTCAGGTGAGTTCAGCTCGAAGGCAGAGCTTCCAGGATTTTTCACTTGGAAAAAATGGCTATTTAAAAAACAACAACAAATATGGACAATAAAAATTGTAGTCTACTACTACATTGTACAATGTAGTGGCTAAGTGACCTAAATATGTATAGCCTAATGAAGAGAAGGTTTGGATATGATAGTCTTCTTCCAATATCTGAAAGGCTGTTACATGAAAGAGGGGCTCAATTTATTCTCCACACCACCTGAAGGCAGGGCAAGAAGCAATGGATGGAAGTTCATTAAGGGAGATCCGGTCTAGAATTAAGGAGGATTTTCCTGACAATGGAAACCATTAATCAATGAAATAGCTTGTCTCCTGGACTGGTGGGTCATCCATCCTTGGAAGTTTTCCAGAAAAGATTGGACAATTTTCTGCCTTGGCTAGGGGATTAAACTAGAAAACCTCCAAGATTCCTTCAAGTGGCTAAGGCCGAAAAAATTTGTTCAACAATATAAGTATACAAAAGAGGGAAATTTTGAAATACAACTCTTCTGAATTCCTGTTTTACATATAATATACATTTCACAGAAAATAAATTGGTAAAGCATTGAGGAAAATAACTTAGCTTAACAAATCTAAATTGTAGGCAAGGGTAAGAACTAAGTTGCAAAAACCAGATTACATTTGTTGTCACCCATCCAGCTCAACAAATTTCCCATTTCATACGCAGAAAACTGCAGATTCTAGAGAATGGTACAGAACTACCTGTGCTGGCAGAGGATGCATGCTGCTAACCATGTCAGTCAAGGATTTTTGGCTAACAAGATTTTTGATAAGGTGGGAAGCATATAAATTTAAGAAATAAACAATAGTGTTACTCAACATGGATTTTTTATGTTTCCCTGATTGCCACCCAATGCTGCTATGTCAATGGCATCAGGTTGAGAAAGCTCATGAAAGAAATAGAAGCATTCAAAGTAAAGACATATTCCTTCATTTCCTCAAAGAAACCCAGCAGACTAGTTTACCCTCCTCCCAAGTAGGCAACATACATTACAATCTCTTTCATGTCTCCTCCTCCATATTCTTGTGCATACATTTCAAAATGGTGTGTTGATTGCAGTATCTGTTTTTATTACCCATACTTTTGATCAACACGGGTTTTATCAGATCTTACCTCTGCTACAATTTAGATTTTCTTTTAAAACAAAAAGGTGTAGCAGCTTCTTAGTTTTAAAAAATTATGAAAAAATAAAATGTAAAAATCTACCCTAATCCCCAAAACAAGATTAAATCTGATGAGGGTTCAGGTAGATAGGATGTTGTTTACAGGTACCAGATCATTATTCCCATCCAGAAGAGGCTTAAGTGTGTTGCGTTTTTCTAAGTTCAATTGTTCAACAGCCAACAACCTAACAGGAAATCAGAACCTCCAAACCCAAGATAATGATTTCTGTTACCTCAGGGACATATGAAGTGAATCTACACAAGTCCAGTTCCTTAACACAATAAAGAACAGGAAGTGCCGGTTTTAACAGTTTTAAACCAGTTCTATTGTTCTGTCTGTCGGCGTTCCAGCAAACTTCCATTCCAATCAATAACTCGGAGACAGACAGCTCCCTTTATTTGGATAGTAAACTGGCACATCTGTGGAATGTTACTTTACAGCATCACAGTAAAGGGTAAGTGAGTTCCACTCTTGGTAGCTACCACTAGTACTTCATGAATGTGAATACTACTGCACTTATAAATCTCAGCTGATAATATTCCCAAAGACATTTACAGAAAAATTCCAAGGAATTATCCAGAACTGCAATGTACCCTCTGAAGGTATCCAGGGAACGAAGTCTCGGTAGAGAGGAAGTAGTGTTCCATACTCCTATTGGGAATTCACCACCAATGGAATCTGTTCTACTTGGGGATCCAAGTTCCTGAAAAATGAAGGCGACAAGGAAAGATTAGCTATGAAAACTTAATTATAAATTTGATAACCCTGACAAGGATCTTGTCTTTTCGTAATGTTTTCTCCATATGTATTTTTTCATATGCCATGTTCTCTATTGAATTGGATAATTCTAGCATTATTTTCCTTCAATCGTAGCAGTTTCCTGTCTTTCTTAATTTTTAACTTCATTTTACAGATCCCAATAAGTTGGGCTAATTTGTACATTCACCACTGTACTAATTGGTAATTAAGATTGCAAAAGGAATTCACAGACACATTTGGTACTCTTTTAATTATATGTGGCCTCATTCTAGAGCAAAACAAAAAATAAGTATAGCATTCCTCTCTAGCATAACTAAACAGGTCAGTATTAATATAATATCAGTGTTAATTAGTCAACCTATTTAAGTTGAGTCAATGAAATCCATTTATGCAAGTATATGCTTTATTAAACAGATTGATTTTTATCTCTTGTTAAGCAAAAATCAAGTATATGTCATTCAATGTCTGAAGCACTTACATGAAAAAGCAACTCGGCTGCAGCGATGTTAGGTTACCTTCAAATGCTTTGAAGGTTATCTATGATGGTTTTTACACAATTATTTCATGATCATAAAGCTCTCAGGCTTTATGGTTAACATGCATGGTTGAACTCATCTGAAGACAACTTATTTGTAAAGAGAAAAATCTAATTATCAGTCGGTATAGTTAAGCTTTCATGACTTATCTGTATCAGAAAACAACAGTGAAGTCTAAAAATAACATATATGATCCCACTATTAAAGATCTTACTGAATTAATAAGTCGATCAGTTTCTCTAGGATCCATCTTTTTGAAGAACCAATTTCTTACTCGTTCAGTGCTATAAAACAGAAATTTAGAAAATCAGATTTTAGTCCTGAGTACCACAAATGTTCTTCTAAAATTATCATCCTGAAAACATTGTCGTAATCAAGCACTTTAAAGCTGTTTAAATAATTTTCTCTCAAAACAAGCAATTCTGGGAGCCAACTGATAAAGTTTTAAGTGGAGAAAGAAAGTCCCCACTGAAGGCCCTTTCCTTAATAAACATAAAATATTACTTCTTCAAAAGTATATATTTTGGGAAAAATTTCAATACACTGCCATATTGTTCAATGGTTAAACTAAGCTTTAACATGCAAATATGGAAGAACAATGTATACACCCAATTAGTCTCATTTTAAAATATTTACTTACTTTATGAAAATCTTTCCAATCATCAGAATAATGAAAATACCCACGTAGATGAGAAATGCAAATAAAATAGCTGCAAAAAGAAAAACATAATTACTGTAAACAATAAAGTATACATTCTAGAGCAATTTTTTTCAAATATTTTTTTTAAAAAAACCAAGGTCCATTTGTATTTCAGACTTCTAATTGAAATTGCCTTAGTTTATTTCCAAGGTTGAAACCTTGTAAAAGCACAAAGAAAACATGGTGTTCCTATATTTAATGTAAACCATAAAATGGATTTCTTTTCACTTTTTCACAAACTTTTTGTGAAATAGCAAAACTTCTAAATTATTCAGCTCTTTCAAGAAGCATTATAAAAGGTCTTCAATGTAATAAACATTTTTATGTAGGCTTCCTGGAAAGGAACAGCTAAGGAAAAAAATAATGATTAGACATTGCACCATAGCAAAGTGTAACAGCATATTAAAATATTTAGATTAAACACTAGGTAAGTAAAATGAGGTGAGTTCAAATACAATAAAAAAGTGTGACTTCCATTTGTCACGTTTAGTCACAAAATGTGACTAAAAGTAGCTTACGTAACTATATTTCTTGCTAATGTGCTTTGACAGCTACCAGAAAGAAATGATCAAAGATATTGCAGCAACATGAATGGAAACAGTTCTGTTGAAATCATGAGCATCAAGACTAAGGAGGAGAATGGAAGGACTAGGGGTGACATGATAGCAGTGCTCCAATATCTCAGGGGCTACCACAAAGAAAAGGAAGTCAAACAATTCTCCAAAGCACCTAAGGGCAGGACAAGAAGCAATGGGTGGAAACTATTCAAGGAGAGAAGCAGCTTAGAACTAAGGAGAAACTTCCTACCAGTTAGAACAATTAATCAGTGGAACAACTTGCCTCCAGAAGCTGTGAATGCTCCAACACTGGAAGTTTTTAAAAAGATGTTGGATAACTATTTGCCTGAAGTGGTGTAGGGTTTCCTGCCTAGGCAGGGGGGTTGGACTAGAAGACCTCCAAGGTCTCTTCCAACTCTGCTCTGCTCTGCTCTTCTATTCTATTCTATTTCTATTCTATTCTACTCAAGTCTTTTAGACATGGGAAGGAAATAAAAGTTAAGAGATGCTCAGCTAACTACAGATAGTCCCCAAATAACAACTACAATTGGGATTGGAAACTCAGTAATTAAATGAAGCAACCGCTAATTGAAAAATCATCTAACCACAACTGTTCTTATGATTTTGTTTAAGCATCAGAAGACTACAATCCCAAAGAAGTAAACCTGAATGGCTGGAAAGCTATCTAGAACTTGACTTATAAGGGAACCAGGTAAAAAGGACAAATCTTATAGCCCCTTTCCCCATTCCCCTATCCTAGAGTGAATACTCACACCAGAACTGGGATAATTGGCAAGATTGTTTATATTTACATTAATGTTTGTGTATTTACATTATTTGGAGAGGAGGAAATTACAAAAGTGTAAACAGGCACACAATGAGGAATACACATTGAAAATACACAGCATTAGCCATGGCTGTTTGCCTTGCCAGTGGCTTTGGTAACAAAAGCCTTTACTGTTGTGGGAAGCCCCCCCTCCCACCATGAAGAATGAAATATTTTGGGGAATATTAAAAAGAAGTAGATTATATTTCCCTGAAGAGAGAAATGAAGAAATATGCTCTTAAAGACAGAAAACATACTAAAGTCTTTCTTAATAGCCCCAGCAGATATTTTATGCCTATTAAGAAAGATTGGGCAAATGCTCATGTAAAACCAAACCAATTGGTCAGCTGTCCCAGAACTGCACACTGTATGTGTACCGGTTCTGCTCTCAGTAAACAGTCTTTCCTATCAGTCTCCATATTATTTCCAGTGTCTTTTCCCAGCTTGGAACTTGAATCAGATGGATTTTCCTTCCAATACTGTAATGTGAAAGTAATTAAAATCTTGTCAGTGTCAGACAGCAATTAGCAGGTGAAAAATTTCTAATCTACTGAGAACACAGAGTTGAACTTTACTAACATCTGCTGAAGAGTTGTAATTGCAGGAATGTTCCTATCTTGGATGGCAAACCTCAGATAAAGGATGTTTACAAGCAAATACAACTCAGGCAAACAAAATCACTAATCTAAAGGAGGATTAAAGAGAGGAAGTAAACATATGTTAGACTTTAACTAGAGATAATTAATTGTGTTAATTACTATTATGCTAAACAGTAACGAAAGTTAAGCAGTAACCAAGGTTAACCAATGTTGGAGGATTACTAAAAATGTGTATAAATGCAAGACTACACTCCAATAAAGTTCATCATGATTCAGTTGATCATGATCAAGCAACTCGACTGCCTCGTCATTACAACAATCTGCTTAGCACTTTTTAAGGGACATGTTGTGACACAGAAAAAGCAGCTCAGGAAACTTGTTTAGACAATATCTGCTCTGTGAGAGGGAAGGGGAAAAGGGGTCAAACACAGTTCAACAGGTAGTAACTATAGGTGAACTTTTTCATGACTGCTATAATTTTGAACAGTCACCGTCTGCTAAATGAGGACTATGTGTATCTCTACATATACTCCCCCAGTGAACAGTGCAATTAGGTGTAAAAGCTGGTGGAACTTAATTCCAACTGGTTCATGCAAAGTTTAATTCCAACATTCTTCTTTTCAATGGCTGTTGTACCACTCTCCAGTTCTGCTTCACATATTTATATTATTGCAATCAAGGAGATTCTTTATCAGCCTCTTTTAGTTGATTATCTGAACTTTGTAGAATATCTTTGCTGTTAGATTTGCGAGATTTTTTTAGTCTAGTTCAACATTTATATTTTTTAAAAAAGAGTCTACAGCATCTTGTCCCAAAGGTGCTTTTTCAAAAGGCAACTTAAGACTTTAGTTTTTTCTTGAAAGCCTTCTGAAAAAGCACTTTTGGGACAATGATGACCTAGATGATTGAGAATCTCCACAGACATTCAGAAAATCTTTTTTTAATTTTATGACTGAAGGACCTAAGTTATGAGTTAGACCAGGGGTGTCAACCTTGTGGCCATTTTAGCAAAGGGGAAAAGTCACGATAGATTACATGATGACGTGATGCTGTCAGTTTGACACTTCTGGGTTAGACAAATAGGCCTGTTCATAAGAAACTGACATATTTTCAATAAAGAAACCTGGAAACAGAACCCTGTTTCTCTTTGTGTCTCAAAACCTTAGGAATTGAAATCTATAGAAATTACTCAAATCCTAAAATACTACTTAGTATGCGACACAGGTTGGATGAAGAAAAACAGGAGATAATCCAAATTACTAGAACTTTATATTAATTACAGATCAAAGAACTGTCAAATGTCTTGGTTGAAATGTTCAAAAGAAAAGATAAAAATTGAAATAAATACTGTTCCTGGTTTTCGTCAAATGTGAAATACATATAAGTAATATATGTACATATAAGTAATACACAAGAGACTTGAATATATTCTCACATACTGTAGTCATTCTTTATAATACATGAGAAAATGCTTGTGGCTTGACTGTTATTTAATTTCAGTTATGAAGTCCTATCTTAAACTGAATTGCCATTGCAATCAATTTCAATTTCATCTCTTACATGACAGAGAGAAGATTATCCTAGACAACTGTAGAATGAAGTTGTTCAGATTCACTTAGCGTTAGACTTTAGCTATACAGTTTTTATGTCTATGGAGATTCTCAGTCATCCTGGTCATGGATGCTTTTTTTCAAGAGGTAACTGGACTTTCTGTTGTTGTTTTAAGATGTTTCACTTCTCATCCAAGAAGCTTCTTAAACTCTGACTGGATGGTACGGAATGGAATACTGCATGGCACAACATGGGAGAAAAAATGCATTAGGACTAGTCCATCTGCATTTAAAAGAGAAAGGACATTCTTATGAAGACAGCAATGTCCACATTTTGGACAGAGGACCACTGGTTTGAAAGAGGGGTTGAAGAAGCCATCCATGTCAAAACTGAACAGCCCTCTTTCAACAGAGGGGGAGGGATATGACATCATCTGTCTCCAGTCTATAACACTGATATTTTATTTTATTGTCATTGCATCTTGTACAATGAAATTAAATGACATCTTCAGTGTACATTTTAACGATAAAAATAAAACACAAAACATACATCCTTCACATTCTATACTTGAATGAAAATTGAATTGAATTTGAATTGAAAACCCCTGATATTGCATTAATATTGCACTATACGGCAGAATTCAAAAGAACTACTGCCCCGGGATAGAAACTTGTTTCAGCCTATTTGTCCTTGTTTTTATTATTCTGTACTGTCTGCCAGACGGTAATAGTTCAAAGAAAGGATGCCCAGGATGAGATGGATCTTTGAGAATGTTTTGAACTTCCTTAAGGCAGCGGGAGCTATAAAGCTCTTCTAAAGAGGGGAGAGGGCAACCAACGATCCTCTGGGCAATGACATTAACCCTCTGGAGTGCTGTCCTATCTGCCACTGCACAATTGGCAAACCATACAGAGGTGCAGTATGTTAAAATGCTCTCTATGGTGCAGCAGTAGGAAGTCACCAGCAGTTTTTCATTCAGTTGTTGTTTTCTGAGAAGTCTCAGGTAGTATAACCTCTGCTGGGCCCTTTTGACCAGGGCTGCAATGTGGACCAGGTCAGGTCCTCTTTAGGATAACACCCAGAAAGTTAAAACGCCACTTGCTCCACTCGGTCTCCATTGATAAACAAGGGCTGGATGTCTGATCTGTTCCTTCTATAATCCACTATAAGCTCCTTGGTCTTATTAGTGTTGAGGACCAAGTTGTTGTCTCCACAACACGAAAGCAACTGGTCCACTTCATCTTGGTAGGCAGACTCATCCCCCCCGGAGATAAGTCCCACCACTGTTGTATCATCTGCAAATTTAGCAATAGTATTACTAACATGAGTGGGAATGCAGTCATGCACATATAGAGAGGATAGAGTAAGGGATTCAACATGCAACTCTGTGGTTTACCAGTGTTATGAATAAGGGCTGAAGAGATATGATTACCTAATTTGACCCTCTGAGAACAGCCAGACAGAAAAGCCATAATCAAAAGGCAGATTGAATAAGAAAGTCCAAGGTCCAAAAGTTTAGACATCAGTCTATGTGGAATGATTGTGTTAAAATCTACAAAAAGTATCCTCACATAGCCCCTCCCTCCCTGTTCTAGATGAGTCAGAATGATGACTATAGCATCCTCTGTAGATCTATTTCTTCTGTATGCAAACTGGTGTTTATCAAATGTATGGGGAAGACCAGAAATGATGTGCTGGCAGACCAACTTCTCAAAGCACTTCATGATGATAGGAGTGAGTGCCACTGGTCTGTAATCGTTGAGGTTATTCTCTGGCAGCTGAACAATGGTGGAAGTCTTCAAACAAGATGGAATAGTAGATTAGTATAAAAACCGATTGAAGATCCTGGTAAAGATTCCAGCCAACAGATTAGCACAGTTTTTAAGCACTTGGCCAGAGATAATGTCAGGACCGGCAGCCTTTCTAGGGTCCGCAGCCCTCAGAATGCTCTTCACCTCCTGTTCCTCCATAATGAGGTGGGGGCTACAATTGGCTAGTGGCTGTATTTTAGCTATCTCTGATGTCTCCACTTCAAAGCGAGCAAAGAAATGATTCAGGTCCTCTGCCAATGAAGCATCCCCCTCAGCAGGGATGACAAAAAGGCTCCACAATGATTTGCAGTACTCAGGTGACCCTGATTACAAGATAAACCTCTGAATGGACTCAATGATTCACTAAAAGAATGCAAATGACTAATTGTCTGCAAGGAGTATAAATCCTTCCACTCTCCACCATCCAGTGAGAGTTGAAGAAGCTTCTTGGATAAGAAGCGAAACATCTTCAAAGAAAAAAAAAACAGAAAGTCCAGTTGTCTCTTGAAAAAAGCACCTTTGGTACAGATTCTATGGCACTACCTGATGCATAGTCCTGAGTGGTAATCTGGGAAGAGTTGGTATGAATTGATTATGGTGAAATGGATAATGTCTTTAAATTTGTGAGTTCCACTACCTGTATTTTAGATCCACATAAGGTTAATATTTTCTTATGGGAGAAGGTAGCACCATTTGTCTTCAAAGAGGTAGTTGTCTGCCCTCTCCTCAAGGTATCTGTTCTGGACAATTTTAACCAATTTCCCTATTAATGAAAGGTGGCACTGTTCATGCTTTTGAACGCTTTTGGTGGGAATGGGATGTGCAGTCCATCTATCGGGCTTTCTTTGATCTCTATGTCACCCTTCAAGATTTTCTCCCTTTGCTTTGCATCTTTCAGCTGTCATAAGTAACGGGGGGAGGAGGGGCGATATGGTTATGGGAAGTAAGCTGGAGGTGTTATAAAACAGAACTGTATAAGGGGGGGAGTTCTTGCTTCGGCTTCTGTCCTATGCTATGCGCAGCTGCAGGTCTTTATCAAAATATGTCAAGGTCAATGGACAGAGGCCTCATCACCACCTGGAGATGCCTACATGAGGATATACACAACTTTTAATTGGATGAGCCAATTGAACTGTTGGGGGTGGGAACGTTGCCATCACTTTGTATATGTGATTTACGCACCCTTTTTCTCAGATTCAGAATTCTTTTGTTGCTACCACTTGATTTCCAGTAAAAGATATCTTTTCTCTAATTAATGGAGTCTAAGTATTTCTTTCTTGGATTTTGAATGGAGCACCAGCTGACAGGTTTTGATACCATCAATCATGACAGGCCTTGAGTTTGATACCTCTGATATAGGGTGAACTGAAATGGGATAGCACCCTTGCATAGAAACAGTTAAGCCAAGCATGACTGTACAACTAGTCCGTTTTCTAAATGAATTAAAACAAGCATTAAAGCAACAAACAAACAACACAAGTTATAAAAGTTTAAAGTAACATACGGAGATAGCTGTTGAGAGGACTTTGACTGATAATTATATCACACGTAACGTTCATAATGTTACTCTGGAGATGCCTAATCCTTAAAGAATAGTTTCCATATTCTCCAAAATGATAATGAATCCTAGAGATAGCAAAGAGGAAAAAATATTTATGAAATTAATTCAGGTTAGAACAATTCTGACAACATATGAACAGAATTAACGCCCTTAAAAGTTTAAAAGAGTTAAAAATGAACAACCCATTAAACATAACTTAAACTCATCTAGTTTTTCAGATGTGTTAATATTTGATACATGAGGTTATCAAAATTCTTAACAAAGAAGTTCACGTCTCACATAAAATGCTATTACTGCTCACAAAGTTGGGAAATTCCAACATACCTGTCCATTTTACAAGCGCTAAAGAAACAGAGCACTTTAAGCAGTATGAATGTACTTGGATGTTTTCTTACTGATATGTAAGCTTAAGGAATACATGCAAATCTCAATAATTCTCAATATGTTCACTTTCCTCATATTATACTTCTTAATTCATTTGCTATGATTTCTATCTTTGAACTGTTTATCCTACCATTTATTACTTCACTGTTTCTAATGTAATTTTGCTTTTACACAGATGTTTGGATGTGTCAAACTTGATTTCATTGAGAGCTGCATCAGGGTTGTGATTGACTTTAAAAGGTGGAGGGGGGCAGGCATGGCCTTGATGGGCATAGGCGTTGCATGATAGGTGTGGACTTTGCCTGTATGTCACATGTATGTCGGGAACACTTGTGGTGGCCAAGTGCTAATGCAAGACTTCCCTGAGACCCTCCCTCACTCTCATTATAATCTTCCTTCCTTTCTTCCTTCCTTCTCCTTTTTCTTTCTTTCCTCTTTCCCTTTCTTCTTTCCTGTTCCTTCTTGCATGCTGAATGCAAAAGAGGAAACATTTCTCCTTGTTTTGTTTTTGGTTTGTTTTTATAGCCCTCTGCCAATGAAAACGGAGGGGGAGGGGGTCATAGTAAAAAATGAGGCGCAGGGAGCTCTGCCGAGCTCCATTTTCGCTGTCCCCACAGGCTGGATCTAACACCCTGTGAGCCGCATCTGACTCACAGGCCTTGAATTTGACACCCCTGTTATAAAGCCAGCACCTACAACTGCCCATTGAATTTTGTTTAGATAATACATTTTAGTATAAAATTAAATAATATACCAAAATCAGTATTTTTTGATGGATTAGCTAAATAAAATACTTCTGTGATTTCTCTAACACATAACAGAAGTTATGCATCTTAAAAGACTAACCTGCACAATTCTTTTCCTTCTTTAGAATCATTGACCTTCAGCGTGAGGGCATGCTGAGTATCAATAGCTACAAAGTGAGTTTCTTTGGATGTTCTGTTCATCTGGACAGAAATCAGCTCCTGTTCCAAACACTTTAAAAAATGAGGAAAAAAAGAATAAAGACCATAACAAATTGATTTGCCTTGCAGTAGAGGAACCAATATTCTTATCTTTGAAATGAAAAACTAATAGAAGGGTTACTGGATCTAGAATAAACAATGTGGTTTGTGCTAAAAGTAGTTGCCAGGTGAAACTATACCATTATATTCCAAGATTTTAAAAATGGCTTGATTTTATATATTCAGAGTTCTAGTATCTAAAATAAAATGTACTTCATTGGGCTAGCTATGTATATTTGCTTGTGATTAGACCCATTTTTTTCCATAACTATCACTCAGCGCAAACATGAATCATAATTGAAAAATTGGAACTGCAGTTTGATTCAGATGAAGCATTTCATCCAACTTGAATCATTTTACAGGTTATAGGACTTTCCCCTTCCCTAAATATTTGAATTACCTTATAGCAATAATCTGAGACCCAATAAATGGACAAGTTGTCAATGAGCAATTCATTATGAATTCGTAATAAAGCTTGATCCATTTTTAAGTTCCACAGAGGCCGTCTGGATGTATCTAGAATCAAAAATGAAGGTGATTTAATATTTATATATAAAAAAATCAGAATTGGATATTTTTGTCTAGCAATAGAGACTTGAGAATCCTGGAATTATCTCTTTTTTGTTGTGTACTTTAAGGCCTCAAAAACATTTCAGAAAGGAAAGCATAACCAGTAATGTATTGTGATTGTTTTATGTTCTCTTTATACCAAGTGAACTTATCAACATGGCAGAATATTGCATTATATAGCAATATTAAGCAACATAATAAACTGCATTCTTCAAGATTATCTTTGCATTTTTCTTTAAGAACAGGTAGTCCTTAATTTACAACAGTTCACTTAGTGATCATTTGAAGTTACAATAGCACTGAAAAAGTGACTTATGACCGTTTGCCACACTTGCAACCATTGCAGCATCCTCATTGTCAAAATTCAGACATTTGGCAACTGATTCATATTTACGACAGTTGTATTGTACCAGGGTCATATGATTACTTTTCAACCTTCTGGCAAGCAAGAATCTGGAAAACCAGATTTATTTAACTGCATTACTAACTTAACAAATGCAGTGATTCACTTGACAACTGGGGCAAGAAAGATCATAAAATGGAGCAAAACTCACTTAACAAATATTAACAGCAGAAATTTTGAGCTTAATTGAAGTTGTAAATCAAGGACTATCTGTACCAAGCCAAAGTGCTGATTCCATAAATGAAAAACAGCACCTTATATGTTGTAATGACGAGGCAGTCAAGGTGTTGATCATGATCAACCGAATCATGAACTTTATTGGAGTCTAGTCTTGCATTTATACACATTTTTAGTAATCCTCTAACATTGGTTAACTTTGGTTTCTGCTCAACTTTCGTTACTGTTTAGCATAGTAATTAACACAATGAATTATCTCTAGTTATGTTTACTTCCTTTCTCTAATCCTCCTTTACATTAATGACTTTGTTTGCCTGAGTTGTAATTACTTGTAAACATTCTTAATCTGAGGTTTGCCATCCAAGATAAGAGCATTCCTGCAATTACAACTCTACACTTATAGAAGTATATATAAAGAATAAAGAAATGTTGATTTACACTAAAACCCATACCAGGTATAACTTACTTTATATAATATATTTATATACTAATGTTCTTTTTGTAGATGGGCTGCTTCTGTCCAAGCTGCAGTTTCTCAGTGGCTCAGTCTTTTACTGCTTCATATCCTCTCCTTAAAATACTTTTTCCAAGCATTAAATTAATTTTATTTTGATATTATGAAAAAATGAATAATTTATTATTTTTAAAGATAAAAAAATAAGAGAAGAGCCCTGATTACTGTTTGAGAAAAACAAATGTTTCCTTGTTAAACTGAAGATTCACACACACAAAAACACTATTTTCCCATTTGTAATTTAGCTTTATGTATCAGGAAGATAATAGCTGGGTGAAAGCAGAAGTAAGCAAATATTCGATACGAATGACCCATCTGATCTTCATTAGATAATATACATAACGAAAAGATGGAGTCAAAGTGTTAATTAATGTCCACAATTTTTTTAATTTTAGAATAGAATAACAGAGTTGGAAGGAATCTTGGAGGTATTCTAGTCCAACCTACTTAGGCAAGAAACCCTACTGTTTCAGACAAATGATTGTCCAATCTCCTTTTAAAAACATCCAGTGTTGGAGCATTCACACCTTTTGAAGGCAACTTGTTCCACTGATTAATTGTTCTGTCAAGAAATCTGTTCTTAGTTCTAGGTTGCTTCTCTCCTTGATTAGTTTCTATCCATTGTTTCTTGCCTTGCATTCCGGTGCTTTGGAAAATAGCTTGACCACCTCTTCTTTGTGGCAGCCCCTGAGATATTAGAACACTGCTATCATGTCTCCCCTAGTCCTTCTTTTCATTAGACTAGACATACCCAGTTCCTGCAACCATATTTCGTTAGTTGTTTTAGCTTCCAGTCCCTAATCATCTTTGTTGCTCTTCTCTGCTCTTTTAACATCCTTTTTATATCATAGCGACCCAAACTGGATGCATTATTCCAAGTGTAGCCTTACCAAGGCATTATAAAGTGATATTAACATTCAAGTGATCTTGTTTCTATCCCTCTGTTAATGCAGCCTAAATTGTGTTGGCTTTTTGGCAACTGCAGCACACTGCTCATATTTAAATGATTGTCCACTTGGACTCCTGTTACTACTATTGAGCAAGGTGCCACCTATAATGTACCTGTGCATTTGATTTTCTTGCCTAAATGTAGAACCTTGTTTTTTTACCACTGAATTTCATTTTATTAGATAGTGCCCAATGTTCAAATCTGTCAACATCCTTCTGTAACTTATGCCTATCTTCTGGAGTGTTGGCTACTCCTGCCAGTTTCGTGTCATCTGCAAATTTGATGAGTTCTCCATCTATCCCTTCCTCCAAATCACTGATGAAGATGTTAAAGAGCACTAGGCTTAAAACAGAGCCTTGGGGTATCCCACCGCATACTTCCCTCCATGTAGATGTAGTTTCATTGAGATTGGTCGGTCAGTCAGTTATAAATCCATCTGGTGGTGATGTGATCTAATCCACATTTTACTATGTTTTACTCCTGTTACAATATCCCTAATTTTTTAGCAGTTGCAAAATTGATAACTTAATTTGGGCAGACAGGAAGCTGTGATTTAAGGGGAGGTAGGACATCAAATATGATCACTACCCAAAATCTGGAGACTAGAATGAATATGACAAGCCAACAAGATCCCTCCCAACTAGGTGAATTGTGAAGAAGTGGTCCACAGCTTTTTTATCTTATGCACTAGATTTAAGTGCATGTTTAGATTTTGATTGTTGTTTTTAAGCACCTCCTAATGTCTTCAGAAAGAGAAAATATTAAACTGCAAGCAATGGCGTCCTTAAAGCAAGGAATGATGAATCAGTTCGTTAAAAGCGAGGCCTTCCTTCCCTTCTCTCCCTCCTCCACAACCGTCGATTGATTTCCATTGCTGAGGAGCTCTTCTCGAAGGTATCTGGAGTCGAGCACCCTTTTCGCCGGGCAGAACAAAAGCAAAGGATTTCTGCGCCTTTAAAAAACTCCTGCTAGAAATGCGAATGCCCGTAGGAGGCAGCGCTTACGAGGTAACAGGGAAGGATACTTTGGCGGGGAAGAAAAGGCTTACCATGGGGCTGAGCTAAGCCCGACACAAGGAGTGCGATAAGCGCCCCCCCGAGATAGGCTGCCGAGCGACCCAGACAATCCGAAACCACCATACTTGCCACCTCTCTTCCTTCTTTGCTCGAAAACGGAGGAGCGGACCACTCTGCTGGCGGAGGCGGAGGCAGCTTCCTGCCCTCTTTTTCTCCCCCGCCCCGCGCATGCTCTGCTATATTTGGGGATAAAGCAGCGATTGGTGCTGACATTGGGGTAATTGCTGCAGTTGGGAAGAGTTAGACGATAGTGAGCACTGAAGAGGACGCAAAGGCTACGAAAACGGGGCTTGAGTGACCAGGCTTCATTAAACTTCTCCCCCCTCCCAATTTACATGGCTTTGGCCTTTGTCGTTTCTTAGTCAATTTTAAATACTTCTGCTCCTTCTGATATTTGTTTTAAATCACTGCGGTCATTTCTGAGCAGTTTTTCTCAACCTTAACCAAGTTGCGAGGACCAGCTTCATGCTGGGTGAGGCATTCTGGGAGTTGAAGTCTACACAAATCAAAGTTGTTAGGTTGAGAAACACTGCTCTATAGAGAATACAGGTAGGCCTCTACTTATTACTACAGTTGAGCCCAAACTTTCTGTTGGTGAGTTTTGCCCCGTTTTATGACGTTTGCCTCAGTTAAGTGAATCAATGAAGTTACTAAGTTAATAACAGTTGTGAAAAGAAGCTATATCCTTCAAAAAGACCTCAACTATGTATCAGAATGGTCAAACAAATGGCAATTTCAAATCTCAACAAATAAATGCTCTGTCTTACATATTGGCAAAAAAAAATCAGAAAATAAAATACAAGCTGAATAGTCAAGACCTTGTTGATGATCCAAACTCTGTCAAGGACCTTGGAGTACTCATCTCTAATGACCTAAGTGCTAGAGCCCACTGTAACTACATAGCCAAAAAGGCATTAAGAGTTGTTAACCTAATCCTACATAGCTTTTTCTCCTGGTAATATCACACTACTAACTAGAGCATACAAAACATTTGCTAGACCAATACTTGAATACAGCTCATCAGTCTGGAACCTACATTACATATCTGAGATTAACACAGTTGAGAAACGTCCAGAAATATTTCACAAGAAGAGTTCTCCACTCTCTACTCGTTGCAGAATACTTTATGCCACCAGACTTGAAATTCTAGACCTAGAAAACCTAGAACTATGCCGCTTTCGGGTCTGATCTAAGTATAGTATATAAAATCATACATTGCAATGACTTACCTATCAATGAATACTTCAGCTTCAACCATAACAACACAAGAGCAAATAATAGATACAAACTCAAGGTTAATTGTACCAAACTTGATTGCAGGAGGTACAACTTCAGCAACAGTCAATGTCTGGAATACTCTACCTGACTCTGTGGTTTCTTCCCCAAACCCCAAAACTTTAACCTTAGACTGTTTACTATTGACCTCACCCCTTCTAAGAGGTCTGTAGGGGCATGCATAAGCGCACCAATGTGCCTACGGCCGCTCTCCTATTGTTTTTATTTTTATTTTTCTTCTATGTATTCATTTCATGTATTCATAACTATGTTTACACTTGTAACTGTTATCTTATAATCACTTGACAAAATAAATGAAAAAATGAAATTAAGTTAATAACATGTGAAGTGAAGCTGGTTCCTCCATTGACTTGCTTGTTAAAGACTTCAAAGGGGATCACATTGTAAGGTCCCAGAAGTTTCCTGAGCCACTGAGATGCCAAAGAGAATAAGACTCAAAGCAAGGCTTGCAAAAATAACAGCATTTAATTTTTGGCCAAAGCAAAAGCTGGCTGAATACTATTTCCAAAACATAGACAAAAGCAGGTAAGGAATAGCTTATATGTTCAGACCCTGTCTCTGCCCTCTGTGCCTTGGGAGCATCCCTATAGCCCTGTGTCAGGTAGGGTTTTTCCCCTCCTTAGCCAAATTGTTTATTCAGCAGAATGCTTTCCTCCCTACTCTGGTTCCTTTATCTATAAGGCCTGATATTTCTGGGTAACAATTTTATGTTTTCAGGGATGTGCCTAGAGAGAGACAGAAGCAAGATAACAAGCCAACTAGTATCAAGGTTACAAATTACAAAGCTAGAATTAGTTCTTAATAATTTCTGATAATATAAGCAGGAGCCAATAACAAAGGTTAATTTATAACAAATGATTTTTAGCAGTATATCGTATCAGAAGCAAACAGCAAATATTGGTTTAATCAATAAACAAATATATAGTAGCATAAGAAATTCATAATAAAAGCAATAGTCAATATTAGTTTGATCACTATACTCCTTCAATATGACCTTGGGACATAGCAATGGTCATAAATATGAACTGCAAAGGGGATGCTGCAAAGGTTGTAATTGTGAAAATCAGTCATAAATCACCAGCGTGCTGTTTTACCAGTTGTGGTGGTCTCTCATGAAAAGAAGACACTTCACAAAGTTGTCTTGGGATGAGAGCGCAGAGAGAACTCCTAAAACCCTCTTTTATTAGAAGCAATCTTTGTTAACGTAGCAATTTTGTTAACGTCCTATCACAAACGCATTACATCACACAACATGCACTGATCATTCGCATAAAGCATACAAGGCTGCAGAGTTTAAGTTTGCTACAGTTCTGGTTAAGAAATGGCAACAATTTGTCTTTGCTCCTTGCTCCATGTTCCAGCCAACCACCAGAAGGCTCCATTGTCCTAGCACGTACACAAAGAACTAAGAATCATAGTTCCCACAGCCAACAAATTGCTTAATGATATGCACACTTAATTATCGAACCGTTAAATCATTTCCCTGTTGGAGGATGGAGGGAAGTATGGAAAAAGGAATTAAAAGGAAGATTGATAGCCATGTCTAGAATTATGAAGAGTAACTTTCCAAAATGCATCTAAAAATTCCTGTTGCACTGCAAACTTCTGCATATTGCAGGTAGCCGTGAGGAACTCTGAAAGACAGAAATCCAAAATAATATATTGATTCAAGATTTCTTGGTAACTCAGGTACTGCAGAACATTTTTGAACCAATAGCCTCTTCAAATTTAATTCAGATTTAACATATAAAAGCTTTATTTTTTAAAAAATAAATTTTATTAAGTTTCCAAATTTTATAAACATAAAATAAAACTTTATACCTTATTATCAACATCGACATATTTTGCATCTCCTCACATTTTTCAGTATATGTATTTACTTATTCCTTTCCTATTACATCTTACCCTTACTATAAATCAATACCTTTTATCCTTACATCTCAATCTTCTTCATGGTATATTTACATATTTACATATTCCCTCATTCTTTTCCTAATTGCCATTTTATTTTCTTTTTATTTCTAAACCACTCATACCAGGCATCCTAGGCCCTATAATAAATTGAATCTTCTCTGTCTTTTATTTTCATCGTTAACCTGTCCATCTCTATACAATCTATTTTTTTAATAACCATGCCTTCCGGTGGAACTCTTTTTTTCTTCCAGAGTTGTGCATATGAAATCCTTGCAGCTGTTAATATATGTAACATAATATATCCATCTGTTTTATTGCATTTTTGTGTTATTATAACTTATAAAAAGTTTTAAATTCAATTTTCTGATTCGTGATTTCTTCTATCCATTGTCTAATTGTATTCCAATATTTTTTCACTTCCTGGCATGTCCACCAGGTATGAAAATAAGTGCCTTTTTCTTTTCCACATTTCCAACAATTTGGGTCTGAGTTAAACATTTTTGCCAATCTAGCAGGGGAAGGTGCCATCTGTAGAACATTTTGTATTGATTTTCCTTGTATGCTGTGGATGTAATTAGTTTGTAATTTGATCCCCACATTCTCTCCCAATTTTCTAGGTCTATATTGTGGCCAACATTTTTCACCCATACCACTATTGTCTCTTTGACCACCTCCTCTTCCATTTTAAAGTCTAGTAGAAAGTTATATATTCTGGAAATCATTTTCTTTTCCATTTCTTGTAGAATTTTATCTAATTGATGCTTTTCCATGCCTAAACCAAATTGTTCTTTGTCCTTCTGAATTTGGTATGGCCACCAATCTATCTTTATATTTTGTTGCTGTAATTCTTTTTTTTTTTTTTGTAAATTTTATTTGAGTTTTCACAAAGAGAAAAAAAAATACAAATAAAACATCTTTTTTGAAAGCAGCATAATCCCGGGTTACATTTCTTCATACAGACAAAAATTCAGGTTCATGCTCATTTTTATATTCTATTCCATATCTTATTACTATTTTACATTTTTTACATAGCTTCTCCCCTGTGTAATTTTCTCAATTTTATTTTAATTATCTCATCTCAATTCAAATCATTGTATTTATATTTTTTGTCTGTCCTGTTTCAATTATCTATATCATTAAACAAAATTTCTCCGGTAGTTACTGATTGGAGTATGACGCCTTTATATCTTTACCCCCATCTAATAGATGTTGGTTCAACGTGTTCTGGTGTTCTTTGTACAGCTCTGCCAGATGCTTTATTATTATTTTTTGCTTGTTGATTGCCTTTACAACTTCTGTCAGATTGATTTCTTCATTGAGCATCGATTTCATTGTTTCTGGCATTTTTGGTAATTCAGCTTTCTTTAAATATGCCCTGATCTTTTCTTCTGAATAGCCTTCATTTCACATATATAATTTCTCATCATAGTATATAGTATATCTATAGTATATCTTCCCGTCTTCATCTTATAATTTATTATTTTTTTGTTTTTCTCTATGACCTCTTAGTTTTTGTGCCAGCCAGTGTCCAGGTTTGTTGGCATTTTCAGAATAATGTTGTTTGGTTAATTTGACTTCTTGTGCTAGCCTCTCTGTCTCTAGAATATGTAATTTGTGTTTGAGAAAATCTAATTTACTTTTCAAATTTTTGTTGTTAGGTTCTTTCTGGTGTAGTGCCTCAATTTGTTTATGCTCTTATTCTAATTTTTCCTGGTATTGTTTCCTGGCCTTATTTCTTTTAGCTGTATGGAAATTGTTACACCTCGGATATAAGCTTTGGGGGTGTCCCAGAGAATCTGTGTGGAAATATTATCTTATTGGTTCAATTTAAAAAAGAGATCCATTTCTTTTTTCATCATTAGATTGAAATATTTTTATTTGAGAATTGACCATTGAAAAATCCATCTTGGTGTGACCTTGTGTCCTTTCTACCGTAAGCTTATGGGTTATGGTCGGCCCAGATATTAGTCTCAATATTCACTTTTTGTATCCGGAATCTAATTCTTTTGATAGCCACATCATGTCTATCCTACACCAAGATTTATGGCGATTAGAATAAAATGTATAATATTTTTCCTCATTGTTTCTTTCTCTCCAAGCATCTATCAAGTTTAAATCTCTAGTCATATTGAAAAATGTTTTGGGGAGTATTCTTTTATTTTCCTTTCTTTTATTTTTTTTAATTTTATTGATTTTTAAAAACAAACATAAACAAACAAAACATAAAACATCTTTTTTGAAAGCAGCTTGATCCCGGGTTACATCTCCTTGTACAGACACAAATTCAAATTCATGCTAATTTATATACCATTCCATATCTTATTACCATTCTACATTTTCTATATAGCTTCTCCCCTCTTTTAAATTTCTTAATTTTATTTTATTTATTTCATCTCAGTTCAGATCATTATACTTATATTCTTTGTCTGTCCTGTTTCCAGCTGTCTATTATCTTTTCTCATTAAACAAAATTTCTCCTGTAATCACTGATTGGAGTATGACGCCTTTATCTCTTTCCCCGAAATTTATAACACTTAATATAATACATAGCTTCCATTCAGATTCTGCTTAGTTCAAATCTATCGTTAATATTAATATTCATTTAAATCTTAAACATTTTACACATTACTTTTCAAACAAGTATCATACTTCTATGGGAACACTTATAAACTTTCCATAGTTATTTCCCCACCAATTCACTTATATTTTAAAACATTGTGTCATTAAAATATTCCCATTCCTTCCTAATTCAATTCTCTCATTTATTTCATTTCCTTTATTTTGTTCACAAAAGTTTCACTGAATTACACTGAATATTTTATCCCACTTTTTAATCATATGTTGTTTCCAATTTTATAACATTATTTCTAATACAAATATAACAATACAATCTTATGTACCTTTGCAGTTTATCTGAGTCTTGTTAAAGAGGTTCTTTCAAAAAAACCAAGGTCAATTGTTAATCTCACTTTCTTTTCTTCACTTCCACTCTAGCAGTTTTTTTTCCAGCCAGCAGGTGGCAATGTTGCTCTATTTCTCTTCTACTCCTCTCCCAAATCTTTTTCTTTTAGGGGTTGGGTTCCAGGGCCCAAGTTTTATATTCCAAAAAAGTTTTTACTTCAATAAAATCCAATTAATAAGGTCATTAAAATAACCAGTCCAATTTTCCTCCTTTAACACTGATTTCTCTCAAATAGTTCAAATTTTTTATCTGGAACTATTTCAGCATTATGCTTATTTGATGCAATTCTCAAGGGGTGGAAGATAGACAAATCAACCACCCTCTTTTACAGTACCACTGTCACTCAAGCCAGTTTTAAAAGGGGCAAATTCCTCAACAGAAGTTGGAAAATTCTCACCCAGTCACCACTTAGTTCCTCCTCAAACTTCACTCATTCTTCTCTAGCTGGGCTGTCACAGCCTTGATCAGGCACACAGTGGCCATCTTTTTCTTCCTGATGGATTGAGAGTTTTCCTCCAGATCAAGCAAGGCGTTTGCTGTCTCCTTGTGATCCACAGAGTCTCCTCTCTTCTTCACCACCTCTCCAGGGTAGCTTAGGTTGTACAGAACCGTCTGCAGGAGAAATTTGGCAAACTTTCATAGAGTCCTATGAAAAGTACACTGTATCGCCATGATGTCAGCTCCGCCTCCCTTTATTCTTCTCTCTCTTAATTGCCTGTTATCCTTTTGTTTAATGTAGATCTTATTTCTTCAGGGGCTTTAGGCAACCTAGAGGTATCGTTTTATTTTATCCTCTGATAGTTCCTCTTGATCGTACAGGTTTTCACAGTAGTTTTGAATTATTATTTTTTGGGGTATCATTTTGATACTGTACTATACTTTTCCCTTCTCCAGTTTTTCCAGCCACCTTTCTCTCCAGCTCCCCATCCCACCCTGTTGTCCTCTTTTTCTTATCAGGACTAAGAAAGAATTTTATAGGTCTGTATGCTTGTGTTTGTGTGTGTGTGAGAAGTTTCTCTATGTAAGAATATAGATAGAGATCAGCCAATGCTTAAATGGTGGCAATCTATTATGAAAGCAACTGATTTAAAATAGTCATTAATTTAAGTCCTTAGTTAGTGCAAGCTCTTCCTTTTCTTCAAAGCTAGATTCTGGGGAGGGTGTGTACATTGGAAGCAGTTATAGCAAAATGATAAGCATGTGATGATTAAATCACCTAAAAGCCACCAGCAATCATTTACTAGTTAGGAAATGCGGCTTTGCTCTGCATTAGGAGGGCTTCTCATTGAGTCCAATGCATCAAGAAAGAGACCAAGCCGGTTCAGTCTTGGATGAGCAGCCCCGAGCACGCGCTCAGGGAAGCTCTTTTATTGAACACACATTATTAAACGTCACAAAAGAGAGAGTTCAGTCTACTTTACATGTTAAAAGAGTGGGGGGGTCTCAGTGGATACATTGTAGCACCCAATCACAGTGCTTAAGGGATACAAAGTAACCAATCCGCGCCTGCAGTCCAGCCAGTAGCCCAAGGTGGGCAGCATCCTTTTGTTCCTGATACCTGCTTTCAGCCTACGTGAGGTCTTGCAGGTATCGAAACTCCTTTGCCTACGTGAGGCTTTGGCATATGCCCAGGCTGTTAGATGTGGATTCGCTGCTGCAAGGAAATTTGATAAAAGGGGGTTTCTGTTTGCCATGGCACTTAAATGCACCCTTACACACAAATATCCCTAGTGTTTATCATCCCCAAGTGTGATAAATATGAAATCAGGTAGGACTATTTTTAGTTCAATAGGATTTTTTTTTAAGTCTCCTTTGGAAATCAGGCTGATGAATCAGATTGTACTCAGATATTTAAATTACTTTGGGGTCACTTTTGCTATTACTGCTTTTTTTTTCTTCCTGAGTTGTCATTTTTAATATTCTCAAGGTTGATTTTATGGTTTACATTTACCATGAATATTGTAAATTGTCCCACAGATGGTACTCATCATATAAACACCAAGAATTTGGATTGTTTGCAATGTGACACAAATACAATAAATATATTTTGGGTGAAGGAAGACAGTTGGATGTTGTACAGGAATTTCTGTTTATCATTTATCTGCTCTTTCTTCTGTGGATGATTATCTTATATGCACCATCACAGACACTCTGCCCACAGTTGGAATTCAGTCATGAAGGCTCAAGGTTGCCTCAGCCTTCCATCCTTTCGAGGTTGGTAATATGAGGACCCAGATTGTTAGGTGTTGTGTCTATAGAACTGGCTGGAGTTTCCAACCAGGTCCGCCGTTCGAGCGGGAGCGCCGACCGCTCCCATTGGCTGATACCGTTTGACAGCCGGCTATAAAAGGGAGCTGTCAAACGGTATCAGCTGTTGCCGCCAGCTGATCTGCCGAGTTAGCCTGGCAGACGCAGCAACCCTTTATTCAGCAGAATAAAGCCTTTTAAACGTTCGCTCTGGCTCAGCCTCGTATCTCCGCCGCTCTACAACACTGGCGACGAGGGTGGGATACTATAAGAGGCTACCAGATGTCCGATTGCAAGAGCTGGTCACTGAAAAAGAGCGAAGCCACCGGGCGCTGAAGCCGCCGACGCTCACCAAGAGCGCGAAATTTAAAGCCTCCTCAGCCGAGGAGACAGGCGCCGCCTGACAGGCGCAGCCACAAAACGCTCTTCTAAGAGCGCGATTTTCAAAGCCACAGCAGCTGAGGTGACAGGCACTGCCGCCTCAAGATGAACACCAACCCGACATTCCCACCTTTCAAGCCAGCCGAGGAAACGTGGGAGTCATACAAAAACCGGTTCATCTACTTCCTCGACGCTATCGATCTAACAGACGCTGCTGAGCACAGGAAAAAATCCTTCTTCCTCAGTTACTGTGGGGCTGCGGTTTTTGACACCGCTACAGCACTAGTTGCCCCTCGCTCTGTAAGAAACATCCCTTGGGAAGAGCTCCAAGAGATTCTTTCCAATCACTACTCACCTAAACCCTCCCAGATAGCTAGGAGACATGCCTTCAGAACCAGAAGGCAGGCTGAGGGGGAGTCAATTAATGAGTATATGGCAGCTCTGAGGTCAGCTGCCTTACAGTGTGGGTTCAGAGACTACCTAGAAGACATGCTATTAGATCAGATTGTCTGTGGGGTTAGGGACCTTAGGCTTCAAAGACGCTTACTAGCCAAAAAAGACTTAACCCTAGCCTTAGCTATAGAAGAAGCCCAAGCTGCTGAGCTCTCTGCCCAATCAGCAGCTGAGATTCAAGGAACTCCTATCAGACCTAGCAGCTCCACTATTCACTCAGAGGAAGTTTCCCTTGAAGAAGACCCCATAGGCACAACAGACATAAACCGCCTTAGGCAACAAAAACCCTCACAGGAAGGAGCAGGGCAAAGAAACAACTTCACCCACAAGCAACCTCCCATTTGCCTGAGCTGTGGGGGTTCCCACCTTAGAGCATCCTGCAGGTTCAGGAATGCCATTTGTCTAAACTGTCAGAAGAAAGGCCACCTAGCTAGAGTCTGCCAAGCAGGGCGAACCTTCCCTCAGAGACCTCAACCTACTGCTAATTTCCAAAGGCAAGTGGAAGACTGCTATACTTGCTACCACGCAGACCACACTTCCAAAACTTCTAACAAAATAAGTATTTTTGTTTTCTTAGAAGGTAAGCCTTGCAGAATGGAGGTGGACACGGGATCTGCACTTTCAATCATCTCCTGGGAGACCCTGAAGAAGATTCACCCCAGATTTTCAAAAAAGAAGCTGCAGAAATGCCACCTGACCCTGCGGGACTACCAGGGCAAGAACATCCCTGTCCTCGGGAAAGGCAAGTTTTTAGTTCAGTTCCAAGGTTTTAAAGGCCATTTGCCTTTGGTGGTAGTTAATGGTGCCCTCCCCAGTCTGCTGGGACTAGATTGGTTCCCTTCCCTCGGCCTTAGCATAACTGGAATCCATGCTGTCTCAACCTCTGAAGTAGACACCCTATTCACAGACTATTCTGATGTTTTTAGCAATGAGTTGGGCTGCTATTCTGGCACCCCCATCTCCTTCACTGTGGACCCCCAGGCAATTCCCCTTCGCCTCAAGCCGCGCAGAGTACCCTTTGCCATCTGTCCAAAGTTAGATTTAGAATTAGATAAGTTACTAAAGCAAGGGGTGTTAGAGCCAACTGATTTTGCCAAATGGGAGACCCCCCATAGTCACCCCACTCAAAAAAGATGGCAGCGTGAGACCCAAATTTTCCTGGTTGGAATTCTATTGGTGTATTTGGAAAGGTTGGATGGATTTATACTTAAATGTCCACCCCCAAACATTAATTGTAGAACAAATACAAATTCTCCCAGGTATGACAATGTCCCTATTCGGGAGACAATTGGTAATTCCATTGTATTTCTTAGTTCATCAATTTTAAAATTATGGAGTAGATTAACTCAATCAAATCCTCATGAATATTCGGATGAAATGGGATCCCATGAAAATATGCTGAAAAAACTGTACAAATCATCCAATGTCTTACAAGTGGAACCCAAAACAAAAACAACCAAAAATGATGCATCCCCCTTTGGTATTGGGGCAGTTCTAAGCCACAGGCTTCCAAACGGTTCTGAGGCACCAATTGCTTTCTTCTCTAGGACTTTCTCTGTTGCAGAAAGAAACTACAGCCAAATAGATAAGGAGGCCTTGGCTGCAGTAGCTGCAGTAAAAAAGTTTCACGAATTTTTATTTGGGCACCACTTTGAACTCATAACTGACCATAAACCACTCCTGGGGCTTTTGTCAGGGGACAAGCAAACCCCACAGGTACTATCACCTAGGATGACCAGGTGGACCTTGTTCCTGGCTGCTTACTCATTTAAATTAGTGCATCGCCCTGGAAAAAACTTAAGTCATGCAGATGCCCTTAGTCGCTGCCCCCTGCCAGTTCCAGTCGAAGACCCAGCACCCATTCATGCCATTTTTGAAGTAAATGAACTTAAACTGCCTGTTACAGCTGAAGACATTGCAACGCACTCAAAAAAAGACAGGGTAATTGCCCAGGTTCTGGACTGGGTGGGAAGGGGGTGGCCGGAAACACAATACACTTCTGACTTCACTTCTTTCAAAATCCGCAAGCAAGAATTGTCAAACCTACAGGGTTGTCTGTTGTGGGGAACAAGGGTGGTCATCCCAGCCACTCTCCATGTACCCATCCTAAAGGTCCTTCACGAGGGCCACCCGGGCATCGTAAGGATGAAGGCCCTGGCCCGCAGCTACGTTTGGTGGCCAGGCATGGATGCCCAAATCTCCAGCTGGGAAAGCTCATGCCAACCTTGCCAATCGACCAGGCCTGCCCCACCAGCAGCCACTCCTACCAGGTGGGAAAGTGCTGGGGGACCTTGGTCTCGCCTGCACATCGACCTGGCTGGAACAGTACATGGAAGGACCTTCTTGGTTTTAGTAGACTCATATTCCAAATGGATAGACTTGGCCCTACTACCTTCAACAACCACTCAAGCAATTGTTAAGGCTCTGACCCGTTTGTTTGTTACCCATGGGCTCCCTGACACGCTGGTGTCTGACAATGGCCCTCAGTTCACATCTTGTGAGTTTAGTATGTACGCTGCCAACTTAGGTATCAGACACAACATTAGGGACAATATGCTGACATTGTAAACAGCCAGAGAGTGGTGTGAAGGACTATGGAGAGGTACATAAGTTAAACTCCTACTACTTTTCTTCCTTAATTGCTTTTTTCTAGCTATAAGTGATATACAATAATTAGTTTTAGTAGCTGGAAAATGATAGCCAGACCCTACCCGTGACACTGACCCCAAAAAATTAATCACAAATATCTGAGTGATCTCATAAAATCAACTCATTATCAATAAAAGAAGCCACTATATATATTGCTGCCATGGTTCTCAGAATTGTATGATGTCAGGAATCATGGTAAAATGATGTCACAGCAGTGGCATTCTCCTTCAGTCTCTATATGGCATAACATGTGGTTGCTTGTTAACCACAAAGAATTCTTCAATTGTTGGCTGCAATATTCCAAGCATCCTTCACTTGGGAAAAGCGAGCAAGAGAGGATGGGCATCATGAGATGTGTTGCCCCCTCTGTGACCCAAATTTTCCTGGTTGAAATTCTATTGGTGTATTTGGAAAGGTTGGATGGATTTATACTTAAATGTCCACCCCCAAACATTAATTGTAGAACAAATACAAATTCTCCCAGGTATGACAATGTCCCTATTCGGGAGACAATTGGTAATTCCATTGTATTTCTTAGTTCATCAATTTTAAAATTATGGAGTAGATTACCTCAATCAAATCCTCATGAATATTCGGATGAAATGGGATCCCATGAAAATATGCTGAAAAAACTGTACAAATCATCCAATGTCTTACAAGTGGAACCCAAAACAAAAACAACCAAAAATGAAGAGACTCAAGAGTTGGAAGTCCAAAAGGATTTAACTATAGAAATTGCAAAAATTTCAGAAAACAAAGAGAAATCTCATGAGTTGGAGATCCAAAAGGAAGTCACCACAGAAATTTCAGATCCTTCTGGCAACATCAGCCCGAGGACTCCAGAATGGCTAAAGAGCCACCAAAAAACAACACAAGAAGATTATGAGCTTGGAAAAAAGCAAACAGGCGAAGAAATATTTCTTAGCTTCCTAAAGAAAAAGCGACAACTTGCAGAAAGCATACAAAAACTTAAACAAGAGCAAATAAAACTTGCCTCACACACAATGATGCAACAATGTTGGAAGCCTGCACAAGGATAAGCAGGTCAGAAAGTTAAGAAGTGGCCACAAGTAACACCCGAAGCAAAAATAATAGAAAAACAAGAGAAATCTCATGAATTGGAGATCCAAAAGGAAGTGGCCAAGGAAATTTCAGATCCTTCTGGTTACATCAGTCTGAGGAGACTAGAATGGTTAAAGATCCATCAAAAAACAACACAAGAAGATCATGAGCTTGGAAAAAAGCAAACAGGGGAAGAATTATTTCTTAGCTTCTAAAAGAAAAGGCGACAACTTGCAGAAAGGATACAAAAACTTAAACGAGAGCAAGTGAAACCTGCCTCACACATTCAACTATGGTGGAAGCCTGCACGAGAACAAGCAGGTCAGAAGGTTAAGAAGTGGCCACAAATCACAACCCAAAGCAAAAGTAACAGAAAAACAAGAGAAATCTCATGCGTTGGAGATCCAAAAGGAAGATTTGAAGATTAAGAGGTGGCCGATGGTTAATCTCAAAGAAAAAATAAGAGGAGAGAAAGAGAAAAATCAGGAGTTGGAGTTTCCAAAGAAAGGACCTACAGAAATTTCAGAAACTTTGAAGTTTAGGAGGTGGCCGAAGGTGACTCTCAAAGAACAAATGAGAAAAAACAAAGGGAACACTCCTGAGATGGAGATTCAAAAGGAAGAAATTTCAAAAGCTGTGAAGGTTAAGAGATAGCTGAAAATGAATCTCAAAGAAAAAATGAGAGGAAACAAAGAGAAAACTCATGAGTTGGAGATTCAAAAGGAAACGGCTACAGAAATATCAGAAGCTGGGAAAGTTGAGAGGCGCCCGAAGGTGACTCCCAAAGAAAAAATAACACAAAGAGAAAACTCATGATTTGGAGATTCAAAAGGAAGTGCCTACAAAAATTTCAGAAACTCAAAAGATTAAGTGGTGGCCAAAGGTGAATCACATGGAAAAAAATAAGAGGAGACAAAGAAAAAAATGATGAGTTGGAGATTCTGAAGGAAGCACCTACAGAAATTTCAGAAGTTCTGAAAGTTAAGAGGTGCCCAAAGGTGACTCCCAAAGAAAAGGTGACAAAAAACAAAGAGAAAACTCATCAATTAGAGATACAGAGGAAAGCACCTGTAGAAATTTCAGAAACTCTGAAGGCTGTGAAGTGGCCAAAAGTGACCCTCAAGGAAAAAATGAAACAAAAGGGAAACTCATGAGTTGGAGATTCAAAAGGAATTGCTTATAGATATTTCTGAAACTCCGATGATTAAGAGATGCCCAAACGTGACTCTCAAAGAAAAAACAAAATAAAACAATGAGAAAACTCATGAGTTGGAGATTCAAAAAGAACCACCTACAGAAATTTCAGAAGCTTGGAATGGTAAGACATGGCCAAAGGTGACATTCAAGGAGGAGATTGGAGAAAATAAACAGAAAACCCATGAGTTGGAAATTAAAAAGGAGGTGCCTACAAAAATTTCAGAAGCTCGGAAGGGTAGGAGAGGGCTGAAGGTGACTCTCAAAAAGGAAATAGGAGAAGAAAAACTGAAAAACCCACCTTAAGAGGTGGCCAATGTGATTCACCTGGATAAAATAATAGAATATAAAAAGAAAACCCATGAGATGTGGATTCAAAAGGAAATGTCTACAGAAATTTCTGAAGCTCATCAAATGAAGAGGTAGACGAAGGAGATTGTCAATGAAAAAATTAGGGAAAACAGACAGAAAACTCCTGAGTTGGCAACTCCAAAAAATGTGTCTACAGAAATATCTGAAGCTCATCAAATTAGGAGGTGGTCGAAGGGGACTCCCAAAGAAAAAATAAGAGAAAGAAAGAACTCATCAGTTGGAGATTGAAAAGGAACTGCCTCCAGAAATATCTGAAGCTCAGAAGGTTGAGAGGTGGCCAAAGGTGACTATCAAGGAAAACAATGGAGAAAACAGAGAGAAAACTCCAGTGTTGATAATTCAAAAGGAAGTATCTAGAGAAAGTCCCAAAGCTCTGAAGGCTAAGAAGTGGCCAAAGGTGAATCTCAAGAAGGAAATTGGAGAAAATAAACAGAAAACCCATGAACTGGAAATTGAAAAGGAGGTACCTACAAAAATTTCAGAAACTGGGAAGCTTAAGAGGTGGCCGAAGGTGATTCACCTGGATAAAATAATTGAATACAAAGAGAAAACCAATGAGATGTGGATTCAAAAGGAAATGCCTATAAAAATTTCAGGTGCTGGGACTTTTAAGATCGGGTCAGTGGTGACTCTCAAGGAAAAAGTAAGAGAAACCAAATGGAAAATTCCCAAGTTGGAGATTCAAATGGAAATGGCTACAGAAATTTCAGCTCTGAACGTTAAGAGATGCCGAAATATCAGTTCAATCCTACAACATCAGTTCACTCCTTACAAAAGCACTCCACCTTACATCTTTCAAGTCAGCTGCCTCCTTTGACTACTTCTTTTTTTTTATTAATGTTCTTTTATTTTTTAACAACAAAAATAGACAAAAATCAACATAAATAAAAAACATAAACCTTTTTTCCTTTGTGCAGTGTGTTGGTAGATACAAATCCTGTGCACAATATCAACAGTCCTTCTAACTACATTATTACAATTTGTTTTACATGGATATGCATATTATATTGTTATTAACTACTTATAGAGTCCAAGCCGCCCCCACCCCCATGGGCTGTACCGCCCATTTTGGGAACCACTGATCTATCTGATTCTCTAAAAAGATAAAATATAAAGAAGAAATTGAGTTTTTTTCCTAGAAGATTTTCTTTTGTGTGGCTTCTTTGCTAGAGCATAGGACATAGAAAGCAAAGGTACGTTCAGTAAATATGAAAAATTAATCTCAAGCTTCAATTTTAGCTATTTTTCCTATGCTTGTCAGATCTACATCTCAACAAAAATCTATGTCCTTTCTAAATAATCTAGCCTAGCAACATTGGAATTCATGGAGAGGATATAAGAATTTGCACATGAATACCTGACGTTTCAGATTTTTTTAATATATTCAGTTTGGGGAAACATACTTTCTAATGTATGTTGAAACATATAATGTTTTCATGTTAGCTTGGTTTAATAGAATCTGGAAATTCAGATTTAGAAGTCAGTCATTGCTTTCTATGAAAGAAGGTAGTATCTTGCAACAGAATTAGCAAAAGCAATAGCACTTATACTTGCATACAACCCCAGTGTTTTACAGCACTCTCTGAACTGCTTATAGCGCCACCAACAATATGGCAGCTAAGACAGGACTTCCTTCAAACTCCTTCTCTCTCATAATTTCCTCCTTCCCTTTCTCATTCTTATCCGCATCTTCCTTCCTTCCGTCTCATTCCCATCTCCTTCCTTCCTCCAGTTTTGGATAAAGGAAATGTAACAACACCTACTCAGAATTAGATAGGAAGTTACAAGATTGGCAGTGGAAAACTAAGCAGCAGAGACCACAAGTAAGGGATCAAAGCAGGGGTGGTATTCAGCCAGTTTGCACCGGTTCAGGAGAACTGGTAGCAAGAATTTGGCTTGGGTCACCAAACCAGTAGCAACATCTGACTGGTCATGCCCCCGACCCGGTCGCCCGGTCTCCCCTCACTCGCTTGCCCCACCCACCCAAATACTCGCTCACAACCGCCCCATCCACATGCCTGCCATGCGTCCTGCCCAGTCACTCCTCCACTCTTGGATCCTCATGGCTTGCCATTCTAGCCTTCTCACATGGTGCCTGTGCCCAACTGAGCCCTGATCTTCCTGCTCACAGATAAGGCTGCAAGTCGTGTTAGCCCCTCCCCCACCTTTCCCAGACTTTTCTGCTCGCCTGCTTTCTTCGCTTGCCACTGCCTTCACCACTCAACTTACAACAACAGTCCAAACCACTACATTGTTGATTTTTTTATTTTTGCAGAATATTACCAAGATGAAAAGGCAAATGAATTTGGCTGCTTTCTTCGACAAGAAACAAAGGAGGCCCAAAAGAGTCACAACCACAGGTGTCTGAGGAAAGCAGCAGCAGCACATCATCCACACTGCAACCAGGGGAAAGCAGTGCCAGCATATCCACACTGTAGCCAGGGGAAAGCAGTGCCAGAACATCATCAGGTACTAAAAGAACTGAATCAGACATTGAAGGGAATCTTCCCGACTGTTGGACACTGCAGCAGTACAACAATTTTAAGGAAAAACATGATGGACTGGAAGTTTCCCAGAAAAAATTACGTTGCAAGCATTGCAGAAGATTTGAAATTTCAACCAAAGAAAACATTGTCTATGGAGCTAAGGAATGGAAGAATTTCCAAATTGAACCAGCAGGAAAGAGCAATGAAGTACAGCAAGCTTCTCTGAGAAATTGAAGGAACATTTCTCATCTAAGGCTCACAACATTTGTACAGAGAAGTTGAAGCAATGTGAGCAGGATGTGATAAGCAAAGGACTGGAGAGGATGACTGAGACATATTTGGGAAGTACATGTAGGGCGTTTACTACAGTGTAAAGGCTGGCAGAAATATGCAGACCATTTTGAACTATTGAAATCAGTTCAGCAGAGGCAGAAAGGGAAAAAAAATTTCAGAACCTCGAAAGGTTCAGTGGTGGCCAGAGGTGAATCACGTGGAAGGTGACTCTCAAAGGAAAAATAAGAGGAAATAAAGAGAAAACTCTCGAGTGGGAGATGTAAAAGGAAGTGCCTTCAAAAATTTCAGAACCTCGAAAGGTTCAGTGGTGGCCAGAGGTGAATCACGTGGAAGGTGACTCTCAAAGGAAAAATAAGAGGAAATAAAGAGAAAACTCACGAGTGGGAGATTCAAAAGGAAGTGCCTTCAAAAATTTCAGAACCTCGAAAGGTTCAGTGGTGGCCAGAGCTGAATCACATGGAAGGTGAGTCTCAAAGATAAAATAAGAGGAAATAAAGAGAAAACTCATGAGTGGGAGATTCAAAGGAAGTGCCTTCAAAAATTTCAGAACCTCAAAAGGTTCAGTGGTGGCCAGAGCTGAATCACATGGAAGGTGACTCTCAAAGGAAAAATAAGAGGAAATAAAGAGAAAACTCACGAGTGGGAGATTCAAAAGGAAGTGCCTTCAAAAATTTCAGAACCTCGAAAGGTTCAGTGGTAGCCAGAGGTGAATCACATGGAAGGTGACTCTCAAAGGAAAAATAAGAGGAAATAAAGAGAAAACTCTCGAGTGGGAGATTCAAAAGGAAGTGCCTTCAAAAGTTTCAGAACCTCGGAATGTTCAGTGGTGGCCAGAGGTGAATCACATGGAAAAAATAAGAGGAGACAAAGAGAAATCTCATCAACTGGAGATTCTGAAGGAAGCACCTACAGAAATTTCTGAAGCTCTGAAAGTTAAGAGGTGCCCAGAGGTGGCTCCCAAAGAAATAATAAGAGGAAACAAAGAGAACACCCTGCCAAGCCCAAAATTGACATAAGTGGAGCCCTTTTAGTTGTCTTAGTATATATTCTTTTGCTTATTTTCTCTGTGGCAGTAATGGGGGAAGGGTTTGGGCTTGACACATCCCTAAGGGCAGAGGAGTGGAGATAAAGAGAGTGTTGTGGTTAGGTGATCTTCTTTCCCGTGGAAAACGAGCTGTCCGTGCTTGGACATTTGGAGATTTGTCAAGCAACGTTGAACTACTTCTATTGGAGAATGTGACTTTGGGGGGTTGTTTCTAACTTCAAGTATGGTGGGGTAATTCCGGGTTGGGTCAGATCCGGAATTATCGTGGACTTTGCCAACTTGATGCTTTCCTAAATAAAGGAAATCTTTTTGAAGATGGACTTAGTTATTTTCTTTTAAAATGGATTTCATCACTTGGGAACCTGACATTATTCCGGATCTCACAAAAAACAGAATCCCGGAGAAGGGTTATTATTCAGGATCCTGAGCCCTGGGCTGCTTGCCTGGAGTTTTGGGTAAGAGTAAAGACTCGGGAAGATGGCAGGAGGATGAGATCTGGGGGCACCAGAACATGAGTGCAAACTCTGCAGGGGGCTTGTGTTGTCAACTGAGCAGCAAACCCCCAGAGTTCCCAGGAAACCATCAGAGTAACGGTGGTCGTGGAGGACATTGCCTGCCAGTTGGGGCCCACCCAAAATCTCCGCCTGAGTGGTCTGGAAGCACAAGTATCCAGCGGATGGAAAGAGACCTGCTTGGCCAAGCAACCTTCCTGACTCACTCATCAATCGGCCGTTACGGGCAGCCAGGGAGGCTTGAGCTACGAGTGGAGAGCTGCAATGGGACCCATGGGAACGAGGGAAACCACAATGAGCCGACTGAATGGCAATACCAAATGGCAGTGTGCATGCAAACCTTCGAGGATCTACCCGACTAACTGGAACAGCTTGTGATCGGACGTGAAGGCAGGGGCTAGCAAAGGAGGCAAATCCCCCCTCGGAGAGATCGTGAAACCAGAGCTTCCAGCTCGTCAACTTTCGGTTCAACCCAGTTGTTGGGAGAATATTCTCCTCCCAAAAATGGGCAATCTACCACTGCAGGAGACCTTCCATCAATATATCGCTCATCTCTGAGAGTGGAAGACAAAAATCCATTGAGGAAGGAGCCCTCCCTCCCACCTCTTTTACCTCCAGATGACCGAATCCCCCAGAATGGGCTTTTTATCCAGGCAGAGAATGGGTTAGGGAAGAAGCTCGAAGGAGGCCAGCTCGGGCTGCAGCCCCGCCTCCCCCCACCTCCTCCGCCACAACCAGCTCCACAGGCGGATACCCCAACACCTTTTTAAACCATGTTTAATGGGACTGCAACCAAACGTGCATTTTTCATGAACAGAGCATGGTCCTGCATCGAGAGATATAGAAATGAGTTCCACGATGAGGCAGAACTAATCCAATTCCTTGGAGATAATTTGGAGAAAGAGGCATCTGAATGGTTCACCCAGCTCAATGATGAAGGAGCCCCTGAACTAAATAATGTGGATGACTTCTTAAGAGAGTTCCGTTCACATTTTGAGGATTCTTCCTGAGCACAAGAAGCAGAAGCTGAAATAAAAAGCATCAGGCAGAAAGGTAGACCCGCCAAGGATTTAGTGCTTGACCACTAATCTCAGGCATGAAGATAGAATCTATGAGTGGTACAGGATGGCCATAAAAATGGACAACACCCTCAGACAGCACAGGGAGAGCGATGCTAAGAAACAAGCAAAAAGGCAATTCACACGACACTCATTGTTGATTTTTTTTATTTTTGCAGAATATTACCAAGATGAAAAGGCAAATGAATTTGGCTGCTTTCTTCAGCAAGAAACAAAAGGAGGCCCAAAAGAGTCACAACCACAGGTGTCTGAGGAAAGCAGCAGCAGCACATCATCCACACTGCAACCAGGGGAAAGCAGTGCCAGCATATCCACACTGTAGCCAGGGGAAAGCAGTGCCAGAACATCATCAGGTACTAAAAGAACTGAATCAGACATTGAAAGGAATCTTCCCGACTGTTGGTCACTGCAGCAGTACAACAATTTTAAGGAAAAACATGATGGACTGGAAGTTTCCCAGAAAAAATTACGTTGCAAGCATTGCAGAAGATTTGAAATTTCAACCAAAGAAAACATTGTCTATGGAGCTAAGGAATGGAAGAATTTCCAAATTGAACCAGCAGGAAAGAGTAATGAAGTACAGCAAGCTTCTCTGAGAAATTGAAGGAACATTTCTCATCTAAGGCTCACAACATTTGTACAGAGAAGTTGAAGCAATGTGAGCAGGGTGTGATAAGCAAAGGACTGGAGAGGATGACTGAGACATATTTGGGAAGTACATGTAGGGCGTTTACTACAGTGTAAAGGCTGGCAGAAATATGCAGACCATTTTGAACTATTGAAATCAGTTCAGCAGAGGCAGAAAGGGAAAAAAAAAAATTCAGAAACTCGAAAGGTTCAGACTGGTGGCCAGAGGTGAATCACATGGAAAAAATAAGAGGAGACAAAGAGAAATCTCATCAACTGGAGATTCTGAAGGAAGCACCTACAGAAATTTCTGAAGCTCTGAAAGTTAAGAGGTGCCCAGAGGTGGCTCCCAAAGAAATAATAAGAGGAAACAAAGAGAACACCCTGCCAAGCCCAAAATTGACATAAGTGTAGCCCTTTTAGTTGTCTTAGTATATAGACATAGAATAGTTTAGAAAATAAACAGCAAACCCTTGAGTTGGAAATTGAAAAGGAGGTGCCTACACAAATTTCAGAAACTGGGAAGCTTAAGAGGTGGCCAAAGGTGACTCTCAAGAACAAAATAGGAGAAAATAAACAGAAAACCCATGAGTTGGAAATTGAAAAGGAGGCGCCTACACAAATTTCAGAAGCTTGGAAGGGTAAGAGATGGCTGAAATATCAGTTCAATCCTACAACATCAGTTCACTCCTTACAAAAGCACTCCACCTTACTTCTTTCAACTCAGCTGCCTCCTTTGACTACTTCTTTTTTTTTTAATAATTTTCTTTTATTTTTTAACAACAAAAATAGACAAAAATCAACAAAAATAAAAACATAAACCTTTTTCCTTTGTGCAGTGTGTTGGTAGATACAAATCCTGTGCACAATATCAACAGTCCTTCTAACTACATTATTACAATTTGTTTTACATGGATATGCATATTATATTGGTATTAAATACTTATAGAGTCCAAGCCCCCCACCCATGGGCCGTACCGCCCATTTTGGGAACCACTGATCTATCTGATTCTAACAGATTGGAGGCTTTTCAGCTTTGCTTTTGCATCTGTATTTAAATTGGATCCTATATTTACTCTTTGAAGAATAGGCAGAAAACCTGCAGTAACTTATGGACAAATGGCTCTTTTTAGAAATGGAACTGCTTCGTAAATTAATAAAGCCCTCTGCTAGTGCACTATGTAATTAAAATAGCATGAAATCTAAAATAAAACAGAAAAAATAAAACTATTATTCCTCTCTAAAAAGATAAAATATAAAGAAGAAATATCTGACGTTTCAGATTTTTTTAATCTATTCAGTTTGGGGGAACGTACTTTCTAATGTATGTTGAAACATATAATGTTTTCATGTTAGCTTGGTTTAATAGAAGCTGGAAATTCAGATTTAGAAGTCAGTCATTGCTTTCTATGAAAGAAGGTAGTATCTTGCAACAGAATTAGCAAAAGCAATAGCACTTAGACTTGCATACAACCCCAGTTTTTTACAGCACTCTCTGAACTGCTTATAGCGCCCCCAACAATATGGCAGCTAAGACAGGACTTCCTTCAAACTCCTTCTCTCTTATAATTTCCTCCTTCCCTTTCTCATTCTTATCCGCATCTTCCTTCCTTCCGTCTCATTCCCATCTCCTTCCTTCCTCCAGTTTTGGATGAAGGAAATGTAACAACACCTACTCAGAATTAGATAGGAAGTTACAAGATTGGCAGTGGAAAACTAAGCAGCAGAGACCACAAGTAAGGGATCAAAGCAGGGGTGGTATTCAGCCAGTTTGCACCGGTTCAGGAGAACTGGTAGCAAGAATTTGGCTTGGGTCACCAAACCAGTAGCAACATCTGACTGGTCACGCCCCCGACCCGGTCGCCCGGTCTCCCCTCACTCGCTTGCCCCACCCACCCAAATACTCGCTCACAACCGCCCCACCCACATGCCTGCCATGCGTCCTGCCCAGTCACTCCTCCACTCTTGGATCCTCATGGCTTGCCATTCTAGCCTTCTCACATGGTGCTTGTGCCCAACTGAGCCCTGATCTTCCTGCTCACAGATAAGGCTGCAAGTCGTGTTAGCCCCTCCCCCACCTTTCCCAGACTTTTCTGCTCGCATGCTTTCTTCGCTTGCCACTGCCTTCACCACTCAACTTACAACAACAGTCCAAACCACTACATTGTTGATTTTTTTTATTTTTGCAGAATATTACCAAGATGAAAAGGCAAATGAATTTGGCTGCTTTCTTCGGCAAGAAACAAAAGGAGGCCCAAAAGAGTCACAACCACAGGTGTCTGAGGAAAGCAGCAGCAGCACATCATCCACACTGCAACCAGGGGAAAGCAGTGCCAGCATATCCACACTGTAGCCAGGGGAAAGCAGTGCCAGAACATCATCAGGTACTAAAAGAACTGAATCAGACATTGAAAGGAATCTTCCCGACTGTTGGACACTGCAGCAGTACAACAATTTTAAGGAAAAACATGATGGACTGGAAGTTTCCCAGAAAAAATTACGTTGCAAGCATTGCAGAAGATTTGAAATTTCAACCAAAGAAAACATTGTCTATGGAGCTAAGGAATGGAAGAATTTCCAAATTGAACCAGCAGGAAAGAGCAATGAAGTACAGCAAGCTTCTCTGAGAAATTGAAGGAACATTTCTCATCTAAGGCTCACAACATTTGTACAGAGAAGTTGAAGCAATGTGAGCAGGGTGTGATAAGCAAAGGACTGGAGAGGATGACTGAGACATATTTGGGAAGTACATGTAAGGCGTTTACTACAGTGTAAAGGCTGGCAGAAATATGCAGACCATTTTGAACTATTGAAATCAGTTCAGCAGAGGCAGAAAGGGGAAAAAAAAAATTTCAGAACCTCGAAAGGTTCAGTGGTGGCCAGAGGTGAATCACATGGAAGGTGACTCTCAAAGGAAAAATAAGAGGAAATAAAGAGAAAACTCACGAGTGGGAGATTCAAAAGGAAGTGCCTTCAAAAATTTCAGAACCTCGAAAGGTTCAGTGGTGGCCAGAGGTGAATCACGTGGAAGGTGACTCTCAAAGGAAAAATAAGAGGAAATAAAGAGAAAACTCTCGAGTGGGAGATTCAAAAGGAAGTGCCTTCAAAAATCTCAGAACCTCGGAAGGTTCAGTGGTGGCCAGAGGTGAATCACATGGAAAAAATAAGAGGAGACAAAGAGAAATCTCATCAACTGGAGATTCTGAAGGAAGCACCTACAGAAATTTCTGAAGCTCTGAAAGTTAAGAGGTGCCCAGAGGTGGCTCCCAAAGAAATAATAAGAGGAAACAAAGAGAACACCCTGCCAAGCCCAAAATTGACATAAGTGGAGCCCTTTTAGTTGTCTTAGTATATATTCTTTTGCTTATTTTCTCTGTGGCAGTAATGGGGGGAAGGGTTTCGGGCTTGACACATCCCTAAGGGCAGAGGAGTGGAGATAAAGAGAGTGTTGTGGTTAGGTGATCTTCTTTCCCGTGGAAAACGAGCTGTCCGTGCTTGGGCCCCTGGAGGTGGAGATTTGTCAAGCAACGTTGAACTACTTCTATTGGAGAATGTGACTTTGGGGGGTTGTTTCTAACTTCAAGTATGGTGGGGTAATTCCGGGTTGGGTCAGATCCGGAATTATCGTGGACTTTGCCAACTTGATGCTTTCCTAAATAAAGGAAATCTTTTTGAAGATGGACTTTGTTATTTTCTTTTAAAATGGATTTCCTCACTTGGAAACCTGACATTATTCCGGATCTCACAAAAACAGAATCCGGAGAAGGGTTATTATTCAGGATCCTGAGCCCTGGGCTGCTTGCCTGGAGTTTTGGGTAAGAGTAAAGACTCGGGGAAGATGGCAGGAGGATGAGATCTGGGGGCACCAGAACATGAGTGCAAACTCTGCAGGGGGGCTTGTGTTGTCAACTGAGCAGCAAACCTCCCAGAGTTCCCAGGAAACCATCAGAGTAACGGTGGTCGTGGAGGACATTGCCTGCCAGTTGGGGCCCACCCAAAATCTCCGCCTGAGTGGTCTGGAAGCACAAGTATCCAGCGGATGGAAAGAGACCTGCTTGGCCAAGCAACCCTTCCTGACTCACTCATCAATCGGCCGTTACGGGCAGCCAGGGAGGCTTGAGCTACGAGTGGAGAGCTGCAATGGGACCCATGGGAACGAGGGGAAACCACAATGAGCCGACTGAATGGCAATACCAAATGGCAGTGTGCATGCAAACCTTCGAGGATCTACCCGACTAACTGGAACAGCTTGTGATCGGACGTGAAGGCAGGGGCTAGCAAAGGAGGCAAATCCCCCCCCCCTCGGAGAGATCGTGAAACCAGAGCTTCCAGCTCGTCAACTTTCGGTTCAACCCAGTTGTTGGGAGAATATTCTCCTCCCAAAAATGGGCAATCTACCACTGCAGGAGACCTTCCATCAATATATCGCTCATCTCTGAGAGTGGAAGACAAAAATCCATTGAGGAAGGAGCCCTCCCTCCCACCTCTTTACCTCCAGATGACCAATCCCCCAGAATGGGCTTTTTATCCAGGCAGAGAATGGGTTAGGGAAGAAGCTCGAAGGAGGCCAGCTCGGGCTGCAGCCCCGCCTCCCCCACCTCCTCCGCCACAACCAGCTCCACAGGCGGATACCCCAACACCTTTTAAACCATGTTTAATGGGACTGCAACCAAACGTGCATTTTTCATGAACAGAGCATGGTCCTGCATCGAGAGATATAGAAATGAGTTCCACGATGAGGCAGAACTAATCCAATTCCTTGGAGATAATTTGGAGAAAGAGGCATCTGAATGGTTCACCCAGCTCAATGATGAAGGAGCCCCTGAACTAAATAATGTGGATGGCTTCTTGAAAGAGTTCCGTTCACATTTTGAGGATTCTTCCTGAGCACAAGAAGCAGAAGCTGAAATAAAAAGCATCAGGCAGAAGGGTAGACCTGCCAAGGATTTAGTGCTTGACCACTAATCTCAGGCATGAAGATAGAATCTATGAGTGGTACAGGATGGCCATAAAAATGGACAACACCCTCAGACAGCACAGGAGAGCGATGCTAAGAAACAAGCAAAAGGCAATTCACACGACACTCATTGTTGATTTTTTTTATTTTTGCAGAATATTACCAAGATGAAAAGGCAAATGAATTTGGCTGCTTTCTTCGGCAAGAAACAAAAGGAGGCCCAAAAGAGTCACAACCACAGGTGTCTGAGGAAAGCAGCAGCAGCACATCATCCACACTGCAACCAGGGGAAAGCAGTGCCAGCATATCCACACTGTAGCCAGGGGAAAGCAGTGCCAGAACATCATCAGGTACTAAAAGAACTGAATCAGACATTGAAAGGAATCTTCCCGACTGTTGGTCACTGCAGCAGTACAACAATTTTAAGGAAAAACATGATGGACTGGAAGTTTCCCAGAAAAATTACGTTGCAAGCATTGCAGAAGATTTGAAATTTCAACCAAAGAAAACATTGTCTATGGAGCTAAGGAATGGAAGAATTTCCAAATTGAACCAGCAGGAAAGAGTAATGAAGTACAGCAAGCTTCTCTGAGAAATTGAAGGAACATTTCTCATCTAAGGCTCACAACATTTGTACAGAGAAGTTGAAGCAATGTGAGCAGGGTGTGATAAGCAAAGGACTGGAGAGGATGACTGAGACATATTTGGGAAGTACATGTAGGCGTTTACTACAGTGTAAAGGCTGGCAGAAATATGCAGACCATTTTGAACTATTGAAATCAGTTCAGCAGAGGCAGAAAGGGAAAAAAAAAATTCAGAAACTCGAAAGGTTCAGACTGGTGGCCAGAGGTGAATCACATGGAAAAATAAGAGGAGACAAAGAGAAATCTCATCAACTGGAGATTCTGAAGGAAGCACCTACAGAAATTTCTGAAGCTCTGAAAGTTAAGAGGTGCCCAGAGGTGGCTCCCAAAGAAATAATAAGAGGAAACAAAGAGAACACCCTGCCAAGCCCAAAATTGACATAAGTGTAGCCCTTTTAGTTGTCTTAGTATATAGACATAGAATAGTTTAGAAAATAAACAGCAAACCCTTGAGTTGGAAATTGAAAAGGAGGTGCCTACACAAATTTCAGAAACTGGGAAGCTTAAGAGGTGGCCAAAGGTGACTCTCAAGAACAAAATAGGAGAAAATAAACAGAAAACCCATGAGTTGGAAATTGAAAAGGAGGCGCCTACACAAATTTCAGAAGCTTGGAAGGGTAAGAGATGGCTGAAATATCAGTTCAATCCTACAACATCAGTTCACTCCTTACAAAAGCACTCCACCTTACTTCTTTCAACTCAGCTGCCTCCTTTGACTACTTCTTTTTTTTTTAATAATTTTCTTTTATTTTTAACAACAAAAATAGACAAAAATCAACAAAAATAAAAAACATAAACCTTTTTTCCTTTGTGCAGTGTGTTGGTAGATACAAATCCTGTGCACAATATCAACAGTCCTTCTAACTACATTATTACAATTTGTTTTACATGGATATGCATATTATATTGGTATTAAATACTTATAGAGTCCAAGCCCCCCACCCATGGGCCGTACCGCCCATTTTGGGAACCACTGATCTATCTGATTCTAACAGATTGGAGGCTTTTCAGCTTTGCTTTTGCATCTGTATTTAAATTGGATCCTATATTTACTCTTTGAAGAATAGGCAGAAAACCTGCAGTAACTTATGGACAAATGGCTCTTTTTAGAAATGGAACTGCTTCGTAAATTAATAAAGCCCTCTGCTAGTGCACTATGTAATTAAAATAGCATGAAATCTAAAATAAAACAGAAAAATAAAACTATTATTCCTCTCTAAAAAGATAAAATATAAAAGAAGAAATATCTGACGTTTCAGATTTTTTTAATCTATTCAGTTTGGGGGAACGTACTTTCTAATGTATGTTGAAACATATAATGTTTTCATGTTAGCTTGGTTTAATAGAAGCTGGAAATTCAGATTTAGAAGTCAGTCATTGCTTTCTATGAAAGAAGGTAGTATCTTGCAACAGAATTAGCAAAAGCAATAGCACTTAGACTTGCATACAACCCCAGTTTTTTACAGCACTCTCTGAACTGCTTATAGCGCCCCCAACAATATGGCAGCTAAGACAGGACTTCCTTCAAACTCCTTCTCTCTTATAATTTCCTCCTTCCCTTTCTCATTCTTATCCGCATCTTCCTTCCTTCCGTCTCATTCCCATCTCCTTCCTTCCTCCAGTTTTGGATGAAGGAAATGTAACAACACCTACTCAGAATTAGATAGGAAGTTACAAGATTGGCAGTGGAAAACTAAGCAGCAGAGACCACAAGTAAGGGATCAAAGCAGGGGTGGTATTCAGCCAGTTTGCACCGGTTCAGGAGAACTGGTAGCAAGAATTTGGCTTGGGTCACCAAACCAGTAGCAACATCTGACTGGTCACGCCCCGACCCGGTCGCCCGGTCTCCCTCACTCGCTTGCCCCACCCACCCAAATACTCGCTCACAACCGCCCCACCCACATGCCTGCCATGCGTCCTGCCCAGTCACTCCTCCACTCTTGGATCCTCATGGCTTGCCATTCTAGCCTTCTCACATGGTGCTTGTGCCCAACTGAGCCCTGATCTTCCTGCTCACAGATAAGGCTGCAAGTCGTGTTAGCCCCTCCCCCACCTTTCCCAGACTTTTCTGCTCGCCTGCTTTCTTCGCTTGCCACTGCCTTCACCACTCAACTTACGACAACAGTCCAAACCACTACATTGTTGATTTTTTTTTATTTTTGCAGAATATTACCAAGATGAAAAGGCAAATGAATTTGGCTGCTTTCTTGGCAAGAAACAAAAGGAGGCCCAAAAGAGTCACAACCACAGGTGTCTGAGGAAAGCAGCAGCAGCACATCATCCACACTGCAACCAGGGGAAAGCAGTGCCAGCATATCCACACTGTAGCCAGGGAAAGCAGTGCCAGAACATCATCAGGTACTAAAAGAACTGAATCAGACATTGAAAGGAATCTTCCCGACTGTTGGTCACTGCAGCAGTACAACAATTTTAAGGAAAAACATGATGGACTGGAAGTTTCCCAGAAAAAATTACGTTGCAAGCATTGCAGAAGATTTGAAATTTCAACCAAAGAAAACATTGTCTATGGAGCTAAGGAATGGAAGAATTTCCAAATTGAACCAGCAGGAAAGAGTAATGAAGTACAGCAAGCTTCTCTGAGAAATTGAAGGAACATTTCTCATCTAAGGCTCACAACATTTGTACAGAGAAGTTGAAGCAATGTGAGCAGGGTGTGATAAGCAAAGGACTGGAGAGGATGACTGAGACATATTTGGGAAGTACATGTAAAGGCGTTTACTACAGTGTAAAGGCTGGCAGAAATATGCAGACCATTTTGAACTATTGAAATCAGTTCAGCAGAGGCAGAAAGGGGAAAAAAATTTCAGAACCTCGAAAGGTTCAGTGGTGGCCAGAGGTGAATCACGTGGAAGGTGACTCTCAAAGGAAAAATAAGAGGAAATAAAGAGAAAACTCTCGAGTGGGAGATTCAAAAGGAAGTGCCTTCAAAAATCTCAGAACCTCGGAAGGTTCAGTGGTGGCCAGAGGTGAATCACATGGAAAAAATAAGAGGAGACAAAGAGAAATCTCATCAACTGGAGATTCTGAAGGAAGCACCTACAGAAATTTCTGAAGCTCTGAAAGTTAAGAGGTGCCCAGAGGTGGCTCCCAAAGAAATAATAAGAGGAAACAAAGAGAACACCCTGCCAAGCCCAAAATTGACATAAGTGGAGCCCTTTTAGTTGTCTTAGTATATATTCTTTGCTTATTTTCTCTGTGGCAGTAATGGGGGAAGGGTTTCGGGTTTGAACGACACATCCCTAAGGGCAGAGGAGTGGAGATAAAGAGAGTGTTGTGGTTAGGTGATCTTCTTTCCCGTGGGAAACGAGCTGTCCGTGCTTGGGCCCCTGGAGGTGGAGATTTGTCAAGCAACGTTGAACTACTTCTATTGGAGAATGTGACTTTGGGGGGGTTGTTTCTAACTTCAAGTATGGTGGGGTAATTCCGGGTTGGGTCAGATCCGGAATTATCGTGGACTTTGCCAACTTGATGCTTTCCTAAATAAAGGAAATCTTTTTGAAGATGGACTTTGTTATTTTCTTTTAAAATGGATTTCATCACTTGGAAACCTGACATTATTCCGGATCTCACAAAAAACAGAATCCCGGAGAAGGGTTATTATTCAGGATCCTGAGCCCTGGGCTGCTTGCCTGGAGTTTTGGGTAAGAGTAAAGACTCGGGGAAGATGGCAGGAGGATGAGATCTGGGGGCACCAGAACATGAGTGCAAACTCTGCAGGGGGGCTTGTGTTGTCAACTGAGCAGCAAACCCCCCAGAGTTCCCAGGAAACCATCAGAGTAACGGTGGTCGTGGAGGACATTGCCTGCCAGTTGGGGCCCACCCAAAATCTCCGCCTGAGTGGTCTGGAAGCACAAGTATCCAGCGGATGGAAAGAGACCTGCTTGGCCAAGCAACCCTTCCTGACTCACTCATCAATCGGCCGTTACGGGCAGCCAGGGAGGCTTGAGCTACGAGTGGAGAGCTGCAATGGGACCCATGGGAACGAGGGGAAACCACAATGAGCCGACTGAATGGCAATACCAAATGGCAGTGTGCATGCAAACCTTCGAGGATCTACCCGACTAACTGGAACAGCTTGTGATCGGACGTGAAGGCAGGGGCTAGCAAAGGAGGCAAATCCCCCCTCGGAGAGATCGTGAAACCAGAGCTTCCAGCTCGTCAACTTTCAGTTCAACCCAGTTGTTGGGAGAATATTCTCCTCCCAAAATGGGCAATCTACCACTGCAGGAGACCTTCCATCAATATATCGCTCATCTCTGAGAGTGGAAGACAAAAATCCATTGAGGAAGGAGCCTCCCTCCCACCTCTTTTACCTCCAGATGACCGAATCCCCCCAGAATGGGCTTTTTATCCAGGCAGAGAATGGGTTAGGGAAGAAGCTCGAAGGAGGCCAGCTCGGGCTGCAGCCCCGCCTCCCCCCACCTCCTCCGCCACAACCAGCTCCACAGGCGGATACCCCAACACCTTTTTAAACCATGTTTAATGGGACTGCAACCAAACGTGCATTTTTCATGAACAGAGCATGGTCCTGCATCGAGAGATATAGAAATGAGTTCCACGATGAGGCAGAACTAATCCAATTCCTTGGAGATAATTTGGAGAAAGAGGCATCTGAATGGTTCACCCAGCTCAATGATGAAGGAGCCCTGAACTAAATAATGTGGATGACTTCTTAAGAGAGTTCCGTTCACATTTTTGAGGATTCTTCCTGAGCACAAGAAGCAGAAGCTGAAATAAAAAGCATCAGGCAGAAAGGTAGACCCGCCAAGGATTTAGTGCTTGACCACTAATCTCAGGCATGAAGATAGAATCTATGAGTGGTACAGGATGGCCATAAAAATGGACAACACCCTCAGACAGCACAGGGAGAGCGATGCTAAGAAACAAGCAAAAAGGCAATTCACACGACACTCATTGTTGATTTTTTTATTTTTGCAGAATATTACCAAGATGAAAAGGCAAATGAATTTGGCTGCTTTCTTGACAAGAAACAAAAAGGAGGCCCAAAGAGTCACAACCACAGGTGTCTGAGGAAAGCAGCAGCAGCATCATCATCACACTGCAACCAGGGGAAAGCAGTGCCAGCATATCCACACTGTAGCCAGGGAAAGCAGTGCCAGAACATCATCAGGTACTAAAAGAACTGAATCAGACATTGAAAGGAATCTTCCCGACTGTTGGACACTGCAGCAGTACAACAATTTTGGAAAAACATGATGGACTGGAAGTTTCCCAGAAAAATTACGTTGCAAGCATTGCAGAAGATTTGAAATTTCAACCAAAGAAAACATTGTCTATGGAGCTAAGGAATGGAAGAATTTCCAAATTGAACCAGCAGGAAAGAGTAATGAAGTACAGCAAGCTTCTCTGAGAAATTGAAGGAACATTTCTCATCTAAGGCTCACAACATTTGTACAGAGAAGTTGAAGCAATGTGAGCAGGTGTGTGATAAGCAAAGGACTGGAGAGGATGACTGAGACATATTTGGGAAGTACATGTAGGGCGTTTACTACAGTGTAAAGGCTGGCAGAAATATGCAGACCATTTTGAACTATTGAAATCAGTTCAGCAGAGGCAGAAAGGGAAAAAAAAAATTCAGAAACTCGAAAGGTTCAGACTGGTGGCCAGAGGTGAATCACATGGAAAAAATAAGAGGAGACAAAGAGAAATCTCATCAACTGGAGATTCTGAAGGAAGCACCTACAGAAATTTCTGAAGCTCTGAAAGTTAAGAGGTGCCCAGAGGTGGCTCCCAAAGAAATAATAAGAGGAAACAAAGAGAACACCCTGCCAAGCCCAAAATTGACATAAGTGTAGCCCTTTTAGTTGTCTTAGTATATAGACATAGAATAGTTTAGAAAATAAACAGCAAACCCTTGAGTTGGAAATTGAAAAGGAGGTGCCTACACAAATTTCAGAAACTGGGAAGCTTAAGAGGTGGCCAAAGGTGACTCTCAAGAACAAAATAGGAGAAAATAAACAGAAAACCCATGAGTTGGAAATTGAAAAGGAGGCGCCTACACAAATTTCAGAAGCTTGGAAGGGTAAGAGATGGCTGAAATATCAGTTCAATCCTACAACATCAGTTCACTCCTTACAAAAGCACTCCACCTTACTTCTTTCAACTCAGCTGCCTCCTTTGACTACTTCTTTTTTTTTTAATAATTTTCTTTTATTTTTTAACAACAAAAATAGACAAAAATCAACAAAAATAAAAAACATAAACCTTTTTTCCTTTGTGCAGTGTGTTGGTAGATACAAATCCTGTGCACAATATCAACAGTCCTTCTAACTACATTATTACAATTTGTTTTACATGGATATGCATATTATATTGGTATTAAATACTTATAGAGTCCAAGCCCCCCACCCATGGGCAGTACCGCCCATTTTGGGAACCACTGATCTATCTGATTCTAACAGATTGGAGGCTTTTCAGCTTTGCTTTTGCATCTGTATTTAAATTGGATCCTATATTTACTCTTTGAAGAATAGGCAGAAAACCTGCAGTAACTTATGGACAAATGGCTCTTTTTAGAAATGGAACTGCTTCGTAAATTAATAAAGCCCTCTGCTAGTGCACTATGTAATTAAAATAGCATGAAATCTAAAATAAAACAGAAAAATAAAACTATTATTCCTCTCTAAAAAGATAAAATATAAAGAAGAAATATCTGACGTTTCAGATTTTTTTAATCTATTCAGTTTGGGGGAACGTGCTTTCTAATGTATGTTGAAACATATAATGTTTTCATGTTAGCTTGGTTTAATAGAAGCTGGAAATTCAGATTTAGAAGTCAGTCATTGCTTTCTATGAAAGAAGGTAGTATCTTGCAACAGAATTAGCAAAAGCAATAGCACTTAGACTTGCATACAACCCCAGTTTTTACAGCACTCTCTGAACTGCTTATAGCGCCCCAACAATATGGCAGCTAAGACAGGACTTCCTTCAAACTCCTTCTCTCTTATAATTTCCTCCTTCCCTTTCTCATTCTTATCCGCATCTTCCTTCCTTCCGTCTCATTCCCATCTCCTTCCTTCCTCCAGTTTTGGATGAAGGAAATGTAACAACACCTACTCAGAATTAGATAGGAAGTTACAAGATTGGCAGTGGAAAACTAAGCAGCAGAGACCACAAGTAAGGGATCAAAGCAGGGGTGGTATTCAGCCAGTTTGCACCGGTTCAGGAGAACTGGTAGCAAGAATTTGGCTTGGGTCACCAAACCAGTAGCAACATCTGACTGGTCACGCCCCCGACCCGGTCGCCTGGTCTCCCCTCACTCGCTTGCCCCACCCACCCAAATACTCACTCACAACCGCCCCACCCACATGCCTGCCATGCGTCCTGCCCAGTCACTCCTCCACTCTTGGATCCTCATGGCTTGCCATTCTAGCCTTCTCACATGGTGCTTGTGCCCAACTGAGCCCTGATCTTCCTGCTCACAGATAAGGCTGCAAGTCGTGTTAGCCCCTCCCCCACCTTTCCCAGACTTTTCTGCTCGCCTGCTTTCTTCGCTTGCCACTGCCTTCACCACTCAACTTACAACAACAGTCCAAACCACTACATTGTTGATTTTTTTTATTTTTGCAGAATATTACCAAGATGAAAAGGCAAATGAATTTGGCTGCTTTCTTGACGCAAGGAAACAAAAGGAGGCCCAAAATCCGGATCTCACAAAAAACAGAATCCCGGAGAAGGGTTATTATTCAGGATCCTGAGCCCTGGGCTGCTTGCCTGGAGTTTTGGGTAAGAGTAAAGACTCGGGGAAGATGGCAGGAGGATGAGATCTGGGGGCACCAGAACATGAGTGCAAACTCTGCAGGGGGGCTTGTGTTGTCAACTGAGCAGCAAACCCCCCAGAGTTCCCAGGAAACCATCAGAGTAACGGTGGTCGTGGAGGACATTGCCTGCCAGTTGGGGCCCACCCAAAATCTCCGCCTGAGTGGTCTGGAAGCACAAGTATCCAGCGGATGGAAAGAGACCTGCTTGGCCAAGCAACCCTTCCTGACTCACTCATCAATCGGCCGTTACGGGCAGCCAGGGAGGCTTGAGCTACGAGTGGAGAGCTGCAATGGGACCCATGGGAACGAGGGGAAACCACAATGAGCCGACTGAATGGCAATACCAAACGGCAGTGTGCATGCAAACCTTCGAGGATCTACCCGACTAACTGGAACAGCTTGTGATCGGACGTGAAGGCAGGGGCTAGCAAAGGAGGCAAATCCCCCCTCGGAGAGATCGTGAAACCAGAGCTTCCAGCTCGTCAACTTTCGGTTCAATCCAGTTGTTGGGAGAATATTCTCCTCCCAAAAATGGGCAATCTACCACTGCAGGAGACCTTCCATCAATATATCGCTCATCTCTGAGAGTGGAAGACAAAAATCCATTGAGGAAGGAGCCCTCCCTCCCACCTCTTTTACCTCCAGATGACCGAATCCCCCCAGAATGGGCTTTTTATCCAGGCAGAGAATGGGTTAGGGAAGAAGCTCGAAGGAGGCCAGCTCGGGCTGCAGCCCCGCCTCCCCCCCACCTCCTCCGCCACAACCAGCTCCACAGGCGGATACCCCAACACCTTTTTAAACCATGTTTAATGGGACTGCAACCAAACGTGCATTTTTCATGAACAGAGCATGGTCCTGCATCGAGAGATATAGAAATGAGTTCCACGATGAGGCAGAACTAATCCAATTCCTTGGAGATAATTTGGAGAAAGAGGCATCTGAATGGTTCACCCGGCTCAATGATGAAGGAGCCCCTGAACTAAATAATGTGGATGACTTCTTAAGAGAGTTCCGTTCACATTTTGAGGATTCTTCCTGAGCACAAGAAGCAGAAGCTGAAATAAAAAGCATCAGGCAGAAAGGTAGACCCGCCAAGGATTTAGTGCTTGACCACTAATCTCAGGCATGAAGATAGAATCTATGAGTGGTACAGGATGGCCATAAAAATGGACAACACCCTCAGACAGCATAGGGAGAGCCATGCTGAGAAACAAGCAAAAAGGCAATTCACACGACACTCATTTCCACGCCAAGGGGAAGCACGTCAAACAGCAGCCCCAGCAACCTCCATGAAATGTTTCCGTTGTGGTCAGCAAGGATTACAATGCTCAGTACCAGCCCCAGTACTTTGAGAGCACCCACTCCTCCTAAATGGAAAAAGGCACCTAGAAAACCTCCTGAAAAAAGCAAATTTGTGTGCCAAGCCATCGAGGTCCCCAACCTCCAACAAACAATCATACGTTCAAAGTTTTGGACTCCTCAGTAGATATTCTGGATTTGCTTCGTCCAATTATTAAGTGTCTGAGAAGGTTTTCTTTTTTCCTTCTGAGAAGGTTTTCTTTTTTCCTTCTCAGGTTCCTCCTTCAAAAGTTTCTCTGGGATTTGTTCATTCTGTTTCACCTGCTTGCTGATTACAACATGGCTGGGCTTTGCTGATCTATTGCCAGATTTCAGAATAAAGACCACTTTATCAGGCTGTTCCTCACCACCATCATTAACTGCAATAGAGGAAGTTAAAGGAGGCAGCTGAGTTGAAAGATGTAAAATGGTGTGTTTCTCTAAGGAGTGAAGTGATGCTTGAGGATTGAACTGATACTTTGGCCACCTCTCAATCTTCAGAGTTTCAGAAATGTCTGTACGCAGTTCCTTTTGAATCTCCAACTCATGGTTTGGGCAACTCTTAACTTTCAGAGCTCCTATAATATTTTTAGGTGCTTCCTTGTGAATCTCCAATTGATGAGTGTGTCAGGTTGTCCAGGTTTGTCTTGGTTGGCCCCTCACTCCCGTTTTTCAATCGTCCGGTTATCGGTAATGCAATCTCTGCAAATGAGGGGATAAATTGCCTGTAGAAGTTTGCAAATCCCAGGAAGCTTTGTAGCTGTTTGCTATTTTGGGGGGGTTGCCAATCCAGGACAGCTTTCACTTTAGCCGGATCCATTTCTATCCCCTGATTTGAAATGTGATAGCCAAAATAATCCAATGACTCTTTATGGAATTCGCATTTGAATAGCTTTACATACAGCTTTACATCTAAAGGTCTTTTTAATACTTTTCTCACAAACTTGATGTGTTCGTCTAGAGTTTCATTGTAAATAAGAATGTCACCCAAGTAGACCAGAACCCCTTTATACAAATATTGATGTAAAACTTCATTTATGAACTGCATGAAGATCCCTAGGGCTCCTTGTAGTCCAAATGGCGTTACTCTGAAAATTGCCCAAGGGGTGTTGAAAGCAGTTTTCCATTCATCTCCCTCTTTCTGATGCGGATTCTGTAATACGCTTCACAGAGATCTAATTTGATAAACACCTTCCCTTTCGCTAGGTGCCCTAATGTGTTTCATAAGCAGAAGGGCGTATGTATTGTGGATATTCTGAGCGTTCAGAGATTTGAAATCATTACAAAGATGATACCATTCATCTTTTTTTTCTTTAAATAGTACAGGGGGCAGCCACTCTGGATTTTGCAGGTTGGATGAAGCTTCTGGCTAGGTTTGTGTCTATATAGTTTCGTAGCTCCTTCATTTCCTTAGGAGTCATGGAGTACGTTTGTGGTTTTGGTAATTTCTCTCCCTCTATAAACTCTATGACACAGTCAGTGTTGCGATGGGGGGCATAGCACAGTGCATTTTTCCTCACCGAAAACTTGAACCAGATCATGGTACTGGATTGGGATTGTGGGAATCCCTGGGGGTTGATCATCCAATGATACTGTTCTATCCTCCTGGCTTTTTTGTATTTCTGGGCTGACAATTTGGCTGATATATTGTTCAGGAGGTGGCTCAGGACCATGTGTTAATTTGATTCTCCTATAGCCACCCTCCCAGCTTATATTTGGCTGCCATTTGTCTAGCCAGGCGAGACCCAGGATTGGGTCATCTTCTTCACTGTCTGCATCTTGCACGATGGGTACTCCTGCTGCCAGAGTTCCCTCCCCTGTTGTTTGTACTCAGAGGAATCTGAGTACTATGAAACGTGGAATAAATTCTGTCTGTGGTTGCATAGAAGGCAAAGTCGGAACATGATTAGAATTAGTAAACAATATATCAAACAAGAGAATTGTAAATTATATAATTGTAATTATATATATATAACAATTGTAACGCCAGAATGGCTGCATCGTATTGTAGTCTTATAATTAAAATATAAATAAATAGAATACTTAATTGGACTATGTGACCTGTGACAAGCAGGGAGGAGGCTGTCTATTTTTTAACTATATTCAAAGTGCGGGCTGGTTTTGCATTTCAAAAGTGTTGATGTGATGTATTCAGTGAAGCAGTTCTTTAAGAAAGCCAAAAGTCTCAAGAGTTGCTGGATTGGCTGGATTCATTACTTGGAGCCTTGACACTCTAAATAAGATAGGCATCTGCAGAAAAAGCTGATAGAAATGCCAACAGTGGCAACATTGCTAATTCTCTGTTTCTTAGCAGAGAGTTAATATCAATGTGTCCATTCTACTCTCTGTTTGAAATATGGATAGAAACATCCCTTGCGCTCCAAACTTTTGTCACCCTGCCTACTTAGTCATAATCCTTCAATATTTTTTTCAAGCTCATTTTGGCATTGTCATTGGCTCTGATATGAAATAGAAATAAGGGGTAGTGATTTTCTACTATCTTCCTACCTTTAACTGCTTGAATTGTGACAGGCCTGTCTTAGGACTCCTTATCTTTGCTATATCTAGTTGTTCTCTTCTGCTCTTTCCTGTATGATACCTACAAAGCATGGCAGAAATTCAACAGCTCTGAAATAGAGAAATTCTTGCTCCTCAGAAATGACACATCAATAGATTTATATTACTTTAGAAACATCTGAGAATAAAGATACTGAATCTACTACAATAATAATGCTTGACAAAACTTAAAACAGTCTGATTATAAGACTATGAAGGTTTATAAACATGTTGAAATATCATCTTTTATTTCTTTTATATCTACAGTTCAGAAGAGAAAGAGGGGGAGGAAGATAAAGATGAAGACGACTCATAGTTCTGCATGAGTTAAATAAAAGAAAAATCTATTATTAAATACATTATTTCTCCTGCACCTTTTTTACTGTTATTCTTACTCTGAGGCTTAAAAACATTTCAGAATAGCTATTCTCCCATCTAGACCAACTGCAATTATATTGGGTGAAGGTTCTTATTATCCCTGGCTCTAGTGGCTACCAATGATAAAATCTATAGGTTTGCTGGTGCCAGACATTTAAAAAATATATGGAACATTCACATGACATTTGTATAATGATAAAATTATCCTCATATTTATTTATATTTTTGAGTTTCAAAAGATTTCTTGGAGTGGATTTAAATCATTATACACAGAAAATTCACCAAAAGAACATTAGTCAAAATATTAAAATTCTCTCACATTAGTATTAATGTTAATAAGGAAATACAGATGTTTTTGTTAATAATATAAGAAAAAATGGAATTTGTACAGTGCTTTGTTTCATACCATTTGAACTAGCTTAACTGAGCAGCAATGTTTCCTTAGGCCACAATAGTTATATATCTGAAACCATAACATTCCTACATTTATTATAACTACATACTCAAGTGGTTGTTCATATATTGATCCTAGCACAACTTATTCAAGTCTACATTAATATCTTGATGGAATTAAAATCCAAGGAGCAATTTTACCAGGACAGAAATGAGATTGATTGGGAACATACCAAAAAAAAATTCAAGAGGAAGAATTGCACCATCAATTATAAATTAAAGAACCACTAGAATTGTCTCTATCAAATGGTTGATATTTACTACACTAGTGCTACCTTGATACAGAAATTTTATTTTAAAATTAAAATATGAATTTTGAAGCACATGCTTTTGTTCCTATACAAGCTCTTATAAACATTTGAAGTTACTTGAGAATTTCCCCACTTATGCTTTTATTTTAACATCTTCAAGTACTTTTCAAATTGAAAAAAAATCAAATGGACATTGAATATACCCAATATTAGTTGTGCTATCAAAGCATTCCATTGATTTTATTATAACATGTCTCTTGTATTGGACACAGTTGCTTCTTTCACAAGTGAGGCAAGAACATTGTTATATCTGTCCAGTATCATCTGAGCGGAAGGTCTTTCAGCTGCATTCTTTTTACATGCTTCATGTATACTGAATAAATGAAATCTGACAAGATCACTCCCATCAACATCTCCCAGAAGAAAGTTTGAAACATCAGGGATTTTCCATATGTCTATCATTTCATTATAGGCAGGCATGAGATGGTCGTCAAAAGGTACTTCTTTTCCATATGGCCAAAGCTGCTCAGGAGCAACCCATTCACCATCCAATTCCCGATAACCACACTTGATCAATTCACCAGCCCTCTTATTCAAGAGGGGCAAGGCATCCAAGTCATTCACAACCACATGAAAGCTGCTAGTCAATAAGTATTGTGACAGTGTTTTATTTAGATCACTGGAGTCGCACATAACAAAAGTGCCAAGGGGGTTGTTGTGTAAAAAATGGATGATGCTCACATAGCCTATGGCAAGCAGAAATCTGTTATGCCATGTGTTATAATTTTTGTATTTTGGAAGGCTCAATATCTCATTAACATTTTTCAAGGATCCAAATGGGTGATACTCCGTAAGAATCATGAACTCCTCTTCACAATATCCAAGGAGTTTGACCACATGCTTGCTTTGTAACTTTTTTAGTGTCTTAAGTCCATAAATAAAGTCGTCTTGTAGCTCTGGCACAGTTAGCTCGGAAAGTGCCACTTTGTTTTCTTTCCATTCAGAAAGAAAGACCTAGAAAAAATGGTGGGGGAGAGAAACATGCATGTGTATCACACATAGAGCCACTGATGTTCATTATTATTTAAACGTGCTATTCATTTTATGAGCACACCCTTACTAACCATTCAGTTATAACAAAGGCCACTATATTTCAGTATTTCAAAACAGATCATGCATGATAGAAAACTAGTCAGCAGCATTTAAGTAATCCTTGGGTCACTTACAAAGGTGGGTTAAATCCATCTATAATCATATCTATAAACTGAAATATTTTCTATAAATGAACAAAAATATTTTTATTGTAATACATATACTTACATCTATTCCCAGTTTTTAGTCTACAGATATTGGTATATATTAAAGTATGTAAGTGTATGCTTTAAAATATTAAGGTATATACCCTTCCAAATATCTAATTTTCTCCTTCAAAATATGAGCTTAGAATATTTTTGTCTTTATGAAATGGGGGGGGGGGTTGCTTAAAGCTCAGTTCAATTATACTCAGTGAATATAAAACTAAGAAACTTCTTTCAAAATTCCATTGAGCTCTTCTTTTCTCAAGTGGAAAGAGAAGCAGCTGGGAATTAAAATTTAACTGGTTTCTAATCCAGGTGGTAACAGCACCATTTGGCCATGCCCAACTTTGATCTTAAAACAGGAGAGTTCATTTATCAATGTAGTAATCAGCACCAATTAGTAAAATTTAGTAAATATCATATTTATGCCATATCTCAACATTTTATTTAGAAATATTTCAGTAAATATAAATAACAGTGTATTATAAGCACTTGTAGAACATATATGAGTATTTATTTCTAGATATCATTCACATTCATCTGGAATCATCAGCATTTTACTTACAGAATGATTTCAGATATATTAAGAACATCAATTATTTCAGCAGCATCTTCATGAGGGAAAGAGGAAGTGACAAAAGTAATGTACTGATATGACACAAACTCTACCCTTCTGTGTTGTGACTGCTTCTCTGTATAAAACAATTAATATTGCTTTCATCACTTTCACAAAAGCAGTGGATTCTGAGAATGCCTAGGTATTTCTCTGTAGATTGCGGTTATCATTGGCCATAAATAGTGACCTTGGAATGTATAGAAGTTTGAGATCCATTAAGTTAAACAAACCCTTTTTACAGCTCCTCCACCAACATGTTTCAGTTTACGGATTTCTCTTTTTATAGCCTTGCAAGACAACCATGGTGAGCAGTTCTTCATAGTTCCTAATTTGAAGTAGCCATGTGGACAGAAATTTTGCTCAACGTTGGATTCTCCATAGGAAAAATATACATTGCCGAGGTATAGGTAGAGAAACAAGATCACAAGCAGCACAGTTAAAAACAAAAGCAAGGCTAAAAGGACCAGCTTTTGCTTAATATCACTTTTTAAATCACAAGCCTTTTTTGTCCATGTTGTAACTATCATGTTTCATAACTTCTGAAAAATAAACAGTAACAAATTATTAATTGAACATAAGAAAGCAGCAAAAGGAGTGATGGCCAAGCTGAATATTTCAGAATTATTTTATTTTTGTGCATAGCAATTCTATGGTCTCAAAAATATGAAATATACATATAAAATGAGAATGTTAAGGTGATATATTTATTTTCATAAATTATGATATACTGAAACAATTCTGCATATATGGGGAAAATATGTATTGATCCAATTTACTCAAATGGTAGATACACATATCTATTTGCATCTGTTTACTGACTGGTATGAGATTCAATACTTATTTTAAAAACTCAAATAATTTCAAATTATGTTTGCTTTGCTGAAGCAAAATATCCCACTGCCTTCTGGAGAACATGGGAAGGGAACATACAAGGGAATAAATGTACACACCACTTATGGATCTAGGAAAGAAAAGCAGAAGATTGTTCATGACTTGGTTCTGCTCTTCATTTACACAAGGTCTTTACTATATTTCTTTGCGAATATCTTATAGGTATCCTTATACCTAACAATATTGTTTGACCATCAAATTCTGTGCATCTCCACCAGAAATCATCAATGAATGTTTTCATCATTGGTACTGCCCAAATTGCAGTATTTTAAGCCCTGTTGGCTTTAATGATTTCAATTGGAAATATTTATTATCAATAGCACTGTATATAGCTATTGACAATAAGTCCATCTGAGTTCACTATGGCTTTCAAATAAATTTTAAAATTTTATAAGCTTTTAAGTGTATAATGAAAATAAAAGAAACAAATTCATGGAAGCCACGTTTTTTTTAAAAAAAAGCCCGATTATTTCTGAGAGTTTTGAGTGTTTTTACAACTTCTGTTTACAGGAAATCCATCTTCTTGTGGATAGTTTAATATAGAGAATGTAATGAAATATATTTCTACTGATATGCCTAAATTAATGTATAGATCTTAAAGAAACAGAATTTGGAAAAACAACGGAGTAAAAATTTTTTGTTAATCTTTCTGGTTTGAATCATCTCAGAAATTCTAGGCAGGATGAAATGAATATTATTCCATAGATTTATTCTATTGTCCTGGGCTTACCTGTTTCCTATTTTATAGCTTATATACCACTATCGCTATCGGCATAATACAATCCCAGGGTCCTCTGCTTTGAAACACATGAATTGTTCGTCATTTGCACATAGAGATAAAACAATGTAGAGTGATATATTCCCTTGCTTTAATCTCTCAGATTCTGATTGAAATGTAAAGCCTTTATGTGCTGAAGCTGACAGAGGAAACATATCTTTCAATTTGCTTAACAAGAAAATTTGGAAAACTAGAAATATAGTTGGTTGACTTTTCCTACTATAACTCTAACCCTAACTTGTGTGTGAAGACAACTTTGATCATTTTGTACATTTAAGTGCTTCTAGATAGATATTTGAATGAATATATATGCATTGTATTACCATAGCTTCTCAGAGAATTCAAATAATAGCCCTTTACTCACTACATCATGCTTTGTCTCCTTTATGTTTAAAATCTTAATTTTTGGGACATAAAAATACAAATGCTTAACTAAAAAGAATGCAATAAAGTGCATTCAGAAAATTTCAGATAAAGGAAGGAACTGTAAGAAGGCGGAAAATAGTAATAAGATATGAAGTTGAATATATAAGATGCTTATTAAGTTATGTGTGGAAATGTGATAATTTAGAATTATATTGTACTTAAATGAGATGTCGTAAGTAGTTCTTGGAAAAGATGTTTTATGTTCTTACGTCTTATGTTTTTATGTCTTTGTTTGTTTGCTTGTTAAAAAACCAATAAAATTGTTTTTTTTTAAAAAAAGAAAATTTCAGACCCCCTTCACTTTTGTCAATTTTGTTATGCTGCAGCCTTATCCTAGTTGTTGAAATTCATTTTTTCTCAATCTACATTCACCACACCACAATGACAAAGTGAAAACAGAATTTTAGAACTTAGTCTGTAAAATTATTAAACAGAAAAAAACTGAAATATTGAATTGGGCAAAATATTCAGACCCTTCACTCAGTGCTTTGTTGAAGCACCTTTGGCAATAATTACAGCTATTGTGTTCAGTAGGCAAGAACCAGACCAAACAGTTACAACAGCATTTATTGACTCAAACTGGAACTGAAGGCAAATGCCTGTAACTTATACTCTAGGCCCACAGAGCCTTAACCAATCATAATGCTTGAAAAAGCCCGCCCAAATATGAATGTTCGAAGTTTCCCTCCAAAACAGTTGACAGTTAGGGTGATCTAAAGGTTAGCTTCACTGTAGCAGGGCTTAACACAAGTACAGATATATTAAATACATAACAGTCTTGAGTCTTCTGGGATAGTACATGACAAGCTTTGCACACCTGGATTGAGAGATTTTCTGCCATTCTTCCTTGCAAATCCTCTCAAGCTCAGTCAGATTGGCAACTGTCAGTGGACAGCCATTTTTAGGTCCCTCCAGAGATGATCAATAGGGTTCAAGTCAGAGCTGTAACTTGCCCATCCTAGGACATTCAGAGAGTTGTCCCTAAGCCATTTCTGTGTTATCTTGGCTGTGTGCTTAGGATCCTCGGAAAGTAAAGTCAGAGGCCCTGGACATTGTGGAAAAGGTTTTCATTAAGGATATCCCTGTACTTTGCTCCATTCAGCTCTCTCTCAACTCTGACTAGTCTTCCACCACCAAAGCATGCTTTACTGTTGGGATGATACGGGCAGGTGATAAGCGGTGCCTGGTTTTCTCCAGACATAACACTTAGAATTGAGGCCAAACAGTTTAATCTTGGTTTCATCAGACCAAACAATTTTGTTCCTCACAATCTGAAAGTCAAGTGCTTTTTTGCAAACTCCAAGCAGGCTTTCACATGTTTGGCACTGAGGAGAGGCTTCCATCCAGCCACTCTGCCATAAAGCCCAGGTCGGTGGAAAGCTGTAATGACGGCTGTCCTTCTGTCCCATATCCACAAAGGATCTCTGCAGCTCAGAGTGACCATCGAATTCTTTGTCACTTCTCTTACTAAGGCTCATTTCCCGATTGCTCATTTGACCAGATGACCAGCTCCTAGAAGAGTCCTGATTGTGCCAAATTTCTTCCATTTGAGAATTATGGAGGTTATTATGCTCTTAGGAAACTTCAGTGCAGCAGAAATTTTATTGTAGCCTTCCCCAAATCTGTGCCTTGCAATAATCCTATTTCTCAGGTCTGTAGGCAGTTCTTTTGACTTTGTGGCTTTTTCTCTCCTAAAGTATGCAATATCGGCTGTGAGGCCTTCTATAGGGAGGTGTGTGCCTTTCCAAATCATGTCCAATCAATTTAATTTACCATAGGTTGACTCCAATCAAGGTGTAGAAACATGTCAGCAACATCAAGGGAAATGGGAGGCACCAGTGCTAAATTTCAATTGTTGCAAAGGGTCTGAATACTTAAGCTAATATGATATTTCAGGTTTTTTTATTTTTAATAAATTTACTGACATTTCTAAAATAGCTTTCACTTTGTCATAATGGGATACTGAGTATAGATTAATGAGAAAAAATGAATTTCAACCACTGCAGGACCAGGCTGCAACATAACAAAATTGACAAAAGTGAAGGAGTCTGAATAGTTTCTGAATGCACTGTATATTCCTTAGATCTTTGCTCCCTTTAACCTTCCACCAATCTTTCCCCATAACTCTTAATATGTAGTGAAGTTTTATTTTCACTCCATTTTTATACTAAAACATGCCTCTATATTTTCCTGGGTATGTACAGAAGGAAGAAAAAATAGTCATGAAAAACATTATTATTGAAAGCTTGTGTGACAGTTACATGAAACAATTCATAACTTTTCCCAAACCTGTGCTCTTTAGGGAGATTTGTTTAGACAGATTTCTTTTATATATTAACTTTTTTAGCTGATTTTGTTATTAAAGTTTTATTGCTGCTACCAATCTGGGCTTTGTAATAATGCTATCATTCATTATTACTAAGAAATCCAAATATCCATATTGTGATAGGAAGGGTTTTTCAAAAGAATGCCAACCTTATGACTTTTAAGTTATGTCAGAATTCCAACATTTGTGTGTGTGTGCATTGATATACCTGTTGCACATGCTTGCTAATAAAATGAGTTTGAATAACTATATTATGCTATTGTTGCCAAAACAGCACATATGTACAGTGCACATTTTGCCTATTAAGATCAAGACATTTAATATGGAATGGAAAGCACTATGGTTCAAACTGAGTTAGAAGCAAAAAACGTGCTGTAATTATAGGAACTCTAAATTTAAGCATTATTATTTGTATCGTTCCAATGAAGGTACAGTCATCAATTGCTTTATCAGTATAGCAAAAGACATCCTTTTCACTTACTTGTTATGGGATGTCACCACAAAAAAAGTGTAATATACTAAATAAATGTGTCAAATCATTAACACATTAAGAAATAATATGGATTGTGAGTTTATTTTGTAAAGTATTAATTGAAATGTATAATTAAAATTGTACTGCAAATGTACAGGTAATCCTCAACTTACAGCAGTTCAATTAGTGATGTTCAAAATTAAAACAGCACTGAAAATTGTGATTTATGACTGATTTTTCACAATTACAACCTTTGCAGCATCCCCTTTGCAGTTCATATTTATGACCATTGCTATGTCCCAAGGTCATATTGAAGGAGTATAGTGATCAAACTAATATTGACTATTGCTTTTATTATGAATTTCTTATGCTACTATATATTTGTTATTGATTAAACCAATATTTGCTGTTTGCTTCTGATACGATATACTGCTAAAAATCATTTGTTATAAATTAACCTTTGTTATTGGCTCCTGCTTATATTATCAGAAATTATTAAGAACTAATTCTAGCTTTGTAATTTGTAACCTTGATACTAGTTGGCTTGTTATCTTGCTTCTGTCTCTCTCTAGGCACATCCCTGAAAACATAAAATTGTTACCCAGAAATATCAGGCCTCATAGATAAAGGAACCAGAGTAGGGAGTGAAAGCATTCTGCTGAATAAACAATTTGGCTAAGGAGGGGAAAAAACCCTACCTGACACAGGGCTATAGGGATGCTCCCAAGGCACAGAGGGCAGAGACAGGGGTCTGAACATATAAGCTATTCCTTACCTGCTTTTGTCTATGTTTTGGAAATAGTATTCAGCCAGCTTTTGCTTTGGCCAAAAATTAAATGCTGTTATTTTTTGCAAGCCTTGCTTTGAGTCTTATTCTCTTTGGCATCTCAGTGGCTCGAGGAAACTTCTGGGACCTTACAATGTGATCCCCTTTTGAAGTCTTTAACAAGCAAGTCAATGGAGGAACCAGCTTCACTTCACATGTTATTAACTTAATTTCATTTTTTCATTTATTTTGTCAAGTGATTATAAGATAACAGTTACAAGTGTAAACATAGTTATGAATACATGAAATGAATACATAGAAGAAAAATAAAAATAAAAAAACAATAGGAGAGCGGCCGTAGGCACATTGGTGCGCTTATGCATGCCCCTACAGACCTCTTAGGAAAGGGGTGAGGTCAATAGTAAACAGTCTAAGGTTAAAGTTTTGGGGGTTTGGGGAAGAAACCACAGAGTCAGGTAGAGTATTCCAGACATTGACTGTTGCTGAAGTCGTACCTCCTGCAATCAAGTTTGGTACAATTAACCTTGAGTTTGTATCTATTATTTGCTCTTGTGTTGTTATGGTTGAAGCTGAAGTATTCATTGATAGGTAAGTCATTGCAATGTATGATTTTATATACTATACTTAGATCAGACCGAAAGCGGCATAGTTCTAGGTTTTCTAGGTCTAGAATTTCAAGTCTGGTGGCATAAAGTATTCTGCAACGAGTAGAGGAGTGGAGAACTCTTCTTGTGAAATATTTCTGGACGTTCTCAACTGTGTTAATCTCAGATATGTAATGTAGGTTCCAGACTGATGAGCTGTATTCAAGTATTGGTCTAGCAAATGTTTTGTATGCTCTAGTTAGTAGTGTGATATTACCAGAGAAAAAGCTATGTAGGATTAGGTTAACAACTCTTAATGCCTTTTTGGCTATGTAGTTACAGTGGGCTCTAGCACTTAGGTCATTAGAGATGAGTACTCCAAGGTCCTTGACAGAGTTTGGATCATCAACAAGGTCTTGACTATTCAGCTTGTATTTTATTTTCTGATTTTTTTTTGCCAATATGTAAGACAGAGCATTTATTTGTTGAGATTTGAAATTGCCATTTGTTTGACCATTCTGATACATAGTTGAGGTCTTTTTGAAGGATAGCTTCTTTTCACAACTATGTTATTAACTTAGTAACTTCATTGATTCACTTAACTGAGGCAAACGTCATAAAACGGGGCAAAACTCACCAACAGAAAGTTTGGGCTCAACTGTAGTAATAAGTAGAGGCCTACCTGTATTCTCTATAGAGCAGTGTTTCTCAACCTTAACAACTTTGATTTGTGTAGACTTCAACTCCCAGAATGCCTCACCCAGCATGAAGCTGGTCCTCGCAACTTGGTTAAGGTTGAGAAAAACTGCTCAGAAATGACCGCAGTGATTTAAAACAAATATCAGAAGGAGCAGAAGTATTTAAAATTGACTAAGAAACGACAAAGGCCAAAGCCATGTAAATTGGGAGGGGGGAGAAGTTTAATGAAGCCTGGTCACTCAAGCCCCGTTTTCGTAGCCTTTGCGTCCTCTTCAGTGCTCACTATCGTCTAACTCTTCCCAACTGCAGCAATTACCCCAATGTCAGCACCAATCGCTGCTTTATCCCCAAATATAGCAGAGCATGCGCGGGCGGGGGAGAAAAAGAGGGCAGGAAGCTGCCTCCGCCTCCGCCAGCAGAGTGGTCCGCTCCTCCGTTTTCGAGCAAAGAAGGAAGAGAGGTGGCAAGTATGGTGGTTTCGGATTGTCTGGGTCGCCCGGCAGCCTATCTCGGGGGGGCGCTTATTGCACTCCTTGTGTCGGGCTTAGCTCAGCCCCATGGTAAGCCTTTTCTTCCCCGCCAAAGTATCCTTCCCTGTTACCTCGTAAGCGCTGCCTCCTACGGGCATTCGCATTTCTAGCAGGAGTTTTTTAAAGGCGCAGAAATCCTTTGCTTTTGTTCTGCCCGGCGAAAAGGGTGCTCGACTCCAGATACCTTCGAGAAGAGCTCCTCAGCAATGGGAATCAATCGACGGTTGTGGAGGAGGGAGAGAAGGGAAGGAAGGCCTCGCTTTTAACGAACTGATTCATCATTCCTTGCTTTAAGGACGCCATTGCTTGCAGTTTAATATTTTCTCTTTCTGAAGACATTAGGAGGTGCTTAAAAACAACAATCAAAATCTAAACATGCACTTAAATCTAGTGCATAAGATAAAAAAGCTGTGGACCACTTCTTCACAATTCACCTAGTTGGGAGGGATCTTGTTGGCTTGTCATATTCATTCTAGTCTCCAGATTTTGGGTAGTGATCATATTTGATGTCCTACCTCCCCTTAAATCACAGCTTCCTGTCTGCCCAAATTAAGTTATCAATTTTGCAACTGCTAAAAAATTAGGGATATTGTAACAGGAGTAAAACATAGTAAAATGTGGATTAGATCACATCACCACCAGATGGATTTGTAACTGACTGACCGACCAATCTCAATGAAACTACATCTACATGGAGGGAAGTATGCGGTGGGATACCCCAAGGCTCTGTTTTAAGCCTAGTGCTCTTTAACATCTTCATCAGTGATTTGGAGGAAGGGATAGATGGAGAACTCATCAAATTTGCAGATGACACGAAACTGGCAGGAGTAGCCAACACTCCAGAAGATAGGCATAAGTTACAGAAGGATGTTGACAGATTTGAACATTGGGCACTATCTAATAAAATGAAATTCAGTGGTGAAAAAAACAAGGTTCTACATTTAGGCAAGAAAAATCAAATGCACAGGTACATTATAGGTGGCACCTTGCTCAATAGTAGTAACAGGAGTCCAAGTGGACAATCATTTAAATATGAGCAGTGTGCTGCAGTTGCCAAAAAAGCCAACACAATTTAGGCTGCATTAACAGAGGGATAGAAACAAGATCACTTGAATGTTAATATCACTTTATAATGCCTTGGTAAGGCTACACTTGGAATAATGCATCCAGTTTGGGTCGCTATGATATAAAAAGGATGTTAAAAGAGCAGAGAAGAGCAACAAAGATGATTAGGGACTGGAAGCTAAAACAACTAACGAAATATGGTTGCAGGAACTGGGTATGTCTAGTCTAATGAAAAGAAGGACTAGGGGAGACATGATAGCAGTGTTCTAATATCTCAGGGGCTGCCACAAAGAAGAGGTCAAGCTATTTTCCAAAGCACCGGAATGCAAGGCAAGAAACAATGGATAGAAACTAATCAAGGAGAGAAGCAACCTAGAACTAAGAACAGATTTCTTGACAGAACAATTAATCAGTGGAACAAGTTGCCTTCAAAAGGTGTGAATGCTCCAACACTGGATGTTTTTAAAAGGAGATTGGACAATCATTTGTCTGAAACAGTAGGGTTTCTTGCCTAAGTAGGTTGGACTAGAATACCTCCAAGATTCCTTCCAACTCTGTTATTCTATTCTAAAATTAAAAAAATTGTGGACATTAATTAACACTTTGACTCCATCTTTTCGTTATGTATATTATCTAATGAAGATCAGATGGGTCATTCGTATCGAATATTTGCTTACTTCTGCTTTCACCCAGCTATTATCTTCCTGATACATAAAGCTAAATTACAAATGGGAAAATAGTGTTTTTGTGTGTGAATCTTCAGTTTAACAAGGAAACATTTGTTTTTCTCAAACAGTAATCAGGGCTCTTCTCTTATTTTTTTATCTTTAAAAATAATAAATTATTCATTTTTTCATAATGTCAAAATAAAATTAATTTAATGCTTGGAAAAAGTATTTTAAGGAGAGGATATGAAGCAGTAAAAGACTGAGCCACTGAGAAACTGCAGCTTGGACAGAAGCAGGATAAAGGAACTTGACGCTTACATGAAAGTAGAGTCCAAGCACAGATGGCTTTACCAATGCCAACCAATGTGAAACAACTTAGGTCTTTCTTGGGTATTACAGGATATGCCAGACTTTGGATCCCCCTCTATTCTGTAATAGCCAAATCGTTGTACCAACTGACCCCAAAAGATATGGGAGTGGACAGGGGAACACACCCAAGCCTGGAACACCTTAAGGAAAAGTCTAGTGAGAGCAACTCGTTTTACTCTACCAGATCAGTCCCAAGGATTTGATTTGTACCTCACAGAACAAAAAGACTGTGCTGTGGAAGTCTTGCTACAAAAAGTGGATCCAGAACGGGCCCCAGTGGCCTATTTGTCAAAAGGCCTGGATAATATTGTTAAAGGATGGCCTGCATGCTTAAAAGCAATAGCAGCTACAGCTGTCCTAATTGCAGAATTGCAGAAAATTGTTCTTGGAGCTCCTCTCCATGTTTTCACACCACATGCAGTTCAGACTGTTAGAAAAAAGCTTCGTGCTTGGGCAACATCCAATGTGAGTACTATAGTAGAGCAAGAAAATGTTCAGTTATCCAGATGCCAACTTTTTCCAGATGCCACATCCACAGCGGCTAAAGTTGAAGACATCAAATGCTTTTACCATGGCCCAAAGAAGACATAATCCATGATTGCTTAGATGTGTTAGAGTGCATCACAGGGTCCAGATGTGATTTAAAGACTGAGCTATTGATGGATGGAAATATGGCACTCAGGACTGATGGTTCTTCCTTTATGAAAAATGGAAAAAGATATATAGGATTAGCAGTAGTGGCAGATGATGGACCATTGCTTCAAAAATGGCTCCCTTCACATGTCTGCACAAGCAGCTGAAGACTCTCATAGAAGCATGCTATTTAGCAGAAGGCCAACAAGTGACTATATATACTGATAGCTGATATACATTTTTAGCTGCACATATCCATGCCACATTGTGGAAAACTCGAGGCTATGTAGGAACTGATGGAAAAACTTTAAAGATGAAACCGCTTCTGGACTATTTGATGGAAGCTATTCACCTACCTAAAGCCATTGCAATTGTCCATTGCTGTGGACATCAAACTGACTCTGGTCTAGTCTCTAGGGGCAATAAGGCAGCAGACTATTTGGCTAAACAAGCTGCCATGGACCCAGAGAACATAATCTGTGCAGTTGCATTAATTCCAGAAGAACCTATCGATTACTTTCCTCCTTTGTACGATGGTAGAGACAAATTAGAAGCAGATGGTCAGTGGAAAAATGGCTGGTCGATAGTAAGGGACAAAGTACAACTGCCTAGGCAGCTAGCTTGGCCAATAGTGAGACATGTCCACCAGGCCACTCATGCAGATTTCAAGAGTAATGAAGAGATAGTTAGAGAAGAGATACAGGATTGAGAATGTGAGAAGGTTGTGTAAGGTAGTAATGGATCAGTGTGAGATCTCAGAAGAATAACCCCATAGGAGGAGCCAAAATCTCACAAGGACATATCAGAACATCATGCTATCCAGGAGAAGCATGGCAAGTTGATTTCACAGAAATGCCAAAGAAAGGAGCTAAGAACACTTTTTGGTCTTAATCGATATGTTCACTGGATGGTCAGAAGCCATCCCCACAACCACACAAACAACTAAAGAAGTTGTCAAAATCATGATAGAAGTAATCATTCCTAGATTTGAAGTACCAAAGAGTATAGAATCTGACAATGATAGACATTTTACATCCCAGTAGTTCAGGGAGTGAGTAAATACTTAAGGATTAACTGGAACCTTCATTCAGCTTACAGACCACAAGCTTCGGTTTTTGTCTTAACCGAACATTAAAGACTCATTTAGCCAAGTCATGTCAAGAGACCAATTTGCCTTGGCCACAGGTCTTGCCCATTGCTTTAAGCAGAATCAGGATATTACCTCAAGGACAGTGGAAACTGTTACTCTTTGAGATGCTCTATGGTAGACTTTTCTCATCCCAGTCAATATCAAGGGATAAAGGAGAGATAAATCTAACACAATATTTGCTGAAACTGGCCCAGGTTATTTCCCAACAGGTGCAAGATACCTAGTCACCAGTAATAACAGTGCCAACCTGGAGACTGGGTTCAAGGAAAGGAACTCTTCCCAAGTGCAACCAGTGCCAAGTGGTCCAACCCTTGGCAGGTTCTTCTCAGCACACCCACAGCGGCTAAAGTTGAAGGCATCAAAGCTTGGGTCCATGTTTCCAGAATAAAGAAGATTCCACCACTGCAGTGGGAGTGTCAACCCATTACCAATCTGAAGCTACGTTTGCAACTTAAAATGTGAGAAATGAAGCTTTGAGCTAAAATGGATTTCTTTCCAATCCATCTAAGTAAGGTTCCTCTGTTTGCAGAAGCGCTGAGAAAATTTCATGAGCTTTGCTTGATATGAAATGTTTCCATAGCAATGACAGTCTTTGCAAGCTGTGTAATCTATAAAAAGTTCAGGAAAAATTTTTTGCGCACGCTTGCTTTTCTCTCTCTCTGCCTTGCTGTTTAAGGTGGGAGACTGAAAGGTTGCCCAGTTTTTGCTTTCTGATCAGAAAATAAAGCTGATCATCAGTAGCCTCGTGTTCAGAGTTTCATTGGATTTATTAGATTCTGAACTGCACTCGAAAAACCTTACATTCTTATGTGCACTATCACAGACCCTCTGCCCACAGTTGGAATTCAGTCATGAAAGGCTCAAGGTTGCCTCAGCCTTCCATCCTTTCGAGATTGGCAATATGAGGACCCAGACTGTTAGGGACAATATGCTAACATTGTAAACAGCCAGAGAGTAGTGTGAAGGACTATGGAGAGGTATGTAAGTTAAACTCCTACTACTTTTCTTCCTCAGCAGCTTTTTTTTCTAGCTATAAGTAATGTACAGTAATTTGTTTTAGTAGCTGGAGAATGATAGCAAGGCCCTACAATCTTTTTTCCCAGTGGAAATAAATGGTATTCCCTGCTGTGACTCTGATCCAAAAACATTAATCACAAATATCTGAGTGATCTCATAAAATCAACTCATTATCTATAAAAGAAGCCACTATGTATACTGTTGCCATGGTTCTCAGAATTGTATGATGTCAGGAATCATGGTAAAATGATGTCACAGCAGTGGCATTCTCCTTCAGCCTCTATATAGCATAACATGTGGTTGCTTGGTAACCACATAGAATTCTTCAATTGTTGCTGCAATATTCCAAGCATCCTTCACTTGGGAAAAGCGAGCAAGAGGGGATGGGCATCATGAGATGTGTTGCTCCCTCTGCGACCCAAATTTTCCTGGTTGGAATTCTATTGTTGTATATTGAAAGGTTGGATGGATTCATACTTCTATGCCCAGCCTCAAACATTAATTGTAGAACGGATACCAATTCTCCCAGTTATGACAATGTCCTTATTTGGGAGACAATTGGTAATTCCATTGTATTACTTGGGTCATCAATTTTAAAATTATGGAGTAGATTACTCAATCAAATCCTCATGAATATTCGGATGAAATGGGATCCCATGAAAATATGCTGAAAAAACTGTACAAATCATCCAATGTCTTACAAGTGGAACCCAAAACAAAAACAACCAAAAATGAAGAGACTCGGGAGTTGGAAGTTCAAAAGGATTTAACTATATACATTGCAAAAATTTCAGAAAAAAAAGAGAAAACTCATAAGTTGGAGATCGAAAAGGAAGTGGCCACAGAAATTTCAGATCCTTCTGGTAACATCAGCCTGAGGACTCTAGAATGGTTAAAGAGCCATCAAAGAACAACACAAGAAGATCATGAGCTGGGGAAAAAGCAAACAGGAGAAGAATTATTTCTTAGCTTCCTAAAGAAAAGGCAACAACTTGCAGAAAGCATACAAAATCTTAAAGGAGAGCAAATAAAACCTGGCTCACATACAATGACTCAACAATGGTGGAAGCCTATACAACGACAAGCAGGTCAGAAAGTTAAGAAGTGGCCACAAGTCATATCCAAAGCAAAAATAACAGAGAAAAAAGAGAAATCTAATGAGTCGGAGATCCAAAAGGAAGTGGCCAAGGAAATTTCAGATCCTTCTGGTTACATCAGCCTGAGGACTCCAGAATGGTTAAAGAGCCATCAAAGAACAACACAAGAAGATCATGAGCTGGGGAACAAGCAAACAGGAGAAGAATTATTTCTTAGCTTCCAAAAGAAAAGGCGACAACTTGCAGAAAGCATACAAAAAATTAAACAAGAGCAAATAAAACTTGCCTCACACACTATGATTCAACACTGGTGGAAGCCTATACGACGACAAACAGGTCAGAAAGTTAAGAAGTGGCCACAAGTCACACCCAAAGCAAAACTAACAAAAAAACAAGAGAAATCTCATGCGTTGGAGATCCAGAAGGAAGTGGCCAGGGAAATTTCAGATCCTTCTGGTTACATCAGCCTGAGGACTCCAGAATGGTTAAAGAGCCATCAAAGAACAACACAAGAAGATCATGAGCTGGGGAACAAGCAAACAGGAGAAGAATTATTTCTTAGCTTCCTAAAGAAAAGGCAACAACTTGCAGAAAGCATACAAAATCTTAAAGGAGAGCAAATAAAACCTGGCTCACATACAATGATTCAACAATGGTGGAAGCCTGTACGGCGACAAGCAGGTCAGAAAGTTAAGAAGTGGCCACAAGTCACATCCAAAGCAAAAATAACAGAGAAAAAAGAGAAATCTAATGAGTCGGAGATCCAAAAGGAAGTGGCCAAGGAAATTTCAGATCCTTCTGGTTACATCAGCCTGAGGACTCCAGAATGGTTAAAGAGCCATCAAAGAACAACACAAGAATATCATGAGCTGGGGAAGAAGCCAACAGGAGAAGAATTATTTCTTAGCTTCCTAAAGAAAAGGCGACAACTTGCAGAAAGCATACAAAAAATTAAACAAGAGCAAATAAAACTTGCCTCACACACAATGATTCAACACTGGTGGAAGCCTATACGACGACAAACAGGTCAGAAAGTTAAGAAGTGGCCACAAGTCACACCCAAAGCAAAACTAACAAAAAAACAAGAGAAATCTCATGCGTTGGAGATCCAGAAGGAAGTGGCCAGGGAAATTTCAGATCCTTCTGGTTACATCAGCCTGAGGACTCCAGAATGGTTAAAGAGCCATCAAAGAACAACACAAGAAGATCATGAGCTGGGGAACAAGCAAACAGAAGAAGAATTATTTCTTAGCTTCCAAAAGAAAAGGCGACAACTTGCAGAAAGCATACAAAAAATTAAACAAGAGCAAATAAAACTTGCCTCACACACAATGATTCAACACTGGTGGAAGCCTATACGACGACAAACAGGTCAGAAAGTTAAGAAGTGGCCACAAGTCACACCCAAAGCAAAACTAACAAAAAAACAAGAGAAATCTCATGCGTTGGAGATCCAGAAGGAAGTGGCCAGGAAATTTCAGATCCTTCTGGTTACATCAGCCTGAGGACTCCAGAATGGTTAAAGAGCCATCAAAGGACAACACAAGAAGATCATGAGCTGGGGAACAAGCAAACAGGAGAAGAATTATTTCTTAGCTTCCTAAAGAAAAGGCAACAACTTGCAGAAAGCATACAAAATCTTAAAGGAGAGCAAATAAAACCTGGCTCACATACAATGATTCAACAATGGTGGAAGCCTGTACGGCGACAAGCAGGTCAGAAAGTTAAGAAGTGGCCACAAGTCATATCCAAAGCAAAAATAACAGAGCAAAAAGAGAAATCTAATGAGTCGGAGATCCAAAAGGAAGTGGCCAAGGAAATTTCAGATCCTTCTGCTAACATCAGCCTGAGGACTCTAGAATGGTTAAAGAGCCATCAAAGAACAACACAAGAAGATCATGAGCTGGGGAACAAGCAAACAGGAGAAGAATTATTTCTTAGCTTCCTAAAGAAAAGGCGACAACTTGCAGAAAGCATACAAAAAATTAAACAAGAGCAAATAAAACTTGCCTCACACACAATGATTCAACACTGGTGGAAGCCTATACGACGACAAACAGGTCAGAAAGTTAAGAAGTGGCCACAAGTCACACCCAAAGCAAAACTAACAAAAAAACAAGAGAAATCTCATGCGTTGGAGATCCAGAAGGAAGTGGCCAGGAAATTTCAGATCCTTCTGGTTACATCAGCCTGAGGACTCCAGAATGGTTAAAGAGCCATCAAAGAACAACACAAGAAGATCATGAGCTGGGGAAAAAGCCAACAGGAGAAGAATTATTTCTTAGCTTCCTAAAGAAAAGGCGACAACTTGCAGAAAGCATACAAAATCTTAAAGGAGAGCAAATAAAACCTGGCTCACATACAATGATTCAACAATGGAGGAAGTCTGTACGACGACAAGCAGGTCAGAAAGTTAAGAAGTGGCCACAAGTCACATCCAAAGCAAAAATAACAGAGAAAAAAGAGAAATCCAATGAGTCGGAGATCCAGAAGGAAGTGGCCAAGGAAATTTCAGATCCTTCTGCTAACATCAGCCTGAGGAATCTAGAATGGTTAAAGAGCCATCAAAGAACAACACAAGAAGATCATGAGCTGGGGAAAAAGCCAACAGGAGAAGAATTATTTCTTAGCTTCCTAAAGAAAAGGCGACAACTTGCAGAAAGCATACAAAAAATTAAACAAGAGCAAATAAAACTTGCCTCACACACAATGATTCAACACTGGTGGAAGCCTATACAACGACAAACAGGTCAGAAAGTTAAGAAGTGGCCACAAGTCACACCCAAAGCAAAACTAACAAAAAAACAAGAGAAATCTCATGCGTTGGAGATCCAGAAGGAAGTGGCCAGGGAAATTTCAGATCCTTCTGGTTACATCAGCCTGAGGACTCCAGAATGGTTAAAGAGCCATCAAAGAACAACACAAGAAGATCATGAGCTGGGGAACAAGCAAACAGGAGAAGAATTATTTCTTAGCTTCCTAAAGAAAAGGCGACAACTTGCAGAAAGCATACAAAAAATTAAACAAGAGCAAATAAAACTTGCCTCACACACAACGATGCAACAATGTTGGAAGCCTGCACAAGGACAAGCAGGTCAGAAAGTTAAGAAGTGGCCGCAAGTCACAACCAAAGCAAAAATAACAGAAAAACAAGAGAAATCTCATGCGTTGGAGACCCCAAAGAAAGTGGCCCCAGAAATTTTAGAAAATTTTAAAATTAAGAGGTGGCCGATGGTTAATCTCAAAGAAAAAATAAGAGGAGAGAAAGAGAAAAATCAGGAGTTGGAGTTTCCAAAGAAAGGACCTACAGAAATTTCAGAAACTCTGAAGTTTAGGAGGTGGCTGAAGGTGACTCTCAAAGAACAAATGAGAAAAAACAAGGGGAACGTTCTTGAGATGGAGATTCAAAAGGAAGAAATTTCAAAAGCTGTGAAGGTTAAGAGAAGGCCAAAAATGAATCTCAAAGAAAAAATGAGATTGAGAAACAAAGAGAAAACTCATGACTTGGAGATTGAAAAGAAAGTGCCTAGAGAAATTTCAGAAACAATGAAGGTTCAGAGGTGGCGGAAGGTGGCAGAAGGTCGGGGAACACTCAAAGAAAAAATGAGAGAAAACAAAGAGGACACTGCTGAGTTGGAGATACAAAAGATCATACCTATAGAAATTTCAGAAGCTCTGGAGAAATGGCGAAAGGAGAATCTCAAAGGAAAAATAACAGAAGACAAAGAGAAAACTCATGAGTTGGACGTTCCAAAGGAAGCGCCTACAGGAATATCAGAAGCTGGGAAAGTTAAGAGTTGCCCGAAGGTGAATCCCCAAGAAATAAAAAGAGGAAACAAGCAGGAAACTCATAATTTGGAGATTCAAAAAGAAGCTCCTACAAAAAATCCAGAAACTCGAAAGGTTAAGTGGTGGCCAAAAGTGAGTCACATAGAAAAAACAAAACGAAACAAAGAGAAAAATCATGAGTTAGAGATTCTGAAAGATGCACCTTCAGAAATTTTAGAAGTGGTGAAAGTTAAGAGGTGCCCAAAGGTGACTCCCAAAGAAAAAGTGACAAAAAACAAAGAGAAAACTCATCAATTAGAGATACAGAGGGAAGCACCTGGAGAAATTTCAGAAGCTCTGAAGGCTATGAAGTGGCCAAAAGTGACCCCCAAGGAAAAAATGAAACAAAATAAAGAGAAAACTCATGAGTTGGAGATTGAAGAGGAATTGCTTATAGACATTTCTGAAACACTGATGATTAAGAGAGGCCCAAATGTGACTCTCAAGGAAAAAACAAAACCAAACAATGAGAAAACTCATGAGTTGGAGATTAAAAAAGAATCACCTACGGAAATTTCAGAAGCTTGGAAGGGTGAGAGATGTCTGAAGGTGACTCTCAAAGAGGAAATAGGAGAAAATAAACAGAAAACCCATGAGTTGGAAATTGAAAAGGAGGTGCCTACAAAATTTTCAGAAGCTGGGAAGGGTAAGAGATGGCCGAAGGTAACTCTCAAAAAGGAAATAGGAGAAGAAAAACAAAAAAACCACCTTAAGAGGTGGGCAAATATTATTCACCCGGATAAAATAATAGAATATAAAGAGAACACCAATGAGATGGGGATTCAAATGAAGAGGTGGCCAAAGGGGACTCTCAAAGAAAAAATTAGGGAAAACAGACAGAAAACTCCTGAGTTGGTGACTCAAAAAAATGTGTCTACAGAAATATCCGAAGCTCATCAAATTAAGAGGAGGCTGAAGGGGACTCCTAAGGAAAAAATAAGAGAAAAGAAAGAAGGAACCCATCAGTTGGAGATTGAAAAGGAATTGCCTACAGAAATAACTGAAGCTCAGACGGTTGAGAGGTGGCCAAAGGTGACTATCAAAGAAAAAAATGAAGAAAACAAAGAGAAAACTCCTGAGCTGATAATTCAAAGGGAAGTGTCCACCAAATTTTCCAAAGCTCTGAAAGCTAAGAAGTGCCCAAAGGTGACTCCAAAGGAAGAAATCAGAGAAAATAAACAGAAAACCCATGAGTTGGAAATTAAAAGGGAGGTGCCTACAAAAATTTCGGAAGCTGGGAAGAGTAAGAGATGGCTGAAGGTGACTCTCAAAAAGGAAATAGGAGAAGATAAACAGAAAACCCATGAGTTGGAAATTGAAAAGGAAATACCTACAAAAATTTCAGAAGCTGGGAAGGGTAAAAGATGCCCAAAGGTGACTCTCAAAAAGGAAATAGGAGAAAAGAAACGAAAAAGCTACCTTAAGAGGTGGGCAAATATGATTCACCTGGATACAATAATAGAAGATGAAGAGTGGTCAAAGGTGACTATCAAAGAAAAAAATGGAGAAAACAGAGAGAAAACTCCTGTGCTGATAATTCAAAAGGAAGTATCTAGAGAAAGTCCCAAAGCTCTGAAAGCTAAGAAGTGGCCAAAGGTGACTCTCAAGGGGGAAATTGGAGAAAATAAACAGAAAACCCATGAGTTGGAAATTGAAAAGGAGGTGCCTACAAAAATTTCGGAAGCTGGGAAGGGTAAGAGGTGGCCAAAGGCGATTTCCCAGGAGAAAATAGGAGAATATAAAAAGAAAACCCATGAGATGGGGATACAAAAGGAAATGCCTACAAAAAATTCAGACACTGGGAAGGTTAAGATGTGGTTGAAGGGGACTCTCAAGGAAAAAGTAAGAGAAGAAAAAGAGAAAATTGCAGAGTTGGAGATTGAAAAGGAACTCCCTAAAGAAATATCTGAAGCTCAGAAGGTTGAGAGGTTGCCAAAGCTGACTATCAAAGAAAAAAATAGAAAAAACAGAGAAAAAATTCTTGAGTTGATAATTCAAAACGAAGTGTCTTCTGAAATTTCCAAAGCTCTGAAAGCTAAGATGTGGCCGAAGGTGACCCTCAGGAAGGAAATTGGAGAAAATAAAAAGAAAACCTATGAGTTGGAAGTTGGAAAGGAGGTGAGTACAAAAATTTCAGAAACTGGGAAGTGTAAGAGATGGCCGAAGGTGACTCTCAAGAACAAAATAGGAGAAAATAAACAAGAAAATCATGAGTTAGAAATTGAAAAGGAGGCGCCTACACACGTTTCAGAAACTGGGAAGCTTAAGAGGTGGCCAAGGGTGAACACACCCAAGCCTGGAACACCTTAAGGGAAAGTCTAGTGGAACTTGACGCTTACATGAAAGTAGAGTCCAAGCACAGATGGCTTTACCAATGCCAACCAATGTGAAACAACTTAGGTCTTTCTTGGGTATTACAGGATATGCCAGACTTTGGATCCCCCTCTATTCTGTAATAGCCAAATCGTTGTACCAACTGACCCCAAAAGATATGGGAGTGGACAGGGGAACACACCCAAGCCTGGAACACCTTAAGGGAAAGTCTAGTGAGAGCAACTCGTTTTACTCTACCAGATCAGTCCCAAGGATTTGATTTGTACCTCACAGAACAAAAAGACTGTGCTGTGGAAGTCTTGCTACAAAAAGTGGATCCAGAACGGGCCCCAGTGGCCTATTTGTCAAAAGGCCTGGATAATATTGTTAAAGGATGGCCTGCATGCTTAAAAGCAATAGCAGCTACAGCTGTCCTAATTGCAGAATTGCAGAAAATTATTCTTGGAGCTCCTCTCCATGTTTTCACACCACATGCAGTTCAGACTGTTAGAAAAAAGCTTCGTGCTTGGGCAACATCCAATGTGAGTACTATAGTAGAGCAAGAAAATGTTCAATTATCCAGATGCCAACTTTTTCCAGATGCCACATCCACAGCGGCTAAAGTTGAAGACATCAAATGCTTTTACCATGGCCCAAAGAAGACATAATCCATGATTGCTTAGATGTGTTAGAGTGCATCACAGGGTCCAGATGTGATTTAAAGACTGAGCTATTGATGGATGGAAATATGGCACTCAGGACTGATGGTTCTTCCTTTATGAAAAATGGAAAAGATATATAGGATTAGCAGTAGTGGCAGATGATGGACCATTGCTTCAAAAAATGGCTCCCTTCACATGTCTGCACAAGCAGCTGAAGACTCTCATAGAAGCATGCTATTTAGCAGAAGGCCAACAAGTGACTATATATACTGATAGCTGATATACATTTTTAGCTGCACATATCCATGCCACATTGTGGAAAACTCGAGGCTATGTAGGAACTGATGGAAAAACTTTAAAGATGAAACCGCTTCTGGACTATTTGATGGAAGCTATTCACCTACCTAAAGCCATTGCAATTGTCCATTGCTGTGGACATCAAACTGACTCTGGTCTAGTCTCTAGGGGCAATAAGGCAGCAGACTATTTGGCTAAACAAGCTGCCATGGACCCAGAGAACATAATCTGTGCAGTTGCATTAATTCCAGAAGAACCTATCGATTACTTTCCTCCTTTGTACGATGGTAGAGACAAATTAGAAGCAGATGGTCAGAGGAAAAATGGCTGGTCGATAGTAAGGGACAAAGTACAACTGCCTAGGCAGCTAGCTTGGCCAATAGTGAGACATGTCCACCAGGCCACTCATGCAGATTTCAAGAGTAATGAAGAGATAGTTAGAGAAGAGATACAGGACTGAGAATGTGAGAAGGTTGTGTAAGGTAGTAATGGATCAGTGTGAGATCTCAGAAGAATAACCCCATAGGAGGAGCCAAAATCTCACAAGGACATATCAGAACATCATGCTATCCAGGAGAAGCATGGCAAGTTGATTTCACAGAAATGCCAAAGAAAGGAGCTAAGAACACTTTTTGGTCTTAATCGATATGTTCACTGGATGGTCAGAAGCCATCCCCACAACCACACAAACAACTAAAGAAGTTGTCAAAATCATGATAGAAGTAATCATTCCTAGATTTGAAGTACCAAAGAGTATAGAATCTGACAATGATAGACATTTTACATCCCAGTAGTTCAGGGAGTGAGTAAATACTTAAGGATTAACTGGAACCTTCATTCAGCTTACAGACCACAAGCTTCGGTTTTTGTCTTAACCAACATTAAAGACTCATTTAGCCAAGTCATGTCAAGAGACCAATTTGCCTTGGCCACAGGTCTTGCCCATTGCTTTAAGCAGAATCAGGATATTACCTCAAGGACAGTGGAAACTGTTACTCTTTGAGATGCTCTATGGTAGACTTTTCTCATCCCAGTCAATATCAAGGGATAAAGGAGAGATAAATCTAACACAATATTTGCTGAAACTGGCCCAGGTTATTTCCCAACAGGTGCAAGATACCTAGCCACCAGTAATAACAGTGCCAACCTGGAGACTGGGTTCAAGGAAAGGAACTCTTCCCAAGTGCAACCAGTGCCAAGTGGTCCAACCCTTGGCAGGTTCTTCTCAGCACACCCACAGCGGCTAAAGTTGAAGGCATCAAAGCTTGGGTCCATGTTTCCAGAATAAAGAAGATTCCACCACTGCAGTGGGAGTGTCAACCCATTACCAATCTGAAGCTACGTTTGCAACTTAAAATGTGAGAAATGAAGCTTTGAGCTAAAATGGATTTCTTTCCAATCCATCTAAGTAAGGTTCCTCTGTTTGCAGAAGCGCTGAGAAAATTTCATGAGCTTTGCTTGATATGAAATGTTTCCATAGCAATGACAGTCTTTGCAAGCTGTGTAATCTATAAAAAGTTCAGGAAAAATTTTTTGCGCACGCTTGCTTTTTCTCTCTCTCTGCCTTGCTGTTTAAGGTGGAGACTGAAAGGTTGCCCAGTTTTTGCTTTCTGATCAGAAAATAAAGCTGATCATCAGTAGCCTCGTGTTCAGAGTTTCATTGGATTTATTAGATTCTGAACTGCACTCGAAAAACCTTACATTCTTATGTGCACTATCACAGACCCTCTGCCCACAGTTGGAATTCAGTCATGAAAGGCTCAAGGTTGCCTCAGCGTTCCATCCTTTCGAGATTGGCAATATGAGGACCCAGACTGTTAGGGACAATATGCTAACATTGTAAACAGCCAGAGAGTAGTGTGAAGGACTATGGAGAGGTATGTAAGTTAAACTCCTACTACTTTTCTTCCTCAGCAGCTTTTTTTTCTAGCTATAAGTAATGTACAGTAATTTGTTTTAGTAGCTGGAGAATGATAGCAAGGCCCTACAATCTTTTTTCCCAGTGGAAATAAATGGTATTCCCTACCGTGACACTGATCCAAAAACATTAATCACAAATATCTGAGTGATCTCATAAAATCAACTCATTATCAATAAAAGAAGCCACTATGTATACTGTTGCCATGGTTCTCAGAATTGTATGATGTCAGGAATCATGGTAAAATGATGTCACAGCAGTGGCATTCTCCTTCAGCCTCTATATAGCATAACATGTGGTTGCTTGGTAACCACATAGAATTCTTCAATTGTTGCTGCAATATTCCAAGCATCCTTCACTTGGGAAAAGCGAGCAAGAGGGATGGGCATCATGAGATGTGTTGCCCCCTCTGCGACCCAAATTTTCCTGGTTGGAATTCTATTGGTGTATTTGGAAAGGTTGGATGGATTCATACTTCTATGCCCAGCCTCAAACATTAATTGTAGAACGGATACCAATTCTCCCAGTTATGACAATGTCCTTATTTGGGAGACAATTGGTAATTCCATTGTATTACTTGGGTCATCAATTTTAAAATTATGGAGTAGATTACCTCAATCAAATCCTCATGAATATTCGGATGAAATGGGATCCCATGAAAATATGCTGAAAAAACTGTACAAATCATCCAATGTCTTACAAGTGGAACCCAAAACAAAAACAACCAAAAATGAAGAGACTCGGGAGTTGGAAGTCCAAAAGGATTTAACTATATACATTGCAAAAATTTCAGAAAAAAAAGAGAAAACTCATAAGTTGGAGATCGAAAAGGAAGTGGCCACAGAAATTTCAGATCCTTCTGGTAACATCAGCCTGAGGACTCTAGAATGGTTAAAGAGCCATCAAAGAACAACACAAGAAGATCATGAGCTGGGGAAAAAGCAAACAGGAGAAGAATTATTTCTTAGCTTCCTAAAGAAAAGGCAACAACTTGCAGAAAGCATACAAAAAATTAAACGAGAGAAAATAAAACTTGCCTCACACACAATGATCCAACACTGGTGGAAGCCTATACAACGACAAACAGGTCAGAAAGTTAAGAAGTGGCCACAAGTCACACCCAAAGCAAAACTAACAAAAAAACAAGAGAAATCTCATGCGTTGGAGATCCAGAAGGAAGTGGCCAGGGAAATTTCAGATCCTTCTGGTTACATCAGCCTGAGGAATCCAGAATGGTTAAAGAGCCATCAAAGAACAACACAAGAAGATCATGAGCTGGGGAACAAGCAAACAGGAGAAGAATTATTTCTTAGCTTCCTAAAGAAAAGGTGACAACTTGCAGAAAGCATACAAAAAATTAAACAAGAGCAAATAAAACTTGCCTCACACACAATGATTCAACACTGGTGGAAGCCTATACGACGACAAACAGGTCAGAAAGTTAAGAAGTGGCCACAAGTCACACCCAAAGCAAAACTAACAAAAAAACAAGAGAAATCTCATGCGTTGGAGATCCAAAAGAAAGTGGCCCCAGAAATTTTAGAAAATTTGAAGATTAAGAGGTGGCCGATGGTTAATCTCAAAGAAAAAATAAGAGGAGAGAAAGAGAAAAATCAGGAGTTGGAGTTTCCAAAGAAAGGACCTACAGAAATTTCAGAAACTCTGAAGTTTAGGAGGTGGCTGAAGGTGACTCTCAAAGAACAAATGAGAAAAAACAAGGGGAACGCTCCTGAGATGGAGATTCAAAAGGAAGAAATTTCAAAAGCTGTGAAGGTTAAGAAAAGGCCAAAAATGAATCTCAAAGAAAAAATGAGATTGAGAAACAAAGAGAAAACTCATGGCTTGGAGATTGAAAAGAAAGTGCCTAGAGAAATTTCAGAAACAATGAAGGTTCAGAGGTGGCGGAAGGTGGCAGAAGGTCGGGGAACACTCAAAGAAAAAATGAGAGAAAACAAAGAGGACACTGCTGAGTTGGAGATACAAAAGATCATACCTATAGAAATTTCAGAAGCTCTGGAGGTTAAGAAATGGCGAAAGGAGAATCTCAAAGGAAAAATAACAGAAGACAAAGAAAAAACTCATGAGTTGGAGGTTCCAAAGGAAGCGCCTACAGGAATATCAGAAGCTGGGAAAGTTAAGAGTTGCCCGAAGGTGACTCCCCAAGAAATAAAAAGAGGAAACAAGCAGGAAACTCATAATTTGGAGATTCAAAAGGAAGTGCCTACAAAAAATCCAGAAACTCGAAAGGTTAAGTTGTGGCCAAAGGTGAATCACATAGAAAAAACAAAACGAAACAAAGAGAAAAATCATGAGTTAGAGATTCTGAAGGATGCACCTACAGAAATTTTAGAAGTGGTGAAAGTTAAGAGGTGCCCAAAGGTGACTCCCAAAGAAAAAGTGACAAAAAACAAAGAGAAAACTCATCAATTAGAGATACAGAGGGAAGCACCTGGAGAAATTTCAGAAGCTCTGAAGGCTATGAAGTGGCCAAAAGTGACCCCCAAGGAAAAAATGAAACAAAATAAAGAGAAAACTCATGAGTTGGAGATTGAAGAGGAATTGCTTATAGACATTTCTGAAACACTGATGATTAAGAGAGGCCCAAATGTGACTCTCAAGGAAAAAACAAAACCAAACAATGAGAAAACTCATGAGTTGGAGATTAAAAAAGAATCACCTACGGAAATTTCAGAAGCTTGGAAGGGTGAGAGATGTCCGAAGGTGACTCTCAAGAACAAAATAGGAGAAAATAAACAGGAAACCCTTGAGTTGGAAATTGAAAAGGAGGCGCCTACACAAATTTCAGAAGCTTGGAAGGGTAAGAGATGGCCAAAGGTGACTCTCAAGAACAAAATAGGAGAAAATAAACAGGAAACCCTTGAGTTGGAAATTGAAAAAGAGGTGTCTACACAAATTTCAGAAGCTTGGAAGGGTAAGAGATGGCCAAAGGTGACTCTCAAGAACAAAATAGGAGAAAATAAACAGGAAACCCTTGAGTTGGAAATTGAAAAGGAGGCGCCTACGGAAATTTCAGAAACTGGGAAGCTTAAGAGGTGGCCAAAGGTGACTCTCAAGAACAAAATAGGAGAAAATAAACAGGAAACCCTTGAGTTGGAAATTGAAAAGGAGGTGCCTACACAAATTTCAGAAGCTTGGAAGGGTAAGAGATGGCCAAAGGTGACTCTCAAGAATAAAATAGTAGAAAATAAACAGGAAACCCTTGAGTTGGAAATTGAAAAGGAGGTGCCTACACAAATTTCAGAAACTGGGAAGCTTAAGAGGTGGCCGAAGGTGATTCACCTGGATAAAATAATTGAATACAAAGAGAAAACCAATGAGATGTGGATTCAAAAGGAAATGCCTATAAAAATTTCAGGTGCTGGGACTTTTAAGATCGGGTCAGTGGTGACTCTCAAGGAAAAAGTAAGAGAAACCAAATGGAAAATTCCCAAGTTGGAGATTCAAATGGAAATGGCTACAGAAATATCAGCTCTGAACGTTAAGAGATGCCGAAATATCAGTTCAATCCTACAACATCAGTTCACTCCTTACAAAAGCACTCCACCTTACATCTTTCAAGTCAGCTGCCTCCTTTGACTACTTCTTTTTTTTTAATAATGTTCTTTTATTTTTTAACAACAAAAATAGACAAAAATCAACATAAATAAAAAACATAAACCTTTTTTCCTTTGTGCAGTGTGTTGGTAGATACAAATCTTGTGCACAATATCAACAGTCCTTCTAACTACATTATTACAATTTGTTTTACATGGATATGCATATTATATTGGTATTAAATACTTATAGAGTCCAAGCCCCCCACCCATGGGCCGTACCGCCCATTTTGGGAACCACTGATCTATCTGATTCTAACAGATTGGAGGCTTTTTCAGCTTTGCTTTTGCATCTGTATTTAAATTGGATCCTATATTTACTCTTTGAAGAATAGGCAGAAAACCTGCAGTAACTTATGGACAAATGGCTCTTTTTAGAAATGGAACTGCTTGGTAAATTAATAAAGCCCTCTGCTAGCGCACTATGTAATTAAAATAGCATGAAATCTAAAATAAAACAGAAAAAATAAAACTATTATTCCTCTCTAAAAAGATAAAATATAAAGAAGAAATTGAGATTTTTTCCTAGAAGTTTTTCTCTTGTGTGGCTTCTTTGCTAGAATATAAGACATAGAAAGCAAAGGTACGTTCAGTAAATAGGAAAGATTAATCTCAAGCTTCAATTATTTTAGCTATTTTTCCTGTGCTTGTCAGATCTACATCTCAGCGAAAATCTATGACCTTTCTAAATAATCTAGCCTAGCAACATTGGAATTCATGGAGAGGATATAAGTATTTGCACATGAATATCTGACGTTTCAGATTTTTTTAATCTATTCAGTTTGGGGGAACGTACTTTCTAATGTATGTTGAAACATATAATGTTTTCATATTAGCTTGGTTTAATAGAATCTGGAAATTCAGATTTAGAAGTCAGTCATTGCTTTCTATGAAAGAAGCTAGTATCTTGCAACAGAATTAGCAAAAGCAATAGCACTTAGACTTGCATACAACCCCAGTGTTTTACAGCACTCTCTGAACTGCTTATAGCGCCACCAACAATATGGCAGCTAAGACAGGACTTCCTTCAAACTCCTTCTCTCTCATAATTTCCTCCTTCCCTTTCTCATTCTTATCCGCATCTTCCTTCCTTCTGTCTCATTCCCATCTCCTTCCTTCCTCCAGTTTTGGATGAAGGAAATGTAACAACACCTACTCAGAATTAGATAGGAAGTTACAAGATTGGCAGTGGAAAACTAAGCAGCAGAGACCACAAGTAAGGGATCAAAGCAGGGGTGGTATTCAGCCAGTTTGCACCGGTTCAGGAGAACTGGTAGCAAGAATTTGGCTTGGGTCACCAAACCAGTAGCAACATCTGACTGGTCACGCCCCCGACCCGGTCTCCCGGTCTCCCCTCACTCGCTTGCCCTACCCACCCAAATACTCGCTCACAACCACCCCACCCACCTGCCTGCCATGCGTCTTGCCCAGTCACTTCTCCACTCTTGGGTCCTCATGGCTTGCCATTCCATCCCACACAGCACTTTCCCAGCCACATGGCAGCTGTGGCGCAGTGAAGGCAGGTCGATGTCCCAGCCAAAGTTGCTAAAAATTGTGCACCACATGTGCAGCCCGGCTGGGACATCCACCCACCCTGCCCTTCCCTGCTGCCACCACCACCACTCTCAAGAAAGCAAGCAGCTGCCCAAGGTCTTTCGGAAGGAGGGCAAAGGCTTCTGCCACTGCCGCCGTCCACAGAGGTGCTTTGGGAGTGGTGGAGTGGGACGGGTGCTCCATGGCCCCTCTGTGTCTGCCAGGTCTTTGGGAGGACGGGTGGATGCTGCTGCCCCTGCCACCATCTGCAGAGGTGCTTTGGGAAGGCTGGAGTATGAGGGGTGCTCCAAGGCTCCACCACCACTTCCACCTGCAAATAAGCAGCTGCTGGAGGTCTTTGGGAGGGTGGGCAGATGTTGCCACCATTCACAAAGGTTCTTTGGGAGGGCTGGAGTGGGGAGGTTCCTCCAGGGCCCTGCGCCACTACCTCCACCCACAAATATAGTAAGTGGATGCCGGAGGTCTTTGGTGGGGCACGCCTCCTGCTTTCTTCCTTTTCTCACCACCCGCTGCTGACTAGAGCTCGCGAGATCATTCAGTTCATCCCAGACCATGTGTGTGTGTGTGTGTGTGTGTATGAGAGAGAGAGAGAGAGAAAGAGAAATCAGAAAGAGAGAGAAACTAAAGAGAAAAAGAAATAGGAAGAGGTTGGTGTGTGTGTGTGAGAGAGAGTGAGTGAAAGAGAGAAGAAAAAGGAAAAGAAAAAGGGGGAAAGAAAAAGAAAGACAAAAATAGGGAGAGAAAGAGAGTCAAAACTGTGCTATTATTTTTAATTGTTTCATTATTTATCATGTGTTAATATTTTACACTATCCCTATGCCTAGAGTGATTTTACTGCCTTTCTTTTGCCCAGGGCTAACACATATTTTTCAGGTATTTACATGCATTCAATGTCTAGTCCAGAGCATAAATATGTGTATGTTTATTTTGTACATCAGGTTGCATAAGCCCAGCTTAATATGCTAGTCCTAGTATGTGATATTTTGTATACATACAGAGAAAGAAGCATTCTTGAGATCTTTGACTTTTAGGCTTGCTGACAAACATCAGCCATAATAATTACTGTTTTGAACAATATGCAGGTTGTACTACACAAATGGCTATTTTATATGTGAAATTATGAAATAAATTTGAGTAGAGGTCCTGGGAAAGTGTCAGAAGAACAGAAGAACACTAGAAGGACCTGGAGGGACCTATACCATTTCAGAGAAATGGCTGTCCAGTCTTTTCTGAAAAACCTCCAGTGATTGAGCACCCAGAACTTCTGGAGAGAGGCAGTTCCACTGGTTAATTGTTCTCACTGTTAGCAATTCTTAGTTTTAGGTTGCTTCTCTACGTTCAGTTTCCATCCATTGATTCTTCTTTGCATTCTGCTTCTTTGGAAAATACATTGTCCCCCTTTCTTTGTGGCAGCCCCTTAAAAGCCTGTTGCCCATCACACTTTTGGGTAAAGCACATGAGCCATTTCCTCCTTTCAGTGGTCCATGAAAGTACAGCTATACTTTGCAGCTAATAAAGTCAAAAAAGCTGAAGAACATTTTTACAGAACTGTAGATACATTGAGGCTGGGTGTGACAAGGAATGGCTGGGAGGGGAGGAGCCAGGCGAGGGGCCCCTTGACATGAGTGACATTGATTTGACCATGCCCACGCAGTCACATGACCACCAAATAAGCCACGCCCACAGAACTGGTAGTAAAAAAATTTGATTCCCACCACTGGGACAAAGGACGGGTAGAGCTTAATCGAGGCATAAATAACTCTATAGTGGCAAAATGACACATATGCTTAAACAAGGCGCAACTCCATAGACAAACAGACATGTAGGCTAAAAGAAAGGTATAATTCCAAAAAAGGTAATAGCTTTATGAAATGTTATTTCCCTATTTCTGGAAATGAGCTGTATAAAAGATCATGTTCTGCTGTTAAAAAAATAAAATAAAATAATTTATAAATAAATAAAAGTTTTGCAAAAGTTTATCTTGTGTCTGGCTTTGTTTGGCTTCTGTGCCAGGCTGAACCATTTATTGAACAACAATAACATTTTCCTTCAGTATAAGATTGGTATTAAGATGTTTACCTATATACAGAAATGATGATGAGCGTTGAGGTAATTCCCTGTTAGGACAATGAGTGCACACAGGGAAACGTAGTGAGAGTGATGTTGAATAACACATGACCAGCACACAGATACACTGAATAGTAAAATGTAGGTTTTAATTCCAGTAAACGGTTAAGCAAAGTCCAACAAGCAGTCCAAGTTATACACTGTTAAAGCAGTCAGTATTCAGTCCAGGGATAATCTAAATAACAAGTCCAGTATCATACACGGTTTAGTAACAAACTTACAGCAATCCAAGAAGAACGACGATCAGTAACAGTCAATAGGGAAAATGCAGGAACCAAAAACAGTGAACAACATAACATTGACCAACTAGCAACGAACAACAGACCAGAACAACCCAGGTCTCTGGCTCCATCTTATGGCCATTTGAGGAACTACACCCAATTACAATTTTTGCATTCCCTGAAAGAGACAGTATTAAATGTCTATTCTGGTTTATATATTTCCAACCCAACTATTAGGTGACTATCAATTCCTAACATTGATGATGATGATGATGATGATGAGTGTGTGTGTGTGTGTGTGTGTGAGAGAGAGAGAGAGAGAGAGAGACAGAGAGACAGAGAGAGAATGAGACAGAGATAGAGACAGAGACAGAGAGACATAAACAGAGACAGAGAGCGGGAGGTCAGATTAGTATTTGAGGAGAATTCCTGATGGAATATAAATGTGTGCTAGATGATTTGGGTCAAGAATGATTTAGAACAGTGGTCCCCAACTTTTCTGGCTTGGTGGCCTGGCAGGGTGGGGGAAGAGAGGATAGCTCCTTCTGAGTGGTAAATGGGGCACACTCAATTATGTACAGCTCCATTTGTGTATAAATGGCAGGAGCATGCACCCACCAGTCACACAAAAGGAGTTTCACATGAAAGTGCAAGAAGGCTGCCACTCATGTGAGAATAATTTCATGCATGAGGGCAAGTGCTGCCACTTTGCAAGGCGAGCCTCGCACATGAAAGCAAGATGGCCACCACTCATGCAAGGAGAATTCTGTGCACAAGAGCAAGGTGGCCACCACTTGTGTGATGGAAATTTCAAAATAAAACCTTTTTCTCTATGCTTCAAACCCTTTTTTGGAGTCCACTTCTAACTCAGCACTTCAATTTAAAAAAAAGCCCTACTCCTCCCTCAGACTTCAAGAATGCCTAATCAACAGAGCCTCTGCAATGGGAAAGTCTAATTAACAGCTTGTTCCACTTACATTGCAAATCACAACTAGTGACTGTGGAACACTACAGATGGCTGTAAAGGGAGCCCATTTGCCAAGAGGCGAAATTTTTTTCTTGTGACCACATAGGATATGCATTGCCATGCAACTTCAAAAATGGGCCATAAGTGATTGGGGTGTGTGGCCATTGTAACTTTGCATGGTTGCTTAGTAAGCAGTTGTAAGTTAATAACTATCTGTAGTCAAGACAGATTGTAAACAGAGATCTGTCAATCATTTTAGCTGCCTGACAAATCTCTGGTTTAACATTTTTATTGAGTTATAAAATAAGATACAAAATACAAAACTAAATAGGGGAACAGTAGGGAGAAAGAAGGGGAAGAGAAGTGAGGAAGGGTAGGAAAAAAAGAAAAACATTAATTTTCGACTGGGGTGGGATTAAAAATTTTTAACAACTGGTTCTGTGGATGTGGCTTAGTTGGTTGGTGTGGCTTGATGGTCATGTGACAGGTGGGTGTGGCCAACTCAATGTCATTCATGTTAGGGGGCGCTTCTCCTCTCTTGGCCTCTCATGACAGTGGGGATGCTGCAATGGTCATAAGTGTGAAAAACAGTCATAAGTCACTTCTTTCAGTGCCATTGTAACTTTGAATAGTCACTAAATGAACTGTTGTAAGTCAAGGATTATCCGTACAAAAATACCAAAAGCATCTTTGCTTGCAAAAAGCTGCCCTAAATACCAATAATTAGATTAAAAATACCTGCAAGCCGGAATTACAAATCAGGCAGGGTGCCAGAGCACCTAGAGGAATTAAAATAGTTAAAATGCAATGATAACTATCAGCAACCAACTCTTGCTCATAACATGAAACCCTTTAGCAGATAGATCATTTAAGCTGTCCAGAAAGAGCAGACCCAGGAAAAGCAATCCTTAAATCTATTTGCACCACTTAAAGATACCAGCTGGTCTCACTCATCTCACAAAACATCCTAAGGAAATCATCCAGATTTAAGGAAAGATCACATGCCCCCCAGAAAGGCATTAAAATATCAGCACCAAGCTTGCATCCTGCCTCTTGGAAGCACACCCCAAAAGGACAGTGCCAGATACCACTAAAGCAGTGAAGGAAGACCCCCTCCCTGGATAGAAAAAGAAACCATGAGGCAGGATAAAATTCAAACACAATACAAATAATTAAATCACAGCAGTAGCTGTTGCTTGTTAAACCAATTACCAGAACAAATAGATACAAGAACTAGCCAGATTTCTCAGACCAGTTTCTTTTCAGGAACAGAGATTAACCTTTTTCTTTCCAAACAAAGCTGAATAGAGAAAATTATCCCATTAATAAACACAGGATTAAACATCACCAAGGACAGAATTAAACCACACTCCAAACCAGTTTTAGACCAAAACTTAGAAAGGGTATGTAAACTCATGTTTGAATGTCACTTTCTAGCTAGCCAAGAAGCCTTGTTGAATGTCACTCATCCTGGTTCCTTGTCATTAAAAGCTTCTTTCCGCAGCTCTGCTTCGTTATTCAATTATTTCTTCAAAGGGCTAACTGCAACAGGGGAGTATTTCCTCCCAACAGTCGCGTAAAAAGGTTAAAACAACCCTTCCCCTTTAAGAAAGTACCAGGAAAGAAAAAAAAAACCTCCTTCAGAGACAGTAAGTCTAGGCACACTGCCAAGAATGTAATAAGGGTGGAAAAAAACAAAAGGAGATTTCTTCTTTTTATATATGTATATATAAATTTTATTCTTATTTTTAACAACAAACATAAACACAAAAATATAACACATAAAACAACAAATAAAATCTTCCTTCAATTGTACAGTGTGTCGGTTGGTATATATCTTGTGCACAATATCTATAGTCTTTTCCTCTTAAATTTACATTCATATTGCATTAATTAACTTTCCATATCATATTTTATTATTACTATACAATCATTAGACTTTAAGTTCAATCCCATATTATCCTTTAGAGAGTATCTCAATTCTTACTACTTTTTATTCATATTATCTTATTCAAAGATAATCAGTTATAACATGTCATTACTACTTTAATATACTTTAATTTACTTTTCTATTTAACCATTGATAGAATAAATCCCATATTTTATAATACTCATTTACTTCTTGCTCTCTAATTGCTAATGTTAATCTGCTCATTTCTGCACATTCCATTATTTTCTTAATTACTTCCTCCTCCATTGGAATGTTCTCATTTTTCCAATTTTGAACAAATTCTAGCTGCCCTTAATACATTAATAATCAAATATGACAGTTTTCTATTGTAACCTTCAGATAAAATTCCCAATAAAAATATCTCTGGTTTTAAATCTATATGCCATTTGTCACTTTTTCCAACCATGTGTGTATTTTACTCAGATATCTTTTAACTTCTGCACATGTCTACCACATATGGTAATATGATCTAGTTATCTGATGACATTTCCAACACTTCACTGATTTATGTTTGAACCTCTTTGCTATTCTTACTGGGGGTAAATGCCACCTGTAAAACATCTTATACAAATTCTCTTTATATCCTTTTGACATTGTTAATTTATAGTTTCTATCCATAATTTCTGCCATTTTTCTAAATCCATCCCATACCCAAAAAATTTTCCCCCATGCAATCATTATTTCTTTAACTTGTTTTTCTTCTAACCACTCCTAATAAATAAGCATATAATTTTTTAATTATTCTCTGATCAGTACTTGTTAAGATTTTATCTAATTCAGAAGGTTCTTTATCAAATCCTTCTTTCTTGCTATCTTTGTCGTATCTAGAATGTATTTGCATATACGAGTACCAATTCATATTTATTCCTTGTTCATCTAACTCTTGCTTTGTTTTGAGTTCACCCTTTTCATTTAAGATTTCACTATATCTGACTATATGCTCCATTTTAAAAACAATTGGATACGCAAATGCCTCTATTGTTGATACCCAGACTGGTATTTTCATACAATGTTGTTTTCTTACTTTCTCCCATGTTAACAATAAAGCATCTCGAATATAGTGTGTCCTGAAATACCCATATACTTTGCTTTTCTTATACCATAGAAATGAATGCGACCCCAATTGTAAATCATGACCTTCCAATGTTAAGAATCTAGTATTTCTCAGTGCAATCCATTCTTTCACCCACATCAGTATTGCTGTCAGCCTCAAGATCTCTTTGGGTACCCTAACTACTATCTATCTCATTTATTTCTCCCATATCTTCTCTATTGCTAGCCTTAGTTTCTTTCGGCTGTCATTAGCAACGGGGGGAGGGGTAATTGTGGGGGGGAAGAGAGCTGGAGGTGTTTTGCATTCCTTTACTGTGGGCAGAAAAAGGAGGGGATGTGTGATTTCTTCTTTTCAACTTTCCATTTCCTTGCTAGCCTCTATCCTTTTTGCGCAGCTGCGAAGTCTTATCAAAATATGTCAAGGTCAACAGACAGAGGCCTCATCACCACCTGAAGATGCCCACATGATCATATTCAGAACTTTTAATTGGAAGAGACTTCTGGACTTCGGGGGGTGGGAACAATTCCATTTCTTTGTATGTGTGATCTGGGCGCCAAATTCTCAGTTTCGGAATTCCATTTGTAGCTTCCTTTTCATCCTCCAGTAAAAGAATAACTTTGCTCTGAACCATGGAGTCTGGGTATTTCTTTCTTGGATTTTGAAAGGAGCACACATTGACATTTGCTGCTTGATAGTATACTTCCCAATTGGGTAGCCCAAAACCTCCTCTCATTCTAGCCTCCTGTAAAAGTTTAAGTTTAATTCTTGCTTTCTTTCCTTGCCATATATGTTTCAACATAATTTTGTTGAAATCCTCAAAATATTCTTTACCTAATTTAATTGGAATCATCTGAAATAAATATAATATCCTTGGTAATATATTCATTTTGACTGTAGTTATTCTCCCTATTAGGGATAATTGTAAATTTTTCCATTGTTCCAAGTCTGTCGCAATCTGTTGCTTTAATTTGTAATAATTATCTTCCTTTAATGTTCCACATTAATGTTCTTGCTGCCAGCTGTATTCCCAAATATTTCACTTTGTTTGTGATCTGGATATTCATCCTATCTGTCAATTCTTTCCCTTGTTTTTCAGTCATATTCTTGACTAAACTCTTAGTTTTATCTTTATTTATTTTTAATCCTGCTACTTGTCCATATTCTTCAATTTTTTCTATCAATTTGAACACTGTTTCCAATGGTTCTTCCAATATAAAAATCAGATCATCTGCAAAAGCGTGTAGTTTGTATTCCTCATTTTTTATTTTCATTTCCTTTATTATTTTGTTTTGCTGAATATTTCTGTTTAATACTTCCAAAGTCAATACAAATAAAAGTGGTGACAGAGGGCATTCTTATCTAGTTTCTTTTTTAATACTATCTGTCAAATCTCCATTTATCATTACTTTTGCAGATTGTTTAAGATATATTGCCTCGATTGCCTTAATGAATCTTTCTCCAAAACCCAGTTATGGAGATGCTCTTGGACATTCAAGCAGTGCGATGGAGCCTTAGGCTACTGGTCTGGGGTGAGAGTGACATATCAGCAAAAGCTCCACAGCCAAACCTTGGCATTTCCATTTCAAAGGATCAACTTTTGCTTCCTTCAATAACATGAAATGCTTAGATTGCTAGAAACATGTGGCCACTGGCCAAGCAGGCCTTTTGTATGACTTGCTGACTGGAGAGCCACACTCACTTCCCAAATCCTACTTTAAGAATAGGTAACTATTTCTGCCTCGGGATGCTATGCTTTGCCTTTATCTTCTGCCTGGAACCCCAGGAATCATGGCACCATTGGACTGATTGTAGCTAGCAGGTCAGGTTTCTTTGAGGGCACTTAAAGGATAACACACAGACCTTCTTCCAAACTGGTAAAAGTAAACTTGTTTTGTGTTGATTGTGGTTGTGGTTATGAAATTGTTATTAAAAAAGCAGAATGGGTGTCATGTCTGTTGGCTTTCTACCTCCCTCTCACAAATCTTTAAAAGGTCTACCAATTTTGGTTTGCCACCTTTGGGAAGGGATTTGGACTGGGAAAATGATTCTTGGAATTGGGGGGAGGGGCACAAATTTCCCGACTCTGATGTAGCTAATCAACCAGGATGCTGGGGAAGAGACAAGCAGCAACACCAGGACTGGTATTTTCATAAAGAGTCAGGTTGGGGAACTTTAATTTTGTACCCCCAGTACTTTGGGGTACATTGTAGTTTGGATACTGTATAATTTTATTATTTTATGCTGCCTTCTATATGTTTTCTAGCTCCTCCCAGCTGCCTACATGGCCTTCATCAAGAAGACACTTTAAAAGTCAGGTGTTTACACTGACAGAGTTCCATATCCTGAGGCTTGAACATGCATCACAGGAAAAAATGTACTTTCAAAATGTGTGTGCACCGGAAAGAACAAGTATGCCTTTTATTTCTGTGTTCTAGTTTATGTTAGGTAGATGAAAAGGCCGCATTTCTTATTGTGCTGCTTTTTTATACTAATTTCAATGAATGCTAAAACTAAAGGCTTGTTAGCTTCACACCCTGTGTAAAAACATTTTAAAAAGAATAATTGTGCAATGTAAAGGCATTATTTAAAGATTTAAAACACTTTGCAAAATGTTCTTTAAAGCAGGTATATCAGAAAAGTGAAAATTTCATGAAAATTATTTCTTCACAATATTTTTATGCCGCCTATAATGCTATAATATCTCCCCCAGAACCCAACATTCAAACAATTTCATCTAGTGGGATCCAAGAGAAGTGCTTCTCTATTCCCATGCCTGCCTTTTGGAACAGTTTGAAATGTGGATGGCCCTGGTTCTGATTCAGGAGCTTTTAAAACTCAATTTTTCCCCTAAGTCTGGAGATTTTGTGCCCATCTGCATTGTTTTTGATTGGATGAAGTTGGCCAGGATATGCTTCATTACTTTTAATAAAGGTTTTGTCATTGTCAGATGCAAAGTATCTGGAGCATACATTAAGTTGCAGTTCAGAAGGTTTATTGTTTATTGTTATATGCAAGAATCTAGTCAACTAAAAGTTCAACTCTACATTGACACCAAATAAGGGTCAGCGGAATTCAGGAGGGGTTGGATTTAATCTCCCGATTATTTATAGGAACGTAACGACTCTAGGCTGATGTTTAGTTCTGCCCCCCTAACTCTGGCTGCGTCTTCTCTTGCAGTCATTATATGTGATTTCCTAAAATCACTTCCTCATTGGGAAGCTATATAAAACATTTGAATACATGGAGTGTACAACTTTAAAATACCTTTTGCATAGTTTAAAAGTTGCTAATGATTGTTGTAGAAGAAAATACTCAGTACTCCTTAAAAATCCCTTTTGGATTCTAAACAATGGTAACAACCATTTGTATAATGTTTTATTAGGCACAATTATGGCATTGATTTATTTTAAAGGTTTAAGTTTGTATAATTGAACTTAAACCTTTAGGCTTTAGCCCATTGAGCCCATTGATTTCTTTTGAAAACCAAAACTAAAAACACTTGATGTTCAAAATGTGGAGGATTTAATAATTGAGAGCAAAGTTCTGTTATTTAGGTCACAATACTGTATGTTAATCTTTACATAGCAAGTATATTGTCTGCTCATCAGTCTCAGAGTTGGCAACACGCCCACAGGGGTTTATGCAAGCCAGCCAATTTGTAACATTTTGAAAAAAGGTTTCATGTCACTCCATTAATAAACACAGATTTAGGAAGTGAGTTGTGTGCCTGTTCTCAGAAACCCCCCATATGGTCATGATGATAACATCATATAAAGGTCATCTCCTAGGAAAGCCATTGTGGGAGGGAAAGAAAGGAAGTTGTATTCCATCCATCTTTGCTGTCTAATAACTGAGGAGGCAGAAACACGTGGGACTTTTTTCTTCCTTTGCCTCAGAGTTGTCTTTAGGTAATGACCATATTTTGAATACTTTATAAAATTCTGGTCACCGGCACCTCATGAGGTTGCATCATTGCTGGAGACAACACAAAAAGACAAAATGGAACACACTTTCTTTGAAGAAATGTGTTCTAGCTTGGGAGCCTTCAGTGTATTGAACTATGTGACTTGCTCATTGGGATGCTGGGAGTTGTAATTAACCAAAGAGAGAACTAGGGTGTGGAAGACAGTGTGGCTTAGGAAATGATCAGTGACAGAAAAGGCATCTGTTAGACAGCATCAAATAGATAGGGAAAATGCTTCAGAAGTCTTCATTAGCACTTAGCATTTGGTCAGCAAACTGCTTAGATACTGTTTGTTTGTATGGATGCCTTCATATCAATGTTGATTGGTGGCAAATGTTGGGACTGTCCTTGCAGTTTTCTTGGAAAGATTTCAGAAGTAATTTTCCATTGCCTCCTTCCTAGAGGTGAGAGAATGATTGAACCAAGTTCAGGAAACTCAGGAAATACGCCTTTTTTTCTATGGCTAGAAATTTCTGCTAGATTAGCAGCATTGAGGAAACAATCGAAACGATTTCTATAAGAGTCCCAGGTTTCAGATGCCAGATGGAATGAAGGGTATGACTGTGTGGTAATCATCTTTCTTCTGCTTCTTTAGTTAGTGAAGACTTCGGTGAGTTCAGCGTAGTGACTTTCAGCTCTGTTGCCTCACTTGGCTGATCCCGCCCTCGTCACCAGTGTTAAGTCGGCGCCTTGAGAAACGGAGGCGACTCAGAAGTTAACTTCAGCTGACATCTTTATTTATCTTTATTAATGGTTACCCGCGGTGGCCGCCAGCTAACAGGATGGCTGACTGATAGGCAGCAGCTGACTCTGTCTGACAGCTCCCTTTTATACTCTGCTGTCAGATGGCCAGCCAATCAGAATGGTTCCAGTTCCCGCTCAATGTGCAGACTGAAGGAAGAACTTTGGCTCATAATGCAACAGGTTCCTTCTGTTCCTTTGGCAATTCGATGAAAATAGATCTGTTGAATCCAAAAAGAAAGATGTGATTGTAAGGAATAAATGTAAATATTTTTCACAGTGAGGAAAAGGAATCTTTTTTCCCCTGCTTCTCAAAAAGAAACTCTTCTCCCCGCCCATCTTCTGTTTATAAAAGGTGTGGAATCTCCAACATGGTCTTGACAAACCTAATAAGAAGGTCTTATGGACCAAATCAAGCCTACCAGTCAGAGGTTGCCTATCAGAATTGAAGATGGGATGAATTCAAGCTTAATACACCATCTCTTTGAGATTGAATATTATTATATTAAATCCTGCTGCAGTAATGTGGTCCCCCTGAGTTTCTGTGTTCAAGGAAATAAGCAGTATATGAAGAGTTTGTAGAAGTTTATCTTTTCACTACAGGACTTTGAGATATAGTTGGTAAATAAATTAATATAACACAGATATAATATGGAACCAATTTTAGCTTACCTTAATCAAACAAATTATTAAAATAACCATATCCGTTGTTAGTGAAACAGCCAACCACCAAGTGATGCCATTCCCATACTGTGGAATTCCCTGCTTTGGTATCCACAAGGTTTAAAAAAGAGAAGTAAAGTGGAAGATGGGCCTTCACCTATTTTAACATCATCAACTCCATCCTGACTAGAAGGCAACTGGTACTCATTGGTATGAATCAGACTGTTCTATAACAGCTAGGTTCTCAGATCATGCTACACTAGAATTCGCTTAATTTGAATCTTAGCCCATATCTAATAAGATTTTAGCAACAACTTTAATCTAAACCCATAGAGTTAAGTTATTTTACTAAGCCATACATGTTTTAATTATTATTATCTTGAACTTAAAATCCTGGTTTATTATTGGTTTATACTTTGCCATACCTGAGGTCCTTACCATTTCATGGTAAACTCAAGGCAAGACAAAGGCAAGTTGCAGAAATCTTGTTCCCCTCATGCTGTCTTGTAATTTTCCCTGGCAAATTTTTCACCATCCATCTTGTCTGCTGAACACCAGGCAGATGGAAGAGTGTGCCAAATCATCTATTGTCCTACAAAACCCATTATGGAATTACAAAATTACAGTGAAAATGATTATATAAATGATCATTATGATATAATATATTATATAAAAGTGTTTACAAAATATTAACAAAAATCTTCTTAAATAACGGACAAATGTAGTTCTATAAATATAGATGGAAAAAATATTGCTTCACATCAATTTGGGGGGGAGATACATCTAAGTAACCAAATCTTGTAATATTCCTATTTGTGCACAAAAGCCTAACCCTAACTCTAATTCCTATTAGGCTTATTTATCTAGGTTGCTTTTACCTCATCAAAAGGTTTCTCCATTTTTCTGGACCTTGCTATAGTCATGTTGGTTTCATTTTTAGGGAGCAACAAGTAGGATTTCTTCAGATCAGAAGCTTCCTGGATGATATTTCTCCTATTGAGGAGTTTCATTGCAAGGCCTAGTCTAGCAATGAAAAAACCACAAGGCTTCTGGATAGTCAGTTCTCTGCAGTCCACTTTAATCATATGGACCAAGTGGGCAATTAGGTTCCTCATAGGCTTATTTAGGATCAGATGTGCCAACTGTTTTTGCACCTCAGCTTCAAAGACATCGCCCTGAAGAAAATAGTTATCATTGCTTGACCAAAAAGTGCCTCCTCCAATTATTAAGTTTCTGAGAAGGTTTTCTTTTCTTGATTCCTGTTCCTTCTCAGGTTTCTGCTCCAAAAGTTTCTCTGGGATTTGTTCATTCTGAGTATTTTTTTCTTTCACCTGCTCACTGATTACAAAATGGGTGGGCCTTGCTGACCTATTACCAGATTTCAGAATAAAGACCATTTTATCAGGCTGTTCTTCACCATCATCATCAACTACAATAGAAGAAGTCAAAGGAGGCAGCTGAGTTGAAAGATGTAAAATGGAGCTTTTCTGTAAGGAGTGAACTGATTCTTGAGGATTGAACTGATGCTTCGGGAACCTCTTAACTTTCAGAGCTTCTGAAATTTCTGTAGCTACATCTGTTATGTCCCTGGAACTTACCAAAGTCCCCACCCAGGTCCGTTCATGCTGCGGGGGCGTTTGCTGCCCCTCATTGGCTGGCCTCCCTCGACAGCCGGCTATAAAAGCCAGCTGCAGGGTCCGGCCAGCCGCTGTTCGTTGTGAGCCTGCTCCAGGCAAGGCTAACACGTTCAGTCCTTTATTGCTCCAATAAAGTCTTGTTGCATCCATGCCCTGGTCTAGCCTCTCATTGCTCAACTACAACAACATCCTTTTGGATCTCCAACTCATGAGATTCCTTCATTTTTCCTGTTATTTTTGCTTTAGGTGTGACTGGTGACCACTTCTTAACCTTCTGACCTGCTTGTTGTCGTGCAGGCTTCCACCATTCTTGAATCATGGTGTATGAAGTTTGTTTTACTTGCTCTCCTTGAAATTTTTGTATGCTTTCTGCAAATTGTCGCCTTTTCTTTAGGAAGCTAAGAAATAACTTCTCCTCTTTGCTTTTTTCCAAGCTCATGATCTTCTTGTATTGTTCTTTGATGCCTCTTTAACCATTTCAAAGGGCTTTTAGATCTCATGCTGAATTCACCAGAATGTTCTGAAATTTCTGTGGCCATTTACTTTGGGATCCCCAACTCATGAGTTTTCTCTTTGTTTTCTGAAATTTTTGCAATTTCTTTTTTTTTTTTATAAATTTTTTTTTATTGTTTTTTGACATACAAACACAACAACAAAACATAAAAGCATCAGCTCCCCCATATTTTTATACAAACAGTAAGTCGGTTGGTCCATCAGTTTTGTGCATTCATCTCATAGTCACAATTACAATTACCTTATATAATACTCTTATCAATACAAATTTATGAATCATAGTATCACTATGGAAAAAAAAAAAGAAATTTGACTAAACTTTTATTCGATCATGCCTTTATGAGATAACTATATTTTAAATACTTTATTCTAAAACAAATCTTATAATCATACCAATTCTATCCTAAGTAGGAAAAAAAAGAAAAAAAAAAGAACCAGAAAAACTATTATATAAATATAGTATCAAACACCAATAAAAAGAAAAGGAAAATAAAGTCAATATTATTCCTTATTGTCTAACTTTTATATTTTAGTATTTCATCATTCAACCATTGATAAAAAAGATCCCAAACTAAATAAAATTGTTTATCTTCTTGCTCTCTAATTTCAAAAGTCAATCTACTCATCTCAGCACATTCCAAAATTTTCTTTACAACTTCTTCTTGCAATGGAATTTTCTCATTTTTCCAATTTTTTGCAAATACAATCCTAGCAGCAGTCAATACATTTCTATAGTTAAATCTTTTTGGACTTCCAACTTTCGAATCTCTTTATTTTTGGTTATTATTGCTTTGGGTGCCATTTGTAAGACATTGGGTGATTTGTACAGTTTTTTCAGCAGATTTTCATGGGATCCCATTTCATCCAAATATTCATGAGGATTTGATTGAGTTAATCTACTCCATAATTTTAAAATTGATGACTTAAGAAATTCAATGGAATTACCAATTGTCTCCCAACTATGCATATTGTCATACCTGGGAGAATTGGTATTTGTTCTACAATTAATTTTTGAGGCTGGGCATAGAAGTATGAATCCATCCAACCTTTCCAAATACACCAGTAGAATTCCAACCAGGAAAATCTGGGTCGCAGGGGAGGCAACACATCTCATGATGCCCATCCCTCTTGCTTGCTTTACCCAAGTGAAGGATGCTCTAGTCTAGAATATTGCAGTGAACAATTGAAGATAATCAATGTGGTTACCAAGCAACCACATGTTATGCCATATGGAGGCTGCAGGATAATGCCACTGCTGTGAAATCATTTTACCATGATTCCTGACATCATAGAATTCCCAGAACCATGGCAACAATATAGGTAGTGGCCTCTTTTATAGATAATGAGTCGATTTTATGGGATCACTCAGATATTTGAGATTAATGTTTTTGGGTCAGAGTCACAGTAGTGTAAACCATTTGTTTCCACTGGAAAAGCAGATTGTAGGGCCTGGCTATTATTCTCCATCCACTAAAGCAAATTAGTGCACATTATTTATAGCTAGAAACAAGCAGCTAAGGAAGGAAAGTAGTAGGACGTACATACCTCCCATAGTGCTTCACAGCACTCTCTGGGCTGTTTACAATGTCAGTATATTGTCCCTAAGTGTCTGGGTCCTCATTTTACCGACTTCAAAAGGATGGAAAGCTGAGGCAACCTTGAGCCCTTCGTGACTGAATTCCAACTGTGGGCAGAGTGTCTGTGATGGTGCATATAAGATAATCATCCACAGAAGAAAGAGCAGATAAATAATAAACAGAAATTCCTGTGCAACATCCAGCTGTCTTCCTTCACCCAAAATATATTTATTGTGTTTGTGTCACATTGCAAACAACCCAAATCCTTGGAGTTTATATGATGAGTACCATCTTTGGGACAATTTACAATGGTCATGGTGTAAGAAGGTTTTGAGCGCACCTCAGAATCTGAATTAATCCAATGAAACCCTGAACACAAGGCTATTGATATTCAGCTTTATTACTGGTCAAGGTTAAAGCGAGGCATTTTTAATCTCCTGCCTTAAACAGAGCAGGCAGAGAGAAAAAGAAAAAGCCGTGCACAAAACTTTTTTTCTCAAACTTCTTATAGTTTACACAGCTAGCACAGATCACCATAGTATTAGAAACATAATTTCATATTCATTAGTTCATGCAAACTTCAAGATTTTCTCAGTGCTCTGAAAACAATGGACTTCAGAAAGGGGAAAGGAACACATTTTCTGACATATAGCCCAGAGTTTGTTAGAGTTATCTCACATTAGGTTGCTGAGAATACACATTTTAAGTTACAATCAAGGCTAAGCTTGCAATTAGTCTGGAGGCTTTATCTCCTCAGTTGGCACATTAAATTACAATGGAGCTTCTCCCAACAGCCAGGAATGTCAAAAGTTGAGTTAGGTACATGCTGTACATGCTCTAATCCTTTCAATGGTAAATCTAAAAACATAAAATCAACTTTGAAAATATTAAAAATGACAACTCAGGAAGAAAAAAAAGCAGTAATAGCAAAAGTGACCCCAAAGTAATTTAAATGCCTTGGTACAATCTTGGACATCAGCCTGATTTCCAAAGGAAGACTTAAAAAGAAAAAATCAAACAGTTAAACTGAAAAACAATCCCTCCTGGTTTCATATTTATCACACTTGGTAAACTCTAAGGGGTATTTGTGGGGAGAAGGGAACATGATGATGGTATGTGCTTTTAAGTGCCATGGCAAAGAGAAACACCCTTTTGTCAAATGTCATAACTAGTAAATGATTGCTGGTGGCTTTTAGGTGATTAAATAACCACAGGCTTATCTTTCGCTATGATGTCTGGCTATTGTGTGTGAAGAGGACCTGGACATCTAATGAGTTGTGGGCTGTCCACGATGTGTCTGCAGGTGGTTGGTAAGGCCTATATGGGCGTTGAACGTTCTGCCACATGTTGGGCAGACATGTGTGGGCACCATTGTTGCAGCATTTGCAGCTCTGGCTTTGCAGAGTTCTCATTTCTCTTGTGCTATGGTTTTTCTTCTGTCTTCAAATGTCTGGCAGCTTTGTTGGATCGTGTGCCATGTCAATCGATCTTGTACCAGGGTTTCCCAGGAGGTGGTGTTGATGTCCAGGGACTTGAAGGAGGCTTTCAACATATCTTTGTAGCACTTCACTGTACTCCATGTGATCGCTTTCCTTGAGACAGCTCACAATAGAGGAGCTGATTAGGTTCTGGCATCCTTGCAACTTGGCCTGCCCAGCATGTCTTGGCTTTCATCAGCAGGATGTGAACTGATGGCAGGTCTTCTCTGGAGAATACTTCTGTGTCAATCACCTTGTCCTTCCACCGGATCCTCAGAAGTCTGAGGAGGCAGGTTGTGTGGAAGTGGTTCAATTGCCTAGCGCGCCTCCTGTATACAGTCCAAGTCTCACTGGTATACATCAGGGTAGTTAGCACTACTGCTCAGTCAACTTTGAGCTTTGTAGCAAGGCTTATTCCATGGTGGTTCCACACATTGGTCAGTAGTCTGCCATATGCAAAGCTTGCCTTAGTGATTTTTCATTTGACCTCAATGCCAATTGTCACTGTGTGGGAGAGGGTGCTACCAAAGAATGTAAATTGGTCCACTGCTTGCAGCTTTTTCCCCTTTGCTGTGATGGTGCTTTCTTGGTGTTGGGCTTTCTGAGCTGGCTGATGCATCACTTCAGTCTTCTTTGTGTTAATGAGGATGTTGCATGCCGCTGCAAATTTGTCCACACTGACTTGTATTTCCTGGTCTGATCCAGTATTCAGGGCACAGTTGTCAGCAAAAAGGAGGTCTTGTAGCACAGTCACCTTTATCTTGGTGACAGCTTGGAGTCTTCACAAGTTGAACAGTTTCCCATCAGACCTGTATCTCAGGCTAACTCCCAAGGAACTGTTCTGGAAGGCGTTTGACCGCATGGTTGAAAACATTATGCTGAACAGGATCAGTGCCAATACGGACCCTTGCTTAACCTATTTGTAATGGGAAAGGCCTCTGAAGCTTTTCTGTCATCCAGAACATGAGCCATCATGCTGTCATGGAACTGATGTACCATCAGAATGAATCTGGCACGGCATCCAAACTTTGACATAATACGTCACAGACCTTCATGACTGACAGTCTTGGTGAGATCTAAAAAGGTGATGCAAAATATAATGATTCTGCTGATGACGCTTCTTTTGGAGCTGTCGGGCTGTGAAGATCATGCGTACAGTGCCACACTCTTTGCAAAAACCACATTGTGTCTTGAGTAATAGATCCTGTTCCAAGTGGTGAGTCAGGTAGTTCAGCAACACTCATGCAAGGATCTTGCCTGCGATAGAAAGCAGTGATATTCCTCTATGATTCTCACAGACTTGTCAATTCCCTTTCCTCTTGTAGAGGTGTATGATGGATGCATCTTTCAGTTCCCAAGGAATGGATCCTTGATTCCAGAAGGATTGGAACAGCTAAGTGAGTTTACTGACAAGCACTGCACCACCATCCTTATAGACTTCCACTGGGATCACATCAGATCCTGGGGCCTTCGCCCTGGACAGCTGGCTGATGGCATGTAGGGTTTCAATCTTTGATGGTAGGGCATCCAGGCTCTGGTTGATATCCGCCTGGGGCATTCTGTCAATCACTTCATTGTTGATGGAAGATGGGAGGTTCAATACAGATTGGAAGTGCTGAGCCCAACACTGTAGAATCAGAGTCTTCTCAATAATGAGAGTTGCACCATCTGAGTCTAGTAGAGGGGAGTTCCATGAGGGCTGAGGTTCATATAAGGATCTGAGGGCTTTGTAGAACCATTTAGCATCATTTCTATCAGCAAACTTCTGGATTTCATCTGCTTTGGCACTCAACCAGGAGTCCTGCATCTTGTGAAGTTTGCTCTGTACAGTCCTGTGAGTATTATTGAAGGCATTTTTCTTAGCTGTTGGCTATGGGTCATTCTGATAAGCATGGTGAAGGCCGTCTTTTGAGCAAGTTGGGCCTTGATCTCTTCATCATTTTAGAATAGAATAGAATACTTTTATTGGCCAAGTGTGATTGGACACACAAGGAATTTGTCTTGGTGTAAATACTCTCAATATACATAACAAAAAGATACATTCATTAAGAATCAAGAATCATAACTTATAACACTTAATGATAGTCATAGGGTATAATCAACAATCAAATCATACTAGGAAACAGTCAATATCAATCATAAGGATACAAGTGACAAAACTACAGTCTTACAGTCACAAGTGGGAGGGGATGGGTGATAAGGAGTGATGAGAAGATTAACAGTAATAGTAGTGCACACTTTGTAAATAGTTGAACAGTGTTGAGGGAATTATTTGTTTAGCAGAGTGATGGCTTTCGGGAAAAAACTGTTCTTGTGTCTAGTTATTCTGGTGTGCAGTGCTCTATAGCATCGTTTTGAGGGAAGGAGTTGAAACAGTTTATGTCCGGGATGTGAGGGGTAAATATTTTCATAGCCCTCTTTTTGACTTGTGCAGTATACAGGTCCTCGATTGAAGGCAAGTGGGTAGTAATTGTTTTTTCTGCAGTCCAAATTATCCTCTGAAGTCTGTGTCTGTCCTGTTGGGTTGCAGAACCAAACTAGACAGTTATAGAGGTGCAGATGATAGACTCAATCATTCCTCTGTAGAACTGTATCAGCAGCTCCTTGGGCAGTTTGAGCTTTCTGAGTTGGAGCAGAAATAATATTCTTTGTTGTGCTTTTTTGATGATGTTTTTGATGTTAGGTGTCCATTTTAGGTCATGTGATATAGTAGAACCTAGAAATTTGAAAGTCTTTACTGTTGATACTGTGTTGTCTACTATTGTAAGAGGTGGTAGTATGGGAGGGTTTCTTCTAAAGTTTACCACCATTTCTATGGTTTTGAGTGTGTTCAGTTCCAGACTGTTCCAGCTATACCACAAGGCAAGTACAAGCTCCTGTCTGTATGCAGATTCATCATTGTCTCAAATGAGACCAATCACTGTTGTGTCATCAGCAAAATTCAGTATTTTAACAGATGGATCCTTTGAGATGCAGTCACTGGTATATAGGGGGAAGAGAAGTGGAGATAGCGCACAGCCTTGGGAGCCCCCTGTGCAGATTGTACAGGTATCAGATGTGATTCTGCCTAGCTTCACCTGCTGCTTCCTATCTGTTAAGAAGCTTATGATCCACTTACAAGTGTGTTCTTGTAAGTTGGTTTAATTTACAACTTACAAGTGTGTTCCGCTAGTTGGTTTAATTTACTTAGGGTTAGGGTTTTCATCAAACCAGTCCTGCTGTTTCCTGTGCAAGGGTCCAAGAACCTTTAGTGCAGAAGAATGCACAATATTCCGGAAGTGTTCCCAGTCCTGCTCAGCATTTCCCTCTAATTGCAGCTGAGAGTTGGTTGTCAAGATCTTCTGCTAGTGAAGCTGCTGTATTGGGGTTCCTCAGTTTACTGATGTTGACCTGTTTAATCACAGGTCTGTTTCCCCATGGATGTCTCTTTGCTTCAATGTGAAAGCTTAATTTGAAGATGATGAGTCTATGGTCAGTCCAACAGTCAGCACTCGGCATGGCCTTGGTCACCCTTATATCCTGTCTGTCGTTCCTCCACACAATGACTTAATCAATAAGATGCCAGTGCTTGGAGTGTGGGTGCATCCAGGATGTCTTTTTGCAAGTGGGCAGGTGGAAGATGGTATTGGGGATGATCAGATCATGTGCTGTACGTGTCTTCAGTAGTAATAGACCATTGCTATTACATTTGCAATTCCATTTTTTCTAATGATGCCATCCCATACAGCATGATCAGATCCTACTTTCAGGTTGAAATCACCAAGTAGAATCAGCCTGTTGGTGCACTTCACAAATGAAAGTGGGGCATCAAGATTTTCATAAAACTTGTTCTTTATTTCATCCAGATTTGTCATTGTAGGTGCATAGGCACTGATCAGTATGGCCTGTTTTCCTCTCGGTAGTAGGAGATGGAGTGTCATGAGACAGTCGTTCACGCCTTTGGGAAAACTGGCAAATTTGCAGATGAGATGATTCTTAACCACACAGCCAACTCCAGACTCATGGCATTTGTCACTGCTGCGTCCACACCAGAAGAATGTATAACCACCTTCTGTTTCTGTGAGTTGACCTTCGTTGGCTAGACAAGTTTCACACAGGGCCACAACATTGATGTTAAATCTTGCGAGCTCTCTGGTGACCAGGGGTATTCTTCTTTCTGATCAATCTGCTGAGGTTGTCTTGAAGTGTGCATATGTTCTATGTGTCAACGGTGACTGGTATCACCATACGTTTTCTTTGAATTTTTGTTATTCTAACACATGAAATGGGATCCCCTCCAGCCACGGTAAGCTCGCCAGGGTTCTGTGAAGCACCAATGTTTAGGGCACCTTTTCTAGACCCTTCTCCTTACTTCAGAGGTGAGCAGCGTGGTCCTAAAGAGGGCTGCTCAGTCACTCAGATAGACACCAAATCAAGCTGATGCTCCAATCAGCAAGATGACCATTAAACCTGAGCCTCCTGTGTGCAGGTACGCAGTTACAGTTCCCAGTGTAAACACACCTGCTACTTTGTTGCTTGCCCATCACCACAGTACTTTAAAGGTTTTTGGGAGTTGGGGGATGTCAAGACTTGCACATTAATTGGATTAAAATGAGGGAGAGGTGCACATAGTCAGCCTCACTCTTTCTTCCCAGATTCCATCTTGCTCCAATGGCAGGACAAGAGTCAAGAGTTGGAGATGGGCTGGGTCCAGAGGATGACCAGGGCGTTTTTTGTGTCTTGCCATGCTCTTAGTATTCCATGTTGCTTGCGAAGACTGCCCTCATGACTGTTATCCTATTTTAGTAGGTTTCATCTGCTCAATCCACCAGAATCTGTCTTCACATGCTTGGGATAGACAAATCCCTATCTCACCGAAGGTCAATGACTCAACAGCTACCTTCAAACTGGTTTGGGTAGCCTGTCGAAGCTGTTGCCCAGGGTGTGGCTGCTGCACATGCTACAACTACTAAAAGCCTACTAAGAGAGCTGAGTGATAGATGGGGACCAAAGGTGGATGAGCTGCCCTAAAAGGACACAACATGCTCCTACATCAGAGGTGCTACTCCTGACTGAATACACCATACATCCCATCATTTCACTATAACTGCTGTTGATATACATACCCTCCTCAGAATCTACCTTTGAAGAAAAGGAAGAGCCAGCACAAAAATAAATAATTAACTTAATGACTAATTTAAATTACTTGCTTGTATAATACATTACTTCTGTTTAAACACTGACTGATCTCAATCAATATCATTTGGCATATATAAACTTCTCTCTCACACACAAACACAAGCATACAGACCATAACACACCCATACAATTATTTCTTAGTCCTGACAAGAAAAGGAAGACAATGGGGTGGGATGGTGAGCTCGACTGGAGAGAAAGGTGAGGGAAAAACTGGAGAAGGGAAAGGAAAAAGTAACTGAAAGGGGGAAAAGATGTTACAAAAGAGGGTATTTCAGCCCAATTGATTTTATCAAGCCTAATCTCAAGGGCATCCATACTTTTCAATAGCTGTATTTCCCAGTATTTGCATCTCATGCTCCTTGCTTTCTGCTCAATAGTTTCCACTATTCTTAGCAGCTCATTTCCTCAATTCGCAGTGATCTGGGGGTGGGGAAAATATTGGGTATTTATGACAGAAAGCTGTTATCTATTTTATTGAAAATACTTGCTACCTGTTAAAAAAATATACGGGGCCATGTATATTTGTATTTTCTACTAGTAAGTCATTTATTAGAAAAAACATATAGATAACACTGCCTCTTCAATCATAATAATAGGCAATTTATCTTTTCTTGGAAGAGTGCTATCTTCTAGTGGTAGCTTGCATTTGGTAGCTTTACCATCCAAATGCTCTAAAAACAAGTAGAACCAATTTTCAACCCAGATAATGTGCTTAGGAGAGAAGAAGATACCTTTTTAGATCAGCAAGAAGGAAATAGATTCTTTGTCAATAATCTGCTATTGTCTATCCATGTTAAAATTGCATAAGATCTCCTTTTATCCTAGAGGGCTGTGAAATGACAGTTCAGTTGCCTAGGAAGAAAGAGAAGAAACATCTTGATCATTTATTTTTACAAAGGCTGAATTTTTCAATTGTCATGTCAGATTTTTAACACAGTACATTTTGAAACATTTCAATCTCTTGGCACTTTCTGCAGAGTTTTAACAGAAGCCACAAACTGCAGAATGAGCTTCTTCCACATATAATTCTTTTTTCATCAACTTTCCCTGTAAATTTTCACATGGATTTCTTGGATTGACATAGGATTTTACCTATTGTTGAAAGAAAAATCCATCTATTCAGTTCCAATCCGGAAGAGGGACATTGGAAATAAAATGGAGGCTAGCTGCTTAGGAAAAAAGGTCTGCTTATTGTTGAACAGAACTATCAACAGCATGTGGTTCTGGGGCAGCTAACCAATTGGTTGAATGAGTGGATGGGTCTTTATAGGTTTCCATGATGCTGCCAGGAGTTGTGCAATGTCTGAAATGCTCCTAAGGGTTGTGCAATGTAGTGAGCTCTGTGCAGTGGTGGGATTCAATTTTTTTTTAATACCAGTTCTGTGGGCGTGGCTTGGTGGGGCTGGTTTGGTGGTCATGTGATTGAGTGGGCATGGTCAACTCCACATCATTCACATCAAGGAGTATCTTCCTTGCCCCGCTTGCCTGATCTCCCAAGCTCTTCTGGTTTTTGTCTATTAATTTGTCTACTACAACCAGACTACAGTGTCTGGTTGATTATCCAATGTCTGCCTCTACTTCTGGATCCGGAACTCCCACAGATTCTTAGCTCTATTATTCTCCACAATCTTCTGTGGAAACTCCTTGATGGCTGGCTGGAGAATTCTGGGAGTTAAAGTCCATACATCTTTCAGCTGAGAGATACTGATCTACTCCTTGGGTTCTACCTAGTGTAGTAAATCTTGCTTCTATGGATCTGGTGCTTAGTGCCTGTTCCTATGCTGTTATGATCAGTGATCAGTGCTGCCTTTTACACACACACCACTTCAGGAATAATTAGAAAAATGATGATTTCTCACTCAATTCTTTACCACTAGTAGAAACAAAAGATAGACTGCAGTGGTTCAAACGGTGCTAGAGTGAGGGCTTGCAAGGCTTTAGATAGGTCCCAGGTGGGGTATCAATGAATTTCAGGTGGTTTGAGATTGATGCCTCCCCCCAATGAAGGTGCAGACCACTGGGTGGTGGGCTGGGGAGTCCAAATCTCCATAATTCAGCACCATGGACAGGGCAGGCATTTGTCTGCATAGTGTGCTAGGTGAGAAACGTTTGTTGAGGCCATCCTGCAAAAAGTCCAGGATCTGCGGAATTGAAACTGTCATAGGTTCCATCTCTCTTCTGGTACACCACTTACAGAATGCTTTCCAGATAGCATCATATATTCTATTGGTGGAAGGTCTCCTGGAAGCTTGGATGGTCCATATCACCTTTCATGATAAATTGTCCTTCTTCAGGATCCTCCTCTCAAGTGCCAGGCGGCCAATTGGAGCCACTGAGGTTCTGGGTGTTCCAAGACCCCCTGCCTGAGGGAGATTTTGTCCTGAAGAATTCTCCAAGGATGGGACACTGACAAGCTCACCAGGTCTGCATATCATGACCGTCTGGACCAATGGGGAGCGATGAGCAGAATTTACGCCTGTTCCAGCAGTACTTTTCTTATCACGCCCCAGAATGAGGGGAGGAGGAGGGAAGGCATAAAGTAGGCCCTTGGGCCATTGGCTGTGAAGGGCATTGACCCCTTCTACCTCTGGAATTGGGAATCTGGAGAAGAATTGGGAGAGTTGGGTTTTTGCCAGAGTGGCAAAAAGGTCCAGTTCCAGCCATCCAAATTTCTGGGACATTTCACTGAAAAGATCCAGATGGAGACACCATTCTAAGTTGTCCATCTTGCCTGGGAGCTAAAATGGGGCAGTGGGGACTCCTGGAAGAGGAAGGGCAGGCAGGGGCAGGGCCAGCTAGGCTTTTTCCTACCAGTTTGCCCAAATCGGCTAGAACTGGCTAAATCCCACGACTGGCTCTGTGTCTTTTGCTATTCTAATGGCGGTGGCTTAATCCTATTATGCCTTAATGGTCATGTCCTGGTCTTAGAATTTAGGTGGAGAAGGATGTAAATTTTAATCCCATCACTGGAAATTAAGGTGTTCTGTTTATGAATAGGCACATTAAGGAAGACTGGCTATAAAAACATGTTTCTCCATTTCTCACTAATACCTTTTCTCACATAAAAACATGTTTCTTCATTTCTCACTAATAAATGATCTACAAACTCATAAATGAAGACAGATATAAGTGTCCCAAGATAATGATGCAATGTCAAATCTGGGTTGGTCACTGGGACCAGAGATTTACTCTTCCAAGCTTTCAGACTCATACTGGAGACCATCTTCAGGGAACTTCTCTATGTGTTTTGGATTATTCTGGGTGTCGGCAACCATGGCTCCAGACCTGCAAGTGGCTCTTGGAACCCTCTCCTGCAGCTCCCTGCTGACCCGGTTGTGTGATCTGCTCTCCACCATGAGATACTGACCCACGCAGTTGCACAACCTGCTCTCCACCCTGAGAAGGCACGAGCCTCTTTGCAGAGCCACTCGGCTGAAGCACCCCTATCATTTTCTCTGCACTGCCCGCAACTGGCTGCTTTTTTAAAAAATATATATATATTTTATTTTTTAATAACAAGCATAAGCATACATAACAAAATAAACATAAACATAACACAAAAAACATAAAAATATCCTTCTTCATAAATTTACATACAGCGCATCGATTGGTTTGCCACTTTTTTTGTGCATCCATTTCCTAGTCACTAGTATAATTATATTACATAATAGCTCATATTATCAATCAATAATTGTATAACCTAATATCATCACTAAAAAAAAATCATTTATAATTTTGTTAATTCATATTTTAACGAGATAACTATAATTTGCTTAATTTATTTTGCAATAAATCATAAGATCATACCAAATCTACCTTGATAATGTTTTATAAAGATAATATCAAGAAAAAAAAATTTTTATGTTAAATCTGAATATTCTATCATTATGTTTTATTATCTAACCATTGATAAAAAGACCCCAAACTTCATAAAATTGTTTATCTTCTTGTTCTCTGATTTCAAATGTCAATTTACTCATTTCAGCACAATCCAATATTTTCTTAATAATTTCTTCTTCTGATGGAGTTTTCTCATTCTTCCAGTTCTTAGCAAATACAATCCTAGCCGCTGTTAATATATTTACAATCAAATACTTCAAATTTTATTATATATATCAGGTAAGATTCCCAATAAAAAATCTCTGGTTTCAAGTCTATATGTGTCTTTGTCATTTTTTTCCAACCATATGCGAATTTTAGTCCAATATTTTCTAGGCGTCCTCACAAGTCCACCACATATGGTAGTATGAGCCAGGTATCTGATGACATTTCCAACATTTTTTCAGATTTGTTCTTAAACACTCTTGCAATTCTTGTCGGGGAAATGCCACCTGTAAACATCTTATACAAGTTTTCTTTATAAGCTGTTGACATTGTCATTTTATAATTTTGAGACCACAATTTTTCCATTTCTCCAAATCAATCCCATATCCAAAATTCTTCCCCAAACAATCATCGTTTCTTTAACTTGTTCCTCCTCTAATAAAATTTCCAACAAATTAGTATATAATTTTTAATCATTTTTTCATCAGTACCTGTCAAGATCCTGTCTAAATCAGTCAATTTATCATAAAATCCCTCCGCTTTAGAATCTATAAGATACCTTGAATGTATTTGCGCATATGAAAACCAATTCATCTTTATGCCTTGTTCTTCTAGTTTTTACATTGTTTTAAGTTCACTCTTTTCATCCAATATTTCCCCATATCTAACTCGTTTGTTCCTTCTCATATATTATAGGATAGAAAAGGCTTCAATAGTTGATAACCAGACTGGGATTTTTCAAACAACATTTTCTCTTAATTTTCTCCCAATTCAACCATAAAGACTCCCTTATATAATGCCTTCTAAAATAATAGCCCTGCGATTTAGTTCCCTTATACCAGCAGAAAAGCATGCCATCCCAGTAATAAATCATGCCCCTCTAGTGTCAACAATCTAGAATCTTTTAATGTTATCCAATCCTTAACCCACATTAAATTTGCCGCTTGGTAATACAACTCCCAATTCGAAGGCCAAAACCTCCTCTAATTCTAGCATCTTGCAGAAGTTTTAATTTTATTCTGGCTTTCTTACCTTGCCATATAAACTTCAACACAATTTTATTTAATTCTTCAAAGTAATCTTTACCAAGCCTAATTGGTATGGTTTGGAATAAATATAAAATTCTGGGTAAAATATTCATCTTGATTGTTGAGATTCTACCTAACAATGACAGTTGTAGATTTTCCCATTTTTTCAAATCAAATGCTATCTGTTGTTTAAGTTTAATATAGTTATTCTCTTTCAGTGTAGTACATTTTTGACGTCAAATATATCCCCAGATATTTAACCTTATTAAGTAACTTAATTTTCAATAAATCTGCCAATTCATCTCTTTGTTTTAGTAACATATTCTTTGTCAAGATCTTTGTTTTATCTTTGTTTTATTTTCAAGCAAGCCCATCTCACCATAAATCTCTATCTTTTCAGTAGCTTTAAAGCTGTTCCTAGAGGATCTTCCAAAATAAAAACCAAGTCATCCGTAAAGGCTTGCAATTTAAATTCCTCCTTCTTAATTTTCATTCCCCTTTTATATTTGGATCCTCTCTAATGTTTCTATTCAGCACTTCCAAAGTCAATACAAATAACAAAGGTGATAATGGGCAACCTTGTCTTGTAGCCTTTTCTAATATTAATAGAATCTGTAAAATCTCCTCTATCATCACTCTTGCCGTTTGTTTATCATATATGGCTTCTATTGCTTGAATAAATTTTCTAGCAAAGCCCATCTGTTCCAATAACAAAAACATGAATCTCCAATTCACATTATCAAATGCTTTTGGGCATCTAAAAATACCAAAGCCATTTGTTTTTCAGGGTGTGCCTCGTAATATTCCAAAGTGTCCAGAATTACCCTCATATTATCCCTAATTTGTCTCCTTGGCAGGAATCCATTCTGGTCAGGATGAATAAAGTTATTTAGATATCTTTGAGCCTTTCTGCCAAGATGGAAGCAAAGATTTTGTAATCTGCATTCAGTAAAGAAATAGATCTATAGTTCTTAATTTGTGATGGATCAGCCCTTCTTTTGGAATAAGTGTGATATAAGCTTCTGACCACGTTTTAGGTATTTTCTTATTTAATATGGCTTCATTCATAACTTCTAACAATGGAGTGCTCAACGGTTCTTGTAATGTTTTATAAAATTCTGCCGGGAGCCCATCTGGGCCTGGTGCTTTTCCATTATTCTGCCTATTAAATGCTTCCGTTAGTTCCATCATTGTTATGGTACTTTCTAACATTTTTTCAGTCTCTTCATATATCTTGGGTAGGTTAGCATTTTGTAGATAAAGCTTAATTCTTTCCTCATCAAAATCCTCCTGTTTATATAATTGTCCATAAAAGTCTTGGATAATTATCTTTTTCTCCTTATTACATTAACACATTTGACCTTGATCATCTATTAACTGTACTATTCTCTAGATTCTTTCTCCTTTCTCAATTTGTATGCTAGCCATCTACCTGGTTTATTTGCATCTTCAAAATAGTTCTGTTTAGCACTTCTAATTTTTTTTTGTGCCAATTCCTCTTTCTCCGCCTGACCCATCTTATGTTTAATTATATCCATTTTGAATTTAATATCTTTTTCTGTGGCATATTCTGCAATTCTTTTCCAGTTTTTTATAATCATCTTCTAAAGCTTTAATAGTTTGCCTCCTCTCCTAATATTCTTTTCTTTGTATAGTCCATTATTAATCCTCTCGCATATGCCTTCATTGTATCCCAAACATTCTGCATTGAAGTATCTTCTTTTTTATTTTCAATGAAAAAAGGCCAATTTTGTCCATCCATTGTGTAAAGTCTTTTTCCTTTAAGATAGCGTTGTTTAATGTCCATCTAGATCTTCTTCTTTGTCCTTTCCATTTAATTGTCATAGGGTTATGGTCTGCCCATATACCCATTTCTATATTATTTCTTGAATGTTAGATATTAGTTCTGATGAGGTCCACATCATATCTATTCTGGACCATGATAAATGTCTATTTGAATAAAAAGTATATTGCTGCGTTTTACCATTTCTTTCTCTCCATATATCTTTTAAATTTAATTCATCTACCATTTTAAAAAAGGGTTTAGGGAGAGTCTTTCTATTTTGTTTTAATGCTGTCGCTGTATAGTCCAATTTATTATCTCACAATTCCATTAAGATCTCCCATCATAATTATATTGACATGGTCCAGTCCAATTAATTTCATATGTAACTTTTTATAAAATTATTCTTGTTTATCGTTCGGAGCATAAATTGCAACAAGTAATATTTTTATATTGTTATCCACTATTTCAACCATTAATACTCTTCCATCTTCATCAGTATAAACCAATTTTGCTGCAATAGTTTCTTTAATGTACAGGACCACTCCTCTTTTCTTACAGTTAGTCAAGGAAGTAAAAATTTTCCCCAGTTTTGGTCTTACCAATAATCGTTGATGTTGTTTTTAATATGTACTTCTTGTAGGCAAATTATATCAAATTTTAACTTCTCTAATTTATGAAAGATTTTTCTTCTTTTAATAGCTGAGTTCAATCCATTTATATTCATAGAAATCAATTTTTTTTTCCTCCATGGTTATGTTTTATATTTAGGTCTAACAGTTCTTGTGGAGCTTACTTCACGTTGTTCTTTGGTCTCCATTTGTCCACCTACCACACCTTCTTCTTTCCCTGGTCTTATCTGGTCTTCTTGAGGCTCAATTGCAAAGGTCTTTTTTTCTGTCTCTATTTCTCTTCTTCCAAAAATTCGTTGTGGAATATTTCTGCTTTCTCAATTGAGTCGATTCTGTGTCTCTGTTCTTGCCATATAAACATTAATCCTTCTGGGATCAACCATCTATAATTCATACGTCTTTTTCCAATAATTTTTTGGTCAAGAATCGATATTCTCTTCTCATCTCTCTCACTCTTCTGGGGACTTGTTTTAAAACCATAATCTCTTTACCTTTATATTTCAGCCCCTTATCTCTTGCGACTTGTAATATTTGTGTTTTAATAGTCTTTTTAGTAAATCTGACATGGATCTCCCTTGGTAGCTTATTCCTCATTGCATATCTTGTGAAAACACGATATATCTCATCTACTCCATCCATCATCTTTTCCTCTGTTATCTCCAAAGCTCCAGCCAGAATTTCTATCATTACAGCCGCCAAATCCTGTCCTTTTTCTTCCTCAATATTTTGAAATCTGAGATAAAATTCTGACCTATCCATCTCCCACTTCAACATCCCAGTTATATCTTGTTGCACCGTTGTTAATTTGCTAACAATATTTCCAATTGTCTCATCTCTTTGTTTATCTTTCTCCTCAATTTTTTGGAGTCTCTCCTCCTGTTTTGCCATCATCTGTTGGAAATTTTCAAATTTTTTCATCAGTCTTTGCAATTCTTTGTTCAATACTCTCTGTTCTTTGGTCAATACTTGTTTTGAGTTCTTGTATTCCTTATATAATCGTCGCTAGATCCATTTGTACTTTATCTTGCTTCGCCATTATTGATAGTCGTCCTCCAGTTGATGGAGAAGCAGGAGCAGAAGTTGAACTGCCAGAAGGTAAAGTTTTCTTACTCATTTGAATAACTCAAGATCTTTAAGCTCCTTTAATCCAATCAATAGGGTAGCCAATTATAATCCAATTGGGAGGAAGAAAAACATTTTTTAAAAAGCCAATAAAAAATAAAGAGTCCAGGATTAAAAGAGAAGGAGAAAAAGAAGATTAAAAAGAAAAAAAAGGAGGAGATTCTTCAGGTTCTTCCTAAACCTTAATCCTATTGTAAGATGGCCAATTATGGTTCAAAAATAAAAATTAAGAATAGTAAAAAGAAAAAGAGAGTAAGACCCAATAATATTAAAAAGCAATGATCAAAAAAAAGAAAAGGAAAAAGAAAGAATTCTTCAGGTTCTTCACACACTTAGTCCAATTGCAGGGTCTCAAAAAATAAAAAAAAATGACCATAAAAATAAATAAAAAATGAAAATAGAAAATAGAAAAGGCAAAAATCCCGATAAGCAAAAAGAAAAAGGAAAACTATTCTGAGGCTTTCCTTTAAAAAAAAAGTAAGTTTAAAAATTAAAAATAAAGTCAAACAAAAGAAAAAGAAAATAGATATACAAATATTACAAAATACTGTGGGGTTGAGGAGGAGGGATGAAACAGCTAAAGAAAGATAAGAAAGAAAGCACACTGCATCTTATTTAGTTATCCAAGGCTCTTATTATGGCTTCTCCACAAATTCCAAAGCCAAACTTCAAGTACTCAATAATAGAAGTTCCAAAGAACACCTGTTAAAACATACTCCGGTGTTCTTCCCTCTATCTAATCAAGTTCCAGTGTCCTTGAGAAAGGATTCCTTCATAGCTCTTTCAACTTTCAATAAAGTATCTTCAAGCCTCTAGTTGGCAGTGTTACATAGTTTCTTTAATCCACTCCCCCTTCTTTCCCCAAAAAGCCTAGTAAAAAGAGGGAAATATACATGTATATATATGTATTTTTTTAAAAAAATTACTAAAGGGAGCCTCTATTCTAAAAAAAAACTATTAACAGTCAAAAGGGGGGAAAAAGAAAGAAAAATTAGGTGAATATAAAAGGAAAAACCAGTCTAGTTACAGTTACAAGATCACAATGGAAGTTCAATGAAAGCAAAAGTAAAAGTAAAAAGCCAAGCCTCAATTTGACATTCTCTTTAAGAAATCGCCGCTAAATCAGTTTCATCAGTTTTTGTCCAAAGTCTTACAGGATTCTTCTCATTTTAGAGTGTCCTTGAGTCCCCGAGAAAAAAAAAATTCTCACCAGCCGATGCACGTTCTCTTTCAGCCTCTCCTTCCGGAGCTGTCACAGCTTCAGCAGCTAAAAGGGCTGCCTCTCCGCCGATGGTAAAAGGGCTTCTTCTGGATCAGCCAGGGACTTTGCGATGTCCCTGGGATCAGCAGAACGCCCCTTACTATCACCGTCTCTACGGGACGGTTTAGGTCCATTAGGACCGACCAGGGCGAATATCAGCTGCAATCTCAGAGCCCCAAGATTGCAGCTGTATCGCAGCAATGTGGCTCCGCCTTCTTCCCGCAACTGGCTGCTTTTTGTGATTCCACATCCTTTGTGGGCAGCTCAGCACCAGCCACGGTCCCCTTTGTGTCAGCTCAGGAAGGAGGGGAACAGGGAGGAGCAACCACCGCTGCCACCAGATGCAGGAAGGGAAGAGCTCCAGCTCACCTGCACAGCACAGCCAGCTACCCACCTGAGCATGTAGTGGTGGCAGTGAGAGGAGGAGTCGCTGTCACAATCCCGGCCCAGGAGGGTATCCCTCTTGTGTGCACAAGTATGTGTGAGAGAGAGATAAGAGAGAGAGAGAGAAATGAGTGAATGATGGAGGGAGAATGAGAGAGAGGAAAGAAAGAAAGAAATGAGAGAGAGAGAGAGAGAGAAGGAGAGAGAGGGGGGAGAGGGAAGGAGAGAGAGACACACCCATTTCCCATAGAAAACATCTGGAGCCACAAAACATGGATAGGCGTGGCTGGAGGGGGGTCACGTGACTGGACGGGAGTGATGTTGAGTTGGCCACACCCACCCAGGTTTTGTGGCTCCCAGTGTTTTCTTTTCTGTGGGAAATGGGTCTTGTGTGTCTTTGTAGGCTAGACAGATCAGGAATAGGAATGGGAGTTGCTCTTTTCCTAGCTGCTTGGACTGAGTTTGTCTAAAAGGCTTATTAGCTTAGCTTTGCTCACTTTGGGTGGCTCCCTTCCAGCCTTCTGTGAAGTCATCAAAACAGACAGGACTGCCTCTGAGAAAAAACTAAAATCACAGGAGACCATTATCAGTTCCTCCCTCCCATCGGCCCACTGGAAGGACCAGTTCCATTAGGGTGGGCTGACCTGTCTAGCCTACAAGGAGAATAGGTGTTCAGGTAAGACAATACCCATTCTCCCTTGTAAGGCTGCATGCTCAAGTACTCCAGCAGATGTTTTCACCCTTGAAGCAACAGGTATTTCGGGACCCACCTGCAGATTCTCCAGTTTGAGTATTTTCTAAGCCAGAAACACCACCACCATCGCCCCCAATAGGAGGAGGCTTTTGAAATTGATCCTTTTGCTCCCCTGGGAAGTGGAGCATTCTCAGATTGCTTCTTGAAGAAAAGAAGTAATCGGGAGAGTGCCTGTTAGGGATGGGGCAATCAAGTAAGTTAACTATGGATGAATCATCCATTTTAACAGATAATGAAGGATGCCACTGCTTCTTAGACATTTTCTCAGCATATTTATGCTTTCATGCTTGAAGGCTCTCTCTTGTGACAGCCTGTTGTTTCATTTTTTGTGGAATCTTCATCATTTTTTGAGGCTCTGGGATTCAAGAGGGCAAGGGGTGGAGCTAAGACAGCCAAGCTGAAACAAGAAACTTGAGACAAGCTGAAATTAAGCAAGTGGAAACTTATCTCTGGATTTATTTCTGTAACTTTGGGTTTGAGATTTTCAATGAATCTTATATTTTTGACTGACTCAATTGTCTTTGCTCTTGGAATCTGGACAATAATTTTCTGTGTGAAGAATAGAGACTGCTGTGAGGGGTGTGTGAATAGTTTCATTTTTGACAACTTCTGATTGGATATTGGTCATATAACATTCCTTCTTCCTTTTCTGCTTGAGGTTTCTTTTAGATAATAGTGTTGATTCACCTCAAGAGGGAGCCACAAGTCTGTGATATTGCTGTGTCTGCTTAAGAATATTTCTTGGTCTATTAAACTCAGAGAAATATGTTGACTCAGACACTTTCATAAGATAGAAATCTTTTAAAGATATTTATGGATGAATATTTTATAAAATTGCAAGAACAATTTTGAAATATAATGTTAAAGTTGGAAACCAAAATGGATGAGCTTCTAAGGGAGTTCTGGGAAGAAATTAAAGATCTGAAGGGAGATATGAAATAGATGAAAGCCAGAGTAGATGCCATGTAGGACAGGCTGGAGAAGACTAATGCTATGTGTGAGGCAGAGTTAGCAAGATTACAGATTTGGAGGTTCAGATTGGGTGTTGGTAAAATTTACCTGAGGCGCCCCTTCTATACATGCTGCAAGAGAGTCCAGGTCTGGGTTAGACTCCTCCTTCTATATCATCGAGCTGAGTCTACCAAGCTGATAAAGCCAGCCCTTGTTGCTAGGCACCCAGCTTTTGTTGAAGTAATTTGACAGACATGGGATGTCTCTGAAAAATAGAAAAATGAGAAGAACCCTACCCAACCACAACCAGATGTGGACCTCTACACCGAGATAATTTTTTATTTCTCCTAAATTCTTTAATTCAAATTTCTTCTTCAACTTATTTGCACATTTGTTTACCTATGGTTCATCCTTTACAATGAAGCAAAGATCACCCACAAATGCTAGTAGTTGACAATTGCCATCTTTTAACTTTCCAGTCAGTGTATATGCAACTATCAGCCTTGCAACTCTTGAACCCAAGACCCTCCAATGCAGTATCTAAACAGATATTCCAATTCCTGGCTGACTGCTTCAGCCCATAAATGGCCTTGTTCAATTTATATACTGTGTTAGGATTTTGACTTTCATACCCTGGTGCTTGAACCATGTAAATGTCTTCCTTTAATACTGCATTGAAAAATGCAGTGGTTATGTCAAAATGCCAAATTTTATGGCCAACACTAGTGCCAGCCTGATGCTCTCACTCTTTACAGTTGGTGCGAATACCTCACCATAGTGCACATTTTTCATCTGTGAAAACCCCTATGCCACTAACCTTGCTTTATATTGTACCTCATTATTGGGCAGTACTTTTTTCTTGTATACCCACTTGCATCCTACAGCTTTGCTACCCTGTGGCAAAGTCATAGATGTGAACACTTCATTTTCTCCCATTGATTTCATTTCCTTGTCCGTGGCTTCTTTCCACTTTACTTGTTCAATTTTAGGTAATTCCAATACTTCTTTGTAGTTCCTTGGCTCATATCATATATTATATACTTTAACTTCATTAGCAGAATACCCATCAGGTGGAATTTCTTTCTTCCATTGCTCTGACCTGCATGGCACTGATTGCTCCTCTGTGTCAACTCTCTCTTGCCTCATATCTTATTCAGCTTCTCCTCCCTGAATGCTGACACCATCACTAAGTGAGTTACCATCACTAAGTGGATCACCATCACTAAGTGAATCATTCCACAAATTTGCATCAATACTGTTCCAATTTTGCTCTGCAAAGCTGGCAAAACTGACCTTGAAAACACTATTCTTTTGCTCCCATCACTAAAGCAATAACTCTTTGAATCTGGCTCATGGCCCACAAACCTGAGCTTTCTAGCCTTTGGTTACCCCTTTCTTCTACCATGTATGGTATTCAGCTTTGTTTGGGTATTTTCCCACGTTGTTATAGTTGTGCTTTTAAAGTTGTAGCAACGTTTCGGCAGAATCTCATCTGCCATCATCAGGTTTCTGTATTGTATACTGTATAACACAATATATATTGTATATATTGTATACTGTATAACACAATATATATTGTATATATTGTATACTGTATAACACAATACAGAAGCCTGATGATGGCAGATGAAATTCTGCCGAAACATTGCTACAACTTTAAAAGCACAACTATAATGACGTCGGAAAATACCCAAACAAAGCTGAATAATATATATATATATATATAAAGACAGCGTGAGGAGCTCTGGCAGGTACGGGCATCACCAGGCGAAAAGCCCTCTAATCCCTGTGGGCCCAACAGGTGAAGTAGAAAGCCTAATGCCCAAGACTTGCCAGCAAGCCAGAAAAGAGCTCCAGTTCTCAGCAAACGCTCAGTTCAAAAGTACTAGGAGATCTCCGATTCCTCCCATCCTTGACCAGCACTCCAGAAAAGAACTCATTCCTCGGTAAGCACTAAATTCAAAAGTGCTCTATTCAAAAGGTTTAATTATGAACTTCTCATGTATAAGATAGTTAATATATCTGGAGACAGACCTTTGATATCTGCATAATTCTGTTATATATTATATTATGACTGCTACATCTGCCTTGCTTCTTCCTGTCTCATCAACATCAGCACAAACTTTCTAATTTTATTTTTTAGTTATACTGTTCAATTATGCCTGTTAGACTAAAGTAGTTTCAAGCATGATAGGGGTATCATATACTAGGATAGTATACCACAAACTACTTAACTCATTCCAGAGTTTCCCATGAGAAGATCCTTTTTCTCATTGCAAAATTATTCATGGAATATGAGGGCTCATTGTACTGTAATTTTCTTAAAGTTGAAGTTTTAAATTAAACTTGAAAGTTTCAATTCACTGTTTCAAATAATGTGTTTTTAAAAACCCCTTTGTATTCAGTGGTTCCCATAAGAGTTTGGGTTTCTTTGTGTTCTTTAATTATATGTCTAACTGTTATTTATCATTTCTCAATGTTATTTAACTTTTTCTCCATTGAAAGGAAAATGAAGGGCCTTTGTTCTTCCTTTTATTTGTGTTTTAGCCTTTGTTCTGAAGATGAAAAAGCTTTTCAGCATCTTGGTCACCTATATTTGTTTGATATGACTTCTGAAAACATGACCAGTATTTCTAATATCTAATGTATTTGATTTTATACTGTAATTTATCTTCAGATCACTGTACATGTTTTCCTTAAAAAAATTAAAAAAATTTAAAAAATTATTTATTTTTTAATCTCTATCCCATCCTTGCTAACAATTTTCTTTCCTCAAGTATCTACAATAACAATGCATATTTATCCACAACTAATGCTGATTTAATGAGGGATGGACTGGGGAATGGAACTGATCTAAGGGCAGATCTAGCTGCCCACATATCCAGGAGGGCATGAAAGTGGGATATAATGTAGTACTATTGAAAGTATCTTAAATCCCACCATCTTGCTTCATTTATTTTCTCTGGGTTGGAGAATGTAATATTTGTAGCTCTTTATCCAAAATTAAAGCTGTGGGCCTTAAGCCATAGCTGGGTGGCTAACTTTGGGTGTCTGAATTTTTTGTCAAATCAATTGCTAAACAACTTACTGATTGCTGAGAATGGCAATAGTGGTTGGGGCAAATAGTTCCTAGCAATCCACCAATAAACTGTTTAGCAGACTATCAGGAACTTGCACTATTTAATACAGTAAAGGCAGGGTGGTATTCAGCAGGTTCTGACCAGTTCTGGAGAACTGGTAGCAGAAATTTTGAGTAGTTTGGAGAACCGGAAAATGCCACCTCTGATTGACCCTGCCCCCATCTATTCTCTGCCTCCTGAGTCCCAGCTGATCAGATGAGTCTTCTTTAGTTGCCTTGCATAGGAGAATGGAGCTGGAAAGCAGGTTAATGCAGTGGGGAGAAAATGGGATTTTACAGTAACCTTCCCCCTAGAGTGGGGTGGGAATGGAGATTTTCAGTATCCTTCCCCTGCCATGTCCACCAAGCCATGCCCACAGAACTGGTAGTAAAAAATTTTTGAATCCCACCACTGAGTAAATGACAATACCTCATTCATCTTCAGGATTTCTGTTTTTCCACTGCTGGGAGGGGAGATTCCCATGCTTCAAAAGGTGTATATGTTTATGGGCAGTTACTAACCAGATCTTGACATTGTGATTGATGCTTTGGTAGCCCAAAGTTACAAGTTTGGGTTTAGCTAGGAGTAGGTGGGGATACAAGAAATCTGAAGGCTACAGATTAGACTGGAAAACTTTAAAAAAAAATCCAAAACAAATAAACCATTAAACCATTACCACCACCACCCCAAAAAACTTCCAAAAAGGTGCTGAGAAAAAGCAGTGGCAAATCACTTCCATATTTTCACACAAGTTAAATAAATAATACACCAACAATACATCAAAACCTTTTTTATCAGAAATAATTGGCTTTTAATGCTTTATGGGATTCTGATCTAAAACACATATCTTTCTTGACTACTGGGATTTGCATAATCTGGAGCCTGAAATGATAAGTATACTTGAGAAAATATACAACTTTCAGAAGTCTGCATTGTAACGGAAAATTCAGCAGAATAGAGAAAACCACTAAGGAGATTCCATTATGGTTAGATTTCAGCTTTATAAGAAAAAGGAACAGAGACAATAGAAAAATAAGACCTTTCATAAGAATTTTGAATTGTAGACCAGGAAATTTACTGACAGGATCATGGGACCATAAAAAGAAAACTGTGTGAGGAGAGCTTTCCTTACAAAACCTGCATTTATAGGCAGCAGCAGAGCTGGAAGTTAGCAGCAGAGGAACATTAATGGGAGGCACATAACATATTTTATTGCAATTTCATTACTAAGCTTTCTTTAATCAATCATGTCAGGCTGGATCTTTGTGGCCTTTATTCAATTCCCTTCTGCCTTTGTTAATCCTAAACATTACTTCTTTCTTACCAACAATGAAAGGATTGGAGCAGAGGGGCTTTGTTTAGAAACTACTTTGGGTTTAACACAGGGGTGTCAAACTCAAGGCTTAGATCTGACCAGCAGGGCCATCCTGGAAATAATGAAGGATTGCCCATGCTGCCTGTATTAGCAGCCCCCACCCCACCCCCATAGCCCATTTTTGCCCTGGATGGCCTTCTACAGCACTTCGCCAGCCAAAACAGCTAGGTCAGTGACAGCTAAGTCAATGATTTCAGCTCAGTGACTTCAGCCTTGTTGGTTCAGTCCTTTTTTGCCTCAGAATTGCCTCACTGACATCCCATTCTCATCGCCAGTTTTAAATTTGGCGTGCAGAAGTAAAGAGGCAGAGGCTCAGTCAAGGCTAACAGGCTTTATTAAGATAAAGTAAACACAGCCGCAGCTTGCCGCAAGCTAACCAGGCAGCCGGCTAACAGGGAGCAGCTGATTCCATTTGACAGCTCCTTTTATACTCAGCTGTCAAACGGAACAGCCAATCAGGGAAGGCTCCATCTCCTTTGCCGAGCGGACCAGAGTGAAGACTTCTGCAAGCTGCAGCAGACACTATATAAGTAATGCTTTATTGCTAGTATGGGAGAAAATTAGAGAACAGCACTATTTGAAAATACCAGTTTAGCTTTCAACAATGGAAACACTTATTCATCCAAGTGTTTTTAATATGGGAAATGTTCTTAGATATAAAGATATTTTGAATGAAAAGGGTGAGCTCAAAACTAAACAAGAACTGGAGGAGCAAGGGATCAAAGTGGTTTGGTATTCACACATGCAAATACAATCTTGATATGAAAAAGGTGCAAAACTATATGGTATCTACAGAGAATTGACAGAATTGGACAAGATACTAACAGGAACAGAAGAAAGATTGATTTAAAAAATTGTATAGTTATTTGTTGGCCATTAAATTAGAAGAGGAACAAGCAAAGGAGACAATGATAGCATGGGCAAAAAAATGCGGTTATACAATTAAAATTAGATAAATGGCAGAAATTGTGAGATAGAAATTATAAGTTAACAATGTCAACCTCATACAAAGAAAACTTGTATAAGATGTTTTATAAACACTTAGCACTGATGAGGTTGGAAAGGATGTTTAAAGATAAATCAGCTAGATGTTGGAAATGTCACCAAATAGCTAGGTCATATTCTCATATGTGGTGGACATGTGTAGAAGCCAAAAAACACTGGACAAAAATATACATGGGGTTGGAAAAGATGATACAATAGCATATTGATTTAAACCTGAAATATTCCTGTTGGGGATCTTACCTGAAATTTATAATAAAGAAAATGTATATTTGATTATTCATGTATTAACTGCAGCTAGAATTGTATTTGCACAAAATTGGAAAAGTGAAAAGATTCCTATTGATGCAAATGTGATCAGAAAAATATTAGAATGTGTAGAAATGAGTAGATTAACACTTGCAATTAAAGAGAAGGAGCAAACTGAATATTACCAGTGTTCAGTACCAAGAACAGTGGCAAACAGGCTGAGGCTCAACTCAGAAATAAATGTTGTGCTAACAGAGCTTGCTAACCATGGCTGCTTGGCTCACAACAACAGCAGCTAATCAACCACTCTAACAGCCCTTTTATACTCAGCTGTCAGAGCCTTTAACGAATCAGAATGCTTCTCTGTTCCCGCTGGGGAAACGGACCAGAGTGAGAACAGGACACAACACTCCTCCCCCCCTAATTAGCACATGCATGGTCTCGAAGGTAGGGCAGACAGTGTCGGGTCCTCCCAGACCTACGTGGCTTGATGCTGGCAGTTGGAGGCTTGGTGTTAATGGTTAACAGCAGTGGACAGATAGGGATAGTTTCTGGAATGATTGGGAACTGCAATGATACATCAGCCGGAGTTGGCAAAGCCGAAACGATACCTGCTTCTATTAGTAAATCCATTGGTTACCTTGCTGTTTCATCTCTGGGACGTTCTGCTTCGGCTGGTAAACTTTTGAGGGTATCATCTGTCCCAGCCCCAAAAGACTGTTCATGAGGCATGGTGTTCCACTGCCCCTTTAACTGGTCTATGTGGCAATGCCACATCCACCCATCCTTATCTATGCAAGGGTCCTCTTTGTAGACTTCAGTTTAGCATTCAATACCATCATTCCAGACATTCTTCTAACTAAACTAAACTAGCTAGTGGTACCTGAACACACTTGTAAATGGAACTTCCTAACAGACAGGAAGCAGCAGGTGAAGCTAGGCAGAATCACATTGGATACCTGTATAATTAGCGCAGCCCCCACCCCAAGCCTATGTGTTTTCTCCACTTCTCTTATCCCTATATACCAATGACTGCATCTCAAAGAATCCATATGTTAAAATACTGAAGTTTGTAGATGATGCAACATTGACTGGTCTCATTCAAGACAACGATGATTCTGCATACAGACGGGAGGTTATTCAACTTGCCTCATGATGTAAATGGAAGAATATGGAACTGAACACACTCAAAACTGTAGAAATGGTGGTAGACTTTAGAAGAAACCCTCCCATACTACCACCTCTTACAGTACTAGACAATACAGTATCAACAATAGAGACCTTCAAATTTCTAGGTTCTATCATATCCCAAGACCTAAAATGGATACCTAACATCAAAAACATCATGAAAAAAGCACAATGAAGAATGTTCTTTCTGCACCAACTCAGAAAGCTCAAACTGCCCAAGGAGCTGCTGATATAGTTCTACAGAGGAATTATTTATCTGTCATCTGCACCTCTATAACTGTCTGGTTTGGTTCTGCAACCCAACAGGACCGACACAGACTTCAGAGGATAATTAGGACTGCAGAAAAAATAATTACTACTAACCTGCCTTCCATCAAGGAGCTGTATACTGCACGAGTCAAAAAGAGGGCTGTGAAAATATTTAAGACCGCTCACATCCAAGACATAAACTGTTTCAACTCTTTCCTTCAAAATGATAGAGCATTGCACACCAGAACAACTAGACACAAGAACAGTTTTTCCCCAAAAGCCATCTAAACAAATAATTCCCTCAATCCTGTTCAACTATTACAAAATCGGCACTATTAAATCTTGTCATCACTCCTTATCACCCATCCACTCCCACTTGTGACTGTATGACTGTAACTTTGTCGCTTGTATACTTACAATTATATTGACTGTTTCCTAGTATGATTTGATTATTTATTGTACCCTATGACTATCATTAAGTGTTGTACCTTATGATTCTTGACTCCTGATGAATGTATCATTTCTTTTATGTATACTGAGAGTATTTACACCAAGACAAATTCCTTGTGCGTCCAATCACACTTGGCCAATAAAAGTATTCTATTCTATTCTATTCTATTCTATTCTATTCTATTCTATTCTATTCTTGTATCTTTACAATTTATATTGACTGTTTTCTAGTATGATTTGATTGATATGACTATTATTAAGTGTTGTAACCTTATGATTCATGACTCTTGACAAATGTATCTTTTCTTTTATGTACACTGAGAGCATTTACACCAAGACAAATTCCTTGTGTGTCCAATCACAGTTGGCCAATAAAGAATTCTATGCATCTATGCTCCAGCAATACTCTGTATGAGCACGACCCTGTTATGTCAAGGATGGGCCCAACTAGCCATAATGGGTGACTTGAGTAATTCCTTGCATAAAAGAGGTCCCCCTTGTTAAAAGACCATACCCTTGTGGTAGAGTCTTCTAGAGGCTTTTCCAGTACATAGCCAGGGTGCAGCTTGTCTTAAGTTTGTCCTCAACCTCCTGCCCATCAGAATCTCAGCTGGGCTGAGGTTTGTCTCTGGACATGGAGTAGCATGATGCATTAACAGGTAGGTAGCCACTTTAGAAGACCAATCCCCAGGGTCCATCCTTGCTAAGGCTACCTTAACTGAGTGAACCGCTCATTCTGTTAGCCCGTTGCTGGAGGGGTGAAAAAGGGCAACTAAAACATGCCATATTCTCAACCCTCTCAGGAATAGTTCAAAAGGCCCTGCTGTCAACTGAGGTCCATTGTCTGAAATCAGAAGATCAGGTAGGCCATGGATGGCAAATAGCGTTCTAAGGGCCCATATAACAGCTTCTGTGGTGGTAGATGGCATCAACAATACCTCTACCCACTTAGAGAACACATCCACCACTATTAAGAACATTTGTCCCTGCACTGGACCAGCGAAATCAATGTAGATTCAAGACCACAGACCCCTTGGTCTTTCCCACTCATGAGGCTGGGCTAGGAGTGGAGCTGGTCTGGTTTTTTGGCAATCTTGGCACCTAGAGACCCAGTCAGAGATTGCCTGATCAAGATTAGGCCACCATCGGGGAAGAAGGTGGAGCCTCCTCGCTCACAGACCGTAGATCGCGACTCTCTGCAGCTATGGTCCGTGCACTTTCGTTGGAGACGCCTGATCATTATGATTAGGGGCTGAAACTGCCTTGGAGGGGTGGCGGAGTAAGGGGAAGCTGCAAGCCAGGTTGAGGGGAGCCGCATTTCCCCCCGTGGCCTTGGCCTTTTTCCTCCTGAAGATGACTGCAGCAGTGGTTTAAAATGGCCACCCCAGAGAGGAGGACTCAGCTGGATTAAGATTTGTGCAGGAGGGAAGAAAGAGGTGGATAACATCTGAACCGGGACAACTGGGCAATACAACTAAACAAAAGTACCCCAGGATTAAGGTAACATGGAATTTTTAAGAAAAGAAAAGTGAGTAGCAAAATTACAAAGGGACAGGAGAAAAAAAAATATTTTTGACAGGTAAGTGGGGCTTTGAACAGGGAAAGGAAGAAGCCAGAACTAAAGATTTAACTAAATTGGACTAAAATATTTTGGGAATAAACAGGCATAAAATAAAGCTGGACTTAAGATTGTCAAAATAATAATAATAATAAAGTTTACAAATTGGAGACTGTGCTGGAATATTGAGGTTCGAAAAACCCTAAATAAAAAAATAGGGGAAAAAGGTGAAGACTTTGTATAAAGGAGAGTGCCACCGTTTGACAAAAACTTGAGTTCAAACAAAAGGGAAAGTATCCTGTTTTCTGAATGAACTTGTGTGGATATAACATTAAAGAAATATTGAAACAAAGTAAGAATCTTAGAAAGTGAAAGCAGAACCAGAAAAAAGAAAAAAACAAGGAAAGACTGACTGGGATTGATTGATGCTTTTGATATAGACCCTGGGCTGGAATAACTGAGAACTTTAGAAAACTGAAAGAAGAAAGAAGTAAAAGTATTTTTTTTGTGGACTTTAACGATCAAAAAATATAAGAGTAATGATGATATCTCTTCGGGAATTTTGTTGCTTATCAATGAATTTCACATCTACTTCTTTCAACTATTTGCTTTTCTTCTCCTGCTAAATTAACTTAGGTTTGGATTAGGTTGACAGTTCAAATTTAAGTTGCCTTGCTGTAATCACAATGTCAGATAACATCAATTGATTATGTCCACAGTGGGCAAAATCCTTTGGGACATGACATTTTCATGTCAGTTGGGGCCAAAAAAGAAACAAGAATCAAAACCAAATTTCATTCTACTTTATTGCTTGTTGACTTTTGTTTATGATGGCCTGAAAAGAAGTTTGAAGTTAAACAAAAAATTCAAGGTTGCCACAGACTTATCATTTCACACATCACGTACCCACCTTTCACTACTCTCAAATACAGAATCACAGAATTATAGGATTGGCAAGAATTTGGGAAGCCTTACAGGGCTAAGTGGTGGCTGAGCGAAGGACAATAAAAAAGGCAGGGATGAGGGATAGAGGCAGGTGGGGTAGGGATTGAACAGTGGTGAATGAGGCAGAGGAAAAATTTGAGGGATGGATGAAATTTTATCCCCAAATTTGGTACTGGGTTCCTTTTTTATATTTTTTATTTTTCCTATATGTATCCATGTATTTATAACTATGTTTTTACTTATGCCTATTATCTTGTAAGCAATTGACAAATAAAAATAAATAAAATAAAATTTGGCTTCCGCGTGCAGAAATTATGCATTCTATTAAGACATTTTGCCCTTTCGAACACTCAAACCCTTCCATTTTTTCGCAGGAAAGAGCTGACACGGGAAAAATCATTGCTTGTTTTTTTAAAGAGAGTTCTTTGGGATGCCTGGAGGGTGATTCGAGTGAATAAGAAAAAAAAACCAATGGTAATACTACGTCGCAATTGCGCAAAGCTCCCGGCGAACTGCTCGACTTTCGTTTTCATCACAATCTACGGCGTTAAGTCAACCCGGAAGCTGAGAACTGCGTAGGGATCCATCCTTCCCTCCAAGTCTTTGTTTTCGATCTGGAAGCGTCTGAAGGGTCTGAGGTCACGTCTAGTTTCCTGTTTGGGGGTCGGCAGTCTGCGATTTCCTTTATTCCCTATGGCCGGTGCCCGGGCGCTGGGCGAAAGTGGTGGGGGTGGTGTAGCCGCCATGGACTATTCAGTACACGAGGCTTGGAACGAAGCCACCAACATTTACTTGCTGGCGGTGTTGGCCAGCTTGGCCCTGTTGGTGTACGCGCGCAGGTGGGAATCTCAACGGGGAAAGAAGTGACTCCTGTAACTCCTATTTGTATATTGATTAAGAATACTAAGCGTCTAAGTCTGTTAGATGATTAAACTTCTGTAGGCGCGGAGGCTGGGAAACCATTTTCTTACTGAATTCTGATTGGGAGATTCGGCTTTCTAATCTCCGTTTTATCGATGTTGGGTACTTTTCCTAGGCGATTCCTGGACTTAATGAAAAGTTGCGATATTGCCAAAGGTTCTGGCAATAACGTTACAAATTTTCTGGCTATATAGCTAGGCTTGCAAATACTGGCTGTTGAATCAGCAATTGGTTATCTCGAGATTTAGGGCTTTGGAGTGGCAACAAAACAGGAACTACTGTGAATAAAATAGGTTTTATTTATTTATTTATTTAGGGATTTAGAGAAAGAATGTGGGAGAGAAATATGTTCTGTTTATATAATATGCCTGCCTAATTTGGGAAAAATCCTGTTTTTTTCTCAGCACTTCACATCTCACCATATAGTAACCCCTTCCTATCAGTGCTTTTTTATGATGATGACTAAATTTTTATTGCTCATAATTAAGTCTGATTCAGTGTTATAAATATTTCAATAATAATAATAATATAAAGAAAATGAAGGCATTCCTTGGCCCAATTTGTCGTTCAAATAAATGTCCCAAAGGTGCTTTTTCAAAAGGACTTTCTTCATTTTTGCTTGAAGATGTGTTGCTTCTCATCCAAGAAGCTTTTTCAGTTCTGCTGAAACACCTTTGGGACAACAATGACCTGGATGGTTGAGAATTTCCATAGATATGTTCAAATAAATGTTTACTATGAATATTGTGTGACTTTTTTCAACTAACTTGAATAATTCATGCTCTTAAAGAGTTTTGTACTTTCCTTATTTTTTAACTTATTGCCTTTTCAATAAGTTAGGCTAGGATAAGTGTGGTTTAGCTAATATTAAAAATAAACTTCATAGAAATAAAAAAAATCATTGCTATTGTGTTAAAATAAATCTCTTTGAAAGAAACAGTATACAACTTTATGAATAACAGTAACATCTGCAAGCAGAATGTCAAGAAGATGAAACAATAAGCTGTTAATTATTTATTTCAGCCAAAGTTTCAAAATATTTCATCTTATCTTGCTGCAATGTAATATAATCTAATTAATGTTGATTCCTCACTTGGTATTAGAAGAAAGAATAAATCATGCATGAAAGTCTTGGACAATTTGTAACATATGAGATTTGAATTGCATAGTTCTTAGTTTACAGACTCCGTTTCTGAAACATTTCCTGCATATTATTGTTCCTTTTGAGGAGTCTCTGTACTAGCTATTTGAGTGTCAACCAAAGAAGCAGACATAAGCACCTTCATGACCTTGCTATAACTGAAAAACTTTGCAGGACTGACGCTTCATTCAAAGGATCTATACAGGCTGATAACAACTAATTTACACTGACTTTCATGTCCGTACTGAGTACACGTCTAAATACTGAACCTATGCATTTCACGTTTAGGTGAACACTTTGTCTCTTCATAGGATATAAACGTCTGTTAGTGGCCTTTGCATGAAATAATGGGTGTTAGAATGCAGTGAGCAGGAAGCCTTTCTATCAAGTGACTTTTAAACATTCATAGCCTAATTTTTATAGTTAAATCTTTCAGTGATGGTAATATTTGCTTTCACAGGAAATTGGAGATAATCATTGCCACTTCTAATTGAAATTCCAGTTGCATTTCTATTTCTTTGCTGTAGAAATTAAGACTAGATGCTAATTTCATTTACTATTAAGGAAAATATATCTGCTTTTGTATTATGTTTTTCTATTCCTTTTGGGCTTCAGAAATAAGAGGAAGATTATGAGGATTTTTACATTGCCTCCAACTGTAGAAATACCATCTGAACCAAATTTTTATGACAGCATGAAAAAAGTCCGTCTTCGGCAGCAATTAGAGATGTATTCTATTGGTAAGTAAAATATATTTACTTTGACACTACTAAGGTTTGGATAAGCTATAGATCCTATTTTAAAAAATGATACTAAATATATGTGATGAAACATAAATATGATTCCTGACATTTGCTCCACTTGAAGTTACTATTATTTTGAATGTAAAAACATTTAATGCTCTAGGGTTATGATCCTTTTGCTCTTCTACTCATGGAACTGTAATGTGTGTGGATCATGAAGGTAATGAAATCTTATAGATTGCAGGATTGCTAATGACCTTTCATGCATACCCTACATTTTATACTGATCAGAAATGTACAGTAGCAGAGTTTATCACTCATGTGTTTCTCATGCTTTTCTTTTTATTCTGTTTATTTGCATAATTGGGATGGTATTTTTCATTATAACATGGTTCTGAGAAATGGATGTTGAAATTACATCAGAGAGATCTCTAGAAGATCTTTAGAAAATACCTAAATTGGATATTTATAAATTATTGAAATATCTGGTCCTGCAAATTAGGATCCAACCCATTTTCTTTTCTAAAATTCTCTATTTCCCCTCTATCTCTACCTCCAGTATTTAGAATTCTGTGTATGTTTAATCAATATTGGGCTTTTTGGAAATAATTACTCTCTGATGCTAATGAGTGATGGTGGTAATAGTATGTGCAAAGCTATTTATCTTTGTAACAGTGTGTGGAGGCAACAATGACACGGAGGGAGGCAACAATGGTGGAATATGTTCCCCCCCTCCTCTAAACTTAGGTGTGTCTTTTGGTCAGGTGCATATTATAGTGCAAAAAATATGGCAATATAAAATAAAAAAGGAATGTCATTGCCATAATGTATAATACAGACCACCTAGCCAAACAAAAGAAATAGATGGAAAGGAACAAATTCCTCAACAGAAGTTGGAAAATTCTCACCCAGTCGTCACACTGTTCCCCCTTAATCTTCACTCATTCTTCTCCAGTTGGGCTGTCACAGCCTTGGCCAGGAACGCAATGGCCATCAAACAAGCAGTTTGCTATCTCCTTGTGATCTACCTGAGTGTCCTCTCTTCTTCACTACCCATCCAGGGTGGCTTAGATTCCTCCGGACCCTCTGGCAGTAGGAATTCAGCAAACTTCCATTGACCCCTGTGGAGAGTTCACTGTATCACCACAACATCAGCTTCGCCTTCCAGAAAGTAAAATGCAATATTTGGAACAATCTGAACTTCCTAAAGTACCCAAAACAGTTAAAGCTATGTTGAATGAACAAATAACCATGATGGAATTGACAGAAGCAATTAAGAGACAAAAGAATAATAAAACACCAGGCCTGGTGGGCTACCAGCATAATTTTATAAATAATTAACAAGATATATTTAGGCCCAGTGATGTTGGAAGTTTATAATGAAATTCTGCTAGAAGCAAAAATACCAAATTCATGGATGGAAGCAAATATTACTTTTATATCAAAAGTTGATTCAGATTTAAAGCAGATAAAGAAGTATAGACCAATATCTCTATTGAATGCAGATTATAAAATACATGCTTCTATAATAGCAGAGAGATTAAAAAGGTATTTGAATGAATTTATACATTTAGATCAGAATGGATTCTTGTCAAAGAGACAGATTAAAAATAACATGAGAATAATTTTAAATACATTGGACTATCATATAACATACCCTGAAAAACAAATGTCATTGATTTTTCTAGATGCACAGAAAGCATTTGATAATATTAATTGGCAATTTATGTTATTAGTATTAAAGTATATGGACTTTGGGGAGAGATTTATTAATATGGTTAAAGCAATAAATCACAAATGGGGACATGATGGAGAACTTTGATATTAAAAAAGGCACTAAACAGGGATGTCCATTGTCCCTCTGCTATTTATACTGACTCGGGAAGTATTAGCCAGAAATATTCAATGAGATGAAGAAATAAAAGGAATGGAAATTAAAAAAGAGGGAACTACAAGCTACAGGAGTTTGCAGATGACTGGTCTTTATATTAGAAGACCCATTAGAAACTGGACCGGTTAATTAGAAAGGTAGAAGAATAAGGGGAAGTTGCAGAATTGAAAATAAATAAAGAGAAGACAAAAGATTTTGGTTAAAAATTTCACACAAAAAATATTATGGATGGAAAGAATTGATATACAGATAGTAAAAAAGTGAAATATTTAGGAACAACAGCAAAAGGTACAATAATTAAAGAGGACAATTACATGAAACTGATGTGACAAATTAAACTAGATTTGGAGAAATGGAAAGATCTGCAATTGTCATTAACAGAAAGAATAGCTACTATATAAATGAATAGTTTTCCAAGACTATTTCAAACAATTCCAATAAAATTAGAGGGAAAATACTTTGAAGAAGTAAATAAAATAATATTAAGATATATCTGGTTAGGGAAAAAAGCAAGAATAGATTTGAAAACATTGCAAAACTAAAAATTTTGGATATGCAATAGAATGGCAGAATGGCAGAAATTGATTATGTCAACTGCATATAAAGAAAATTTGTACAAAATGTTCTATAGATGGCACTTTGCTCCAACAAGACTGGCAACAATGTATAAGGATAGATCTGCTAAATGTTGGAAATTTAATCAAATACCTGGTTCATATTGCCATATTTGGTGGACATGTCCAAAAACCAGAGAATATTGGACGAAAATACATACTTGGTTGGTAAAAATGATAAAACAGCATATAGACATGATACCAGAAATATTTTTATTGGGTATTCTGCAGGAAAAATATTGCAGACGGACTATATACTTGATTTTACATGTATTAACTGCAGCTAGAATTGTCTATGCTCAACAATGAAAGTGTGACAAGATCCTGACAGATGAGAGTGTAATTAAGAAAATACTAGAATGTGCAGAAATGGATAGACTAATGCTTACTATTAAGGACAAAGAAGAAACTGAATACTTTTTGACATGGGACTTATTTTATCAATGGTTAGACAATAAAAACAGAAGTTAGAAATGTAGAGACATAAACAGGATAAATGTTAAAATGGAAATCTGTTAAAATGGACAAGCTAAATATTATTGTTATTATAGTATTAATGTTATTTTGATGAATGTTATTGGAAACATTTTGATTACAATTGCCTAAAAACAATTGCACCCAGACAACACACTGATTGAAATGGAATTTTTATATGTTATATAAATAAAGTAAATAATACATAGGGGGGAAAAGAATAATATGGAATGGTGGATTCCAGTCCTGGCAGCACTATTCACTTATATTGACTCTACTGGTCAGGTCCCAGAGGATTGTCTGGGACATGACCAGTAGAATCATGGCAATTGTCCCAATTTTTAAAACAAGAAACAGAGACCCTGCTAATTCCAGACTAATAAGTCTGCTAAATATAATCAGCAAACTCTATGCCAAACACATCCAAGATAAATGAAAGGAGTGGCTGGATCTTGAGAACTTAATTGCTGAAGAACAAGCTAATTTAGAGAGGGGAGAGGCACTATAGACCAGTGCTTAATACTTTATCATTTGATTAAAAAATATGTATTAAATAGATCTATGTTATTATACCCTGCCTTTATAGACCTCAAGGAAGCTTTTGATACAGTTATCAGAACTAAGCTATGGAAGAAGCTGGAAGCTGCTTCATTTGATCATAGGTGTCACCATTTGTTATGTGCCTTACATATTAAAATATGTCTAAAGGTTAGGTGTAATATGCAAGGATCCCTCAAGGTCGGTCCAAATTCAAAAGGTTAAACCCCTTGGCCCCTTGCTTTTCAACTTCTATATTAATGACATGGTTAAATAGCTAAATAAACCAAATTACCACTTTCCAAAAATAGATGATCGAATCATCATCCTGTAGTTCTGTTCAGATTATGCTATGGTCCTCTCCAGGATACCTGTAAGTTTTAAAAGAATGTTGCAAGCCCTAGTCTAGTATTGTAATTACAGTAAACTGGACATAATTACCAGAAAACTAAGGTTATGGCCTTTGCAAAAAGGTCAAAAAACTTCATAATTTCTTAATAATCATAATATAGAGCAAGTTAACCACCTTAAAGTATCTAGGTGTAATCATCCATGCCACCAGCTCAAGAAAGTACATAGTAAATATGAGGCTGCCTCTGGCCAAAGATCAGTAAACACTATTCTCATTTTTTTCCACACAAAGGGAGGATACTACATTCCTGCCACAATTAAGCTCTTTCAAGCCAAGTTGCTAGCATAGCTTGTTTACAGAATCTTGCCTGGACCCTCAGCTTAGTGTTTCACACATTTGGAAATAGTTCAATCCAAATATATTTTTCTAGATAATGCATTTTACTTCTGTGCCTGGAGACAGGATTAATAAAAGTTGAAGTAAGAATCTATACAGCTTCTTTAAATCTTTGGCTAAAACTTTTTTTTCCACAAGGCCTTGCTCCATTAGTCCTCCGAGATAAATTCTCTTCATGGATCAAGACTATTGAGTCCAACCTTACCAAATTAGGCTTTTCTCCAGCCTCAATACTCAACTTGGACTATGACCAAGCAAAACAAAACTTGTGACAAAGGGTAGAGGACATCGAGAGGCAAGCAGGGAAACCTCCATTGTTTCTGGCTCCCGAATCTATTAGATTTGTTATTACTCATGCCAGTTATCCTAGCCAGTTGGAGATAGTGAACAACCGGAAAGCATTTTCGCTTTCAAGGTGTCATGCACTTCCATCTGCCTTCCTGCATAGCGAATATAAAAAGATACCTGTTGTGGAGCGGCGGAAGATACGAGGCAGACACCAGAGCTAAACAGTAAAGGCTTTATTCTGCGAATAAAGGGTTGCCACAGCTGCCGGGGCTAACAGGCAGATCAGCTGGCTGCAACAGCTGATGCCATTTGACAGCTCCTTTTATAGCCGGCTGTTAAATGGCATCAGCCAATGGGAGCGATCGGCGCTCCCGCCAGAACGGCGGACCAGAGTGGGGACTTCCATCAGTTCTGTGAATACAACACTCCTTTCCCCTGGCCAGGAGCATGCGTAGTCCTGCAAATAGGCCGGCCGCCTGCACAGGCGGCCGGATCGCCTTAGTCCTGGAGGATCTCCAGCTAGAACAGAGTCCTTCGCCCCCTGGGTCATGCTGGAGGCTGCTGGAGCGTGAGTTCAACCCACAGGTGCCTTTGTCCAAGTGTCCGTCGGCAGTCCAGGTGGGGTCCATCATCCAGCTTGCTTCGGGAACGGCTTTTGGTGCAGCGGGTAGACCAGGTCGTTTGGCTGGGAAGCCTCGGCGTTCACTGGGTAGACTGGTTCGCTTGGCTGGGAACCCTCAGTGTTTGCTGGGTAGACTGGTTCGCTTGGATGGGGACCTTCGGCGTTGGCTGGGTAGACCGGGTCGTTTGGCTGGAAACAGGGATCATCAGCCATCCTTCTCCAACGCCTCCTCAGCTAGTCTACGTGTCGGCGCCACATACGACCATCTTCCAGGAGGATCCTATAGGACTTAGGTCCTGTAACTGAAACAACTTGCCCTGGTACCCATAGTGGGTCCCCTGCATAATTCCTGGCATAGACCAGGTCATGCAGGGCAAACTCCCTGGCCTGGCTGTCAGAGCCCAAAGGAGAGCCAGGGGCGTAATGGGGGTACAACCTATCCAGGGTGGTTCTAAGGTGCCTGCCCATCAGCAACTCTGCAGGTGATTTGTTGGTCGTGGTACAGGGGGTTGTGTGCTGGGTCAGAAAGTATCTGGACAGTTTGGAGTGCCAATCAATTTGGCCAAACCTAGCCAAGGCCTCCTTTACTGACCTAACTGCCCTTTCAGCCATCCCGTTGCTTGCAGGTTAAAAGGGGCTGTGAGGACGTGCCTGATGCCCAGATTGGCTACAAAAACTTCAAATTCACAAGAGGTGAGCTGGGGGCCATTATCAGATACCAGGGTGTCAGGGAGACCATGGGTGACAAACACTCTGGTCAGGGCTCTCGTGACAGCCAGTGTGGTTGTGGAAGGAAGCAGAGCCAGCTCAATCCATTTGGAGAAAGAGTCCACTATGACTAGGAAAGTCCACCCGTGCACAGGGCCTGCCAGGTCAATGTGTAGCTGGGACCAAGGGGCTCCAGCATCCTCCCACCGGGTAGGAGTGGCTGCGGGAGGTGCTGGTCTGGTCGCTTGGCATGGCTGGCGCATGTTTACCCTGCTGGAGATCTGGACATCCATGCCTGGCCACCACACCTAGCTGCTTCATCCTCACGATGCCTGGGTGGCCTTCGTGCAGGACCTTTAAAATTGGCTCTTGTAGTTTAGTAGGGATGACTACCCTTGTCCCCCGCAGCAAACAACCCTGTAGGGATGACAACTCTTGCCTGCAAATCTTGAATGGCAAGAACTCAGGGGTGTACTGAATTGCAGGCCACCCGCTTCCCACCCAGTCCAGGACTTGGGCGATTACCTTGTCCCTTCTGGAGTAAGTGGCAATGTCCTCTGCTGTGATAGGCAGGTTGAGTTCGTTGACCTCAAAAATGGCGTGGATGGGCGCGGGGTCTTCAACTGGCACCGGTAGAGGGCAACGACTGAGGGCATCTGCATGGCACAGGTTCTTCCCCAGGGAAGGGTCCACCTGGTCATCCTTGGGGATAGGACCTGTGGGGTTTGCTTATCCCCTGACCAAAGGCCTAATAGTGGCTTATGATCTGTTATAAGTTCAAAGTAGTGACCATAAAGGAATTCATGAAACTTCTTGACAGCAGCAACTGCAGCCAAGGCCTCTTTATCAATTTGGCTGTAGTTTCCTTCTGCTGCAGAGAAAGTTCTTGAGAAGAAGGCAATTGGTGCCTCAGAGCCATTGGGGAGCCTATGGCTCAGGCCAGCCCCTATACCAAAGGGGGATGCGTCTGCTGCCAGGACTAAGGGCAGCTGATGATTGAATTGGATTAAAACTGCATTAGATGTGAGCAAGGACTTGACGGATTTGAAGACATGGGCTTCTCTTGGTCCCCAATGCCAGGGGCATTGTTTATCTAAAAGTCTGTGCAGAGGTCCTGCTATAGATGCTTTATGTGGAAGGAATGCAGCATAGAAATTTAGAAGCCCTAAGAAGGCTTGGAGTTCAGTCTTGTTGGAAGGTGTGGATGCCTGGTGGATAATTCTGACTTTGGACTCAATTGGGTGAATACCAGAGGTGTTAATTCTGTAGCCTAGAAAGTCCACTTGCTTAGTGGCAATAGTGCACTTGTCTCTTTTAAGTTTAAGGCCATGCTGCCTAAAACGGTCTAGGACTGCTCTGACTCTATGAATTAGTTGTGTTTCATCCCTAGCTGAAACCAAAATGTCAAAATAGGGGACTACGCCTGGGAGTCCTTGGAGAAGCCTCTCTATTAGGGATTGAAAAATCCCAGGGGCTACACTTACACCAAACTGGAGATGCTTGCACTTAAATGCACCCCTATGTGTGACTATGGTTTGTAATTCTGCAGTTTGGTCATCTACAGGGAACTGTTGGTAGGCCTGGGACATATCTAATTTTGCAAAAATAGTCCCAGGTTCAAAGGTATGTAAGAGATGTTGGATGACAGGGACAGGGTAGGCGCTGATTTGTAGGAATCTATTGAGGGAAGTCTTGTAGTCTGCGCAGATTCTTACGCTGCCATCTTTCTTAAGTGGGGTGACTATGGGGGTCTCCCATCTAGCAAAATCTACTGGTTCTAATACCCCTTGCTTTAGTAATTTATCTAGCTCTAAATCTAATTTGGGGTGGATAGCAAAAGGTACCCTACATGGTTTAAGGCAGATGGGAGTTGCCTGTGGGGCTACATTGAATGAAATAGGGGTACCAGAGTAACACCCTAAATCCTCGCTTAAATACATCAGAATAGTCTCTGAATAGGATGTCTACTCCAGAGGTTGAAACAACGTGGATACCAGTTATGCTGAGGCCAAGAGCAGGGAACCAGTCTAATCCTAGTAAAGTAGGAAGGGCACCATCTACCACCACTAAGGGCAGGTGGCCTTTGAAGTTTTGGAATTGGACTAGAAACTTGCCTTTCCCGAGGACAGGGATGGCCTTGCCTTGGTAATCTCGCAGAGTCAGGTGGCAGCTCAGGAGCTTCTTCTTGGACATTCTGGGATGCATCTTCTTTAGCGTTGCCCAGGAGATGATAGAAAGTGCAGATCCCGTGTCCACGTCCATCCTGCAAGGCTTACCTTCTAGAAAGACAAAGATACTTATTTTGTTAGAGCCTGTTGTAGTGTGATCTGAGTGGTAGCAGGTATAGCAATCCTCAACTTGCCTTTGGAAAATAGGAGTAGGTTGAGGTCTTTGTGGAAAGGTTCTCCCTGCTTCGCAGACTCTAACTAGGTGGCCTTTCTTTTGATAGTTCAGGCAAATTGCATTCCTGAACCTGCAGGATGCCCTGAGATGGGTTCCTCCACAGCTCAGGCAGATGGGTTGCTGCCTGGGGGCAAGGTTGGTTTTTTGTCTGGGTCCTTCTAGAGGGGGCTTCTTATGTCTGAGGCGGTTTACCTCGATTGGGTCTTCAGGATCCTCATCTAGGGAGACTTCCTCAGAATGAATAGTTGAGCTGCCTTGTGTAATTTCAGCTGCTGACAGAGCAGATAGCTCAGCAGCTTGGGATTCCTCTATGGCTATAGCTAAGGTCAGGTCTTTTTTTTGCTAATAAATGTCTTTGAAGTCTCAGGTCCTTGACCCCACAGGCAATTTGATCTAGGAGCATATCTTCTAGGTAATCCCTGAAACCACACTGTAGGGCAGCTGATTGTAAGGCTGCCACATACTCACTAATTGACTCCCCCTCAGCCTGCTTTCTATTCCTAAAGGCATGTCTCCTAGCAATTTGGGAAGGCTTAGGGGAGTAGTGGTTGGAGAGATCTCTTGGAGCTCCTCCCAGGGGATAGTCCTGACAGAACGCGGAGCGACCAGTGCCGTGGCGGTGTCAAAAACCGCGGCTCCGCAGAAGCTAAGGAAATAGGATTTCTTTTGATGGTCTGTATGCGTCTGTGAGGTCTATCGCATCTAGGAAGCAGAAAAAATGATTTTTATACGATTCCCACGCCTCGGCTGTCGGCTTGAATGGTGGGAATGCCGGGTTAGAAGTCATCGTGAGGCGGCAGCATCTAACTCCTCAGCTGGGGAGGCTTTAAACTTCGCGCTCTCAAAAGAGCGCTTGCGGCTGCGCCTGTCAGGCAGTGTCTGTCTCCTCAGCTGTAGAGGCTTTAAACTTCGCGCTCACGGGGAGCGTAGGCGACTGCAACTAATCAGCTCTCAGTGGCTCCGGCTCTTTTTTGTAGTGACAGAGCTCAGCTGTTTTATGTCTGGTCACCTCTTATTGTATCCCACCCTCGTCGCCAGTGTTGTGGAGCGGCGGAAGATACGAGGCAGACACCAGAGCTAAACAGTAAAGGCTTTATTCTGCTAATAAAGGGTTGCTGCGGCTGCTGGGGCTAACAGGCAGATCAGCTGGTGGCAACAGCTGATGCCGTTTGACAGCTCCTTTTATAGCCGGCTGTCAAACGGCATCAGCCAATGGGAGTGATAGGCGCTCCCACCAGAACGGCGGACCAGAGTGGGGACTTCTGTCAGTTCTGTGAATACAACAATACCATTGATTAAAAGACTGTCCCTGTGGCTCAGGAGAGGTGAAGACTCTTTGACGCATACTTCTTCAATGCTTATTTTATTGAGATATTAACGAAACCATATCTCCCAATAATTGATAGATATCCTGGCCATTCCAACATTACGAATTTCCAATGGCTGCTTAAGGACGAATAGACTGTAATTACAGTGCAGTGGCTAGATTCTGTGTCGCAGCATTGGGAATTTGTTGGAAATGTGATTCATCATAGCTATTTTACACAATTAATGAAGCAAACCCTTTTGTACTATATACTCTTTTGCATTTTAGTATTTAATGACTATAAGTCTCACAGTTTAAGGATTGATATTATGGTATAGTTAGGACATGCTGTGATTTTAGTATGGATTTTATCTTTTATTCACTACTTTATTCTATAATTTTTAAGTGCATATTCCTTAAGTGTTTTAACTGGCTGTAATAAATATTTGCTCTGATGTCTGGTTTCTGGCTGTAATAAATATTAACTTGTAGTTCACTACAGTGTGCAGGATGCACACCACAATAGTAATGTGGTAGATTTTGACTATTCTGATATTAAGTGGGAGACAAACTCTGCACCTAGTGGAAGATCAAACAGTTTCTGATAGAACTAGCAGACAATTTTGTCTCCCCCAAAATACAGAAGGAAACTAGAGAGTCAGCCATACTGGACTTAGTTCTCACTAACAGAGATGAAATGACAGAAGAGGTTGAAGTTATGGGAATTTTGGAAGCGGGGGTGCAACCAGGCAATATTGATATTCAATTCAAGCTCAGGCAATAGAAAAAAGTCAAACAAGAGTCTTGAACTTTAAGAAAGCTGATTTCAACAAAGAATGCTTGAAAGGAGTCCATGGATGGAAATCCTCAAGGGGAAAACAGTTCAAGAAGTTTGGGAAACTTTGAAAAATGAAATTATAAAAACCTAGTTTAACCCAATACTACTGGGGAAAAAAAATAAAAAAATAATGCTGAAAAAACCATCATGGTTGCACAAAAAACTCTGATAAAAGGACAGATATAAAAAGTAGGAAGAGGGGCATATAACTGAGGTAGAATATCAGCACATAAATCCAAACTTCAAATATGAAAACTAAAGCTCAGAATGAACTAAGATTTGCAGTGAATTTTAACAATAAATAAGTTTGTTTCAATATATAAAAACATTAAAAAACTAAAGGAAATTATCAGCCCACTAATAGTAGGAGATGGGAAGGAGGTGACTGGCATCAGGGAGAAAGCAGAACTGCTTAAATCATTCTTTGTATCTGTCTTTCCACAAAGAATCCAAACTCTCAAAAAACGTACTGTAAAAGACAAATCAAAATAGGCAAGAAATCAGTAAGAGAACACCTATTCACTCTAGATGAGTTCATATCACCAGATCAAGACAGATTACACCCCAGAATTATGAAAGAGCGGGCAGACTCTGAATTCTGAAAGAGCTGGTTCAGAACCACTGAACCATCTTTCAAAGATGCTGGAGCACTGGGGAACTACCAGAAGATTCAAAAAGAGCTGTTGACATGGTTTCCATCTTCAAAAAGGAAAAAAAATGGATACAGGAAACTGTAGAACTATCAGCCTGATATCAATACCTGGGAGAATCCTGGAAAAAGATAAGCAACGAATCTGCAAACACCCAGGGACAAGCAAAGTTATAACCAGAAGTCTATTTTTTTTTGTCAAAAATAGATCATGCCAGATAAAACTGAATACACTTTTTGACAAAGTGTCTTAATTTGTATACCAGAGAAATGCTATAGACATAAAAAGATTTTAGTAAGGCGTTTGATAAAGTAGACTACAACCTTCTATTTAGTAATATAGAAAAAATTGGATTAGACTGCATCCTCAGATGAATTCATAACTGGCTGACTAATCAAACTCCACATGTAGTTGTTAATGGAACCCACATTTATATAGAGAGAAGTATACAGGAGAGTACCTCAATGTTCTGTTTTAGGCCCAGTATTCTTCAGTGATTTCATAAGATCTAGGTGAGGGAATAGAAGGGGAATTCATCAAATTTGCAGATGACATTAAACAGTACCTAACACTCCAAAATATAGGCTCAGGTTCCAGAAGGAATTTAATAAACTTGAACCCTGGGCCTTATCCAACAAAATGAAATTCAATGGTGACAAAAATAAGGTTTTACACTTAGGCAAAAAAACAACAACCTTCCAAACCTGCAGAATAGGTGGTACCTTGCTCAATAGCAGCTTTCTTTATTGGTTCTTAGAATAGGTATCCCTCTTTTACCCCAAAAAGATTGCATGTATAGTATTAAAATCAAACCTAGTAGTAGATTGATGCCCCAACTAAACAATATATTTATATATTTTTTATTCCTATATAGTTTATAACTGCTAAAGATCTTCTTTGGCTTGGTGCTGCTATTACAATTTGCTATAAGTTTTCGTGATTAAAAATTTACATTTGGTAGTTGTGAGAAATGATTAATTTTGATCCAAAATGTATTGGAAACTGGTAAACTTACACTACAGTTTGTTATTTCCACCGATACAAGATTTGATCCTAAATAAAAATTTAGAAAGCAATCCTGGTATGTGTTTTTGGTAATAAGCCCTATTTATGCTGTGTGGATCACTTTTAGCTATACATTCAGATTACAGCCTAATATCTAAATGTATTTATTTTCTAGCAAGGAAATATGACCACCAGCAGCAACCACAGAAACAGACTGATAGTGTACAGCTTTTGGTGGAATGAAGTTTTGAATTTCTGAAGTGCTGAGGATGCCAGAGCATTGATGATAATCACTTGCAGTGCAACTTTAATGGTATTAAATATTATTAAAATGTGCACTAATTGCATATCCTATGTTTTGACTATAGGCTCTGAATTTATATATTACTGTATAATGATTTCTAACATCTGAAAAATACAGAAATCTAGCTCTTATTTCTTAATTCATTCCAATACAAATATTAGCTCACTAGAGCACTGAGATGATCACTGCAATTCCTGCAGTTGTTTCGAATCTTCATTTAAAGAGGAATAGAGGCACATACTATTTGATGTGCCATAATGCTGAAAGTAATTCAGCTGCTTCTATAAATGAACATTTTCACACAGTGAAAAATCGTGCAGTAAACATTGCACTCAATGAGGCAGATATATTGAATTGTAATGTGCAACTGAATATACATAAAATATGAAGTTTAGGAAACATTTCTGTATACAGCAGTTAGAACAGAAATTAGTAAGGAACAAACAGTCCATTCTGTGAATATGATGAAACAAGAATATTTTTTGCATTTGTCCTTTTAATTGTTTTATTCTATTGAATTCTGAAATTATAATTTCTTAAGAAATCACCACCAATAGCAACAGCACTTAGACTTATATACCATTTGTTTCACAGTGCTTTACATCCATTTCTAAGCAGTTTACAGAGTCAGCATATAACCTCAATGATCTGGGTCCTCATTTTACTGAGCTCGGAAGGATGGAAGGCTGATAAATGATAATGTAGTAGTAGTTTTCAATATTTTATGACTGGGTCAAATTTAATATTTTAGACTTAAAAGTCTAAAAGAGGATGATGTTAGAAGCCAGATAATAGCACTATTTTTGTCAGACTTATAATGGATAAATATCAATTATTTGTTGGTTTATCAAAAATATAAAGTGAGATTGACACTGGAAATATAAAATCTTCAGGTGCTTATATATTTGCAGCACATTTTATTTGGGCATGTCTGAAGATTTGAAGGTTTTAATTGATTGTATTTTAATTTACATTTTAAATGTGGACAGTATTATTTTTTCCAATAATAGACAATAATTTTGGCTATTAAATGTTCAGTTCTATTACATTTGTTATTCATTTATACATTTCTCTTTCTCTTCTATATATATTCTAATGCTTTTATAAATTTAACTTCTGAATACATCAAGAGTTGCTGAATTTTGTAACCCCAATTCTAATTTTGAGATTCTTTGGGCGCAACACTGAAATAATTGTTAATCTAAACAGCAGTTGATCTGTTTTGAAATGCAGAAAGGTTAGAGCAAATGCTATTTTGATATGTACCATGTATTTATTCTTGTGAGGATTCCTTTCTGGTATCCTTTTGTAGTACAGTCCAGATAATTTAAATCTAAATATAAGCAGCATGCTTATTCTCAGTTGTACGGGTCGGAGAATCCAAAGAATGAGCTGCCTCCTCCTTCCTTGCTTAAAGATGGAGTCAATCAAAGTTTAGTCCAGCCCCTTTCCACTGCACATGCCCAGTTTTTGATTCTGTCTTCATGCAAAGAGGACATGAGGAGAGAGTGCTCAGAAAGAAAGAAAATATAGTATCAACGCTTTGGAGAAAAGAGAAAGAGTGAAAGTCAGCAAACCGTGAGTAAGCGAAAGGGCGTTGGTACTTACCTAACATGCCCGTTCTCTTTGAGCTGTGAAGAGCATCCAGTAGTGAGAGGTGCTTCAGTCTCCGCATTCATAGGCTGAGCTTGATTTGTGAAACGCTCCTCCTCCTCCACATGACGACTCCTCAGCATTCCCCAGTTTTGGCGAAGACAAGAGAAATAAGCACTCCCATCCTCATGTTCTAAAAAGTTCATTGGCCGAAACAGGACCCCACCAGATGGAAAAAAGGGTGGGGCTGGATGTTCTTCACAGCTCAAAGAGAACAGGCGTGTCAGGTAAGTACCAACACCCTTTCTCCTATGAGCTGTTCAGAGCATCCAGTAGTGGGACATACCAAAGCTTGGCCTGTCCTACAGGAGGGACTCCGTCTGGTCTGGAATCTCCTCCTGGTCCGTTGCAGAACTCTTCTGCCAAAGGAAGCCTCAGCAGAGGCAAACACATCAGTTTTATAATGTCTGATGAAGGGTGATGGGGAAGCCCAAGTCGCGGCCCGACAGATTTCAATTATTGGTGCCTGTGTGGCCCAAGCTGCCGAAGTTGCTGCGCTCCTTGTTGAATGAGCTGTTACGCCCCATGGCACCTGCAGAGATTGAGTCTGATATGTTTTTGCTATTGCAGCCCATATCCAATGGCCTATCGTAGATGGTGAGACCTTGTAACCCTGAGTATTGGGCTGAAAAGACACAAATAAAGCCTCCGATTTCCTGAAAGCTGCTGTATGCTTGATATAGATTCGCAGTGCACACCTCACATCAAGCTTATGCCATTGTCTTTCCATCCCCTGTGATGGTCTGGGGCAAAAATTTGGAAGAATAAACTCTTGTGCTCTATGAAAAGCTGAATTGACCTTGGGCATAAATGTGGGATCAGGACGAAGGACCACTTGATCAGCATGAAACACGCAGAGATCTTGTCGGACAGACAAGGCTGCAATTTCCGAGATACGACAAGCGGAGGTGATCGCTACAAGGAAAACTACTTTGTACGTCAGAAATTGGAGACTTGACGTTTTCAAAGGTTCGAAAGGTCCCTTAGGGAGAGCAACAAGGACCTTGTTAAGGTCCCAGGTGGGATAACGGTGCAGTGCTGGCGGGCGTAAATTGGTGGCTCCTCGAAGGAAAGACCTTATGCGTGGATGATGTGAAAGAGAACTGAGGCCCTTGCAAGTGAGAACTGATGCCAAGGCCGCCATCTGCCTTTTTAACGTATTAGGTGTGAACTCCTTATCAAGTCCTTCCTATAAAAACTCTAGAATCTGAGCGACAGAAGGAGAGGCAGGATTAATTTGAAACTTACTATACCATTTGCAGAAGGTGGACCATGTGGCGTTATAAATGCGAATTGTTGAGGGGCGTCTGGCGGCTAAAATAGTGTCGATAACTCTGTTGGATAGCTTTTCACTCTTCAAACCACTCTGCTCAACCTCCAGACGGTCAATTGTAACCATTGAGCATCCGGATGTTGAAGGGCCCCTGAGTTAATGAGATTCTGCTTGACGGGATTCTCCGGGGGGGGGCTACCGAGAGACTGCGGAGGTCTATGAACCATGGCCGTCTGGGCCAGTAAGGCGCTACTAGAAGTAATTCCGCTGTCTCGTCTAGCAACTTCTGGATGACCTTGGGAACCAGCGGAAGTGGAGGGAATGCATACAGGAGCCCCGGGGACCATCGACAGCAGAGCAAGTTGAAATTCTCCACCCCTTGGTATGGGTACCTGGAAAAAAATCTCGGGAGCTGAGTGTTGAGAGGGGAAGCAAATAGGTCCACCACCGGCTGACCAAATGTTCGTGCCGCTTCTTGAAACAGGGATGGATGGAGGCGCCACTCCGATTGATCTATGGTGGCCCTGCTTAGCCAGTCTGCCTGTGTATTTGACAGACCCGAAATGTGTTCTGCTTTGATGGAAAGTAGGTTGTTCTCCGCCCAGCGACACAGGCGCTCCACTTCCCGCATTAGCTGTTTTGATTGTGTGTCCCCCTGTTTGTTTATGTGAGCTTTGGCTGTTACATTGTCTGTCAGTATCAGTATGTGCTGACCGTGTACCTGGGGGAGGAAGTTGCAAAGGGCCAGGTGTACTGTGCAAAGTTCCAGCCAGTTTATGCTGCACAACTGTTCTATGTCGGACCATCGGTCTTGGGTTGTGAGCGACTGGACGTGAGCTCCCCATCCAAACAGACTGGCATCTGTGGTGATGGTGAGCCTTTGTGGCTCCTTGAAGAGACAGCCTCTGTTGATAACCAGTTTGGACCACCAGAGGAGAGACATGAGCACCTTGGGTGGAACCCTGACTTTGTGTTTGGAGTTGCTTCGGCTGGATCGCTGGTACGGTAGCAGGAACCACTGGAGGATCTAGTGTGGAGGCGGGCCCAAGGGATAATAGAAATACATGAGATCATTTTGCCCAACAATTTTGATAGATCCATTAAGGACACCCTCTTAAGCAACCTGATCTCCTTAACTAATTTTTGAATGCTATTTAGTCTATCTGGTGACAGATAAACCTTGCCTTCCACCGTATCTATGACTGCCCCTAAATGAATTATCCGAGTCGATGGTGTTAATTGACTCTTTTTCCAATTTATTAAGAAGCCATGCTCTTGTAGGGATAGTAATGTGTTCTGAGTGTCTATGACTGCCTGATGGGCGGAAGGAGATAAGATCAAAATATCGTCAAGATAACACTGGAGGCATACAGGGATGTTCCTGAGGTGGGCAGCTAGCGCTGCGAGGCTAATCTGAATGGGAGGGCCACATATTCAAAATGGTGGTTATTGTAGCAGAATCTCAGAAACATATAATGGGAAGGCTGAATGGCAATGTGCAGGTACGCCTCCGTCAAATCTATGGACGTGAGCACATCCCCTTTCCTGATGCCCAGTAATATTGATTGGAGGGTATGCATTTTAAATTTGCAATATACTAAGAAACGGTTGAGATGTTTCAAATCTAATTTGAACCCCCCGAATTTTTGGCACAATGAAAAGATGTGAATAAAAACCTTGCCCTCATTGATTGGCAGCTACTGGTTGGATGGCTCGTATATCCAGTAGATGTTGGATAGCGGAATCCATGAGATTACGCTTGATCGGGTCTGGAAGGAGGGTATGACATGAAGGAATCTGGGGGAGTGGATCTAAACTCCAGCGCGAGGCCGAATCTAACCGTATCTCTGACCCAAGCATCAGAGGTAGAGGAGTCCCATTGGTCAGCGAATAACTGAAGGCGTCCGCCAATGGGGATTGGGTCCCGGGAGTTATCTTAGTCGCCAGAAGGGCCTGCTCCCTGCACCCCAAAAGGATCTTTTGGATTGACCACCCCTTCTACTTCTGTCCACTGAGTCGGACCTATCTGGTTGCTGTCCTGGTCTAACTGCTGGGGGTCTCTGGCATCTGGAAGAGAAGGATCCCTGATAAAAGGATTGAAAGGATCCTCTCCGAAAGTACTGGGGGCTTCTAGGATCTGACTTCTGAAAAAGGGAAGGGAGAATTTTTTTCTTGTTGCGTGCTTCAATTAGTAGTGGATCCAGGGAAGGGCCAAACAGTCTATCTCCCACAATGGGGGATCAGGCCAGCTTGGATTTGTGTTTGAAGTCAGCTTGCCAGTGTCTTAACCATAGCAAGCGACGCGCTGTGACATGTGAGGTAATGGCCCTTGCTGAAAACTTGATTGCGTGATAGGTAGCATCGGCAGAGAATTCAGCCGCTGCAGTAAGTTTGGTGATATCTTGGTGCGCCCTAATGTTAGAAGAAGGAACGTGTTGTTTCAAAAGACGAAGCCATCTAAGAGATGACCGCGTGAAGGAGGAGGAGGCCGTGGCTGATCTGATAGCCCATGCATCAGACTGATGAGCTCTGCATAGGGCTAGCTTGACCCGTTTTTCCTCTGGCTTTAAGGCCTCCATTGCCTCATTGGGAATAGAGGGGGATGCTAAAGCCACTAAAGGTTTGTCTACCTCAGGGGTACTCAATAAATTTGCAAAATCAGGGTCCAAGTTGAAATATTTCCTATCATGTCCAGTTGGGGATGTGTACACCGCTGCAGAGGCCCACTGCTTCTGCACCAGGTCTGAAAATATGGGTGGAACTGGAATTACCTCTGCTTCAACTACTGGTTGGTTGAAGATCGTGTCCTCTGGTCCTTCCCCTGAAGGGTTAGATTTGTCAAATGGTTTTGGCTTGTTTAGGCCTGCAATGTTCTTTGCCTTAAACAAGAGAGATTTGAAAAGCTGTGGCTGGAATAAGCCTGTAAAAACAGGCTGGTCAGGAATAAGATCTTCATCCTCAGACATTTCCCCTTCTAAGGGGTCTGCCTCTGACAGGGCTTGCTATTGTGCATTGATCCCAATTCAGACTCGGCCATTTGAATGATTTGGTCTACCACCACCTCCTCCTCCTCCTCCTCCTCCTCCTCCTGCTGCTGCTGCTCTTGGAGTGGGGTTTCCCCCTGTAAATGTACCTGGGTCTGGTGTTGCTCCGACCTGGTCAGTGACCTCAGCAGTTGGGACTCTTGGTCGGTAGCCACAGGGCAAGGTCTGGACATTACAGCGTGTTGGAGCCCTGCTGCAATCCCTTGGCGAATAGCCAGCTCCATCCTGGCTTTCATCCTTTCTGGGACCTTCTCAATGAAACTGTCACCCTGGCAAAGACCAACGGCTGTCGGAGTGAATGTGGCTTCAGGAGCCCATCTGGTCAATGTTTCAGACCCTTGGACCTGTTGTCCTTGTGGAGTCAAGCTGCGCCTGGATGAAAGGGAGAGATCTAGTGGGGGAGGAGGGTGTGAAGAAACTGATGGACTAGAAGAGGAGACACCCTGTGATACAGTGTGGGTCTATCGAGTATGCCTGTCTGTTTGTTTTTGTAAGGCCTTATGGCGCCTTAAGGCGTCCCTTTCTGAGGCTTTAGAATTTCCTGTGTTTTGATTTGGCTTTTGCCTTCAAACAAGGGGCCTGAGAGGTGCTACCATCTGCCATTTTGATCAAAATTAGAATAGCAGTAATTGAATATAAAATGTAGAGAAGGCGGTTGGCACGCCCAGGATCCAATCTGACTCAAGAACGGTTGCCCTGATAAAGTTCTTATTGCCCCCACCTTTTTTTTTGCTGGTGTCTATAGATAGATAGATAGATAGATAGATAGATAGATAGATAGATAGATAGATAGATAGATAGATAGATAGATAGTCGTATCTCAGTAATAACATTTTATTGAAATTAAAATATTATACTGTCAAATAGTTTATTACCATGAATGATTATTATAATTGTAATAATTGTTATATTATTACTATAATTGCTTTTGTAATTGCTCCTATGAGCAGTGAAATATATATATTCCAATATTAATAAGTGAACAACCAAGATTAATGTATAATCCAATTAGCCAAATTGCCAACGCCTAAGGCCCGGGTTGATGATTGTAAGGGCCTTCAGCAGCTTCCATGCACAGGCGGACACAGGCCTAGGTGCTTGCTGCTGTGTCACTGAGGATAAAGCTGTGAGGATTAAGCCAACGATTTTTAAAGCGAAGTAATTATCCTCGAGTGCAAGTAGCCAAAATGAGGATAAAATTGCTCTCAGAATCCTGGAGGGATCCTGCTGCTTCAAGCAGAAAATACCTCACACAGCTCAGGAATAGCAGACAGGTGCGCAACCACGAGGTGGCACTCAAAATGGCCTCCAGCAGTTAAAGATTTTTGCACGCTTCTCAGCGGCAGCTTCCCACCTTGCAAACGAAGCCAGAGCTCTCAAATTAACAAAACAGCGGAGAAAAGGGGAAATTAACGCTAATTAACTTCCCCACTGAAAGGAAAGGCATTCGGAGAGGGGGTACAGGCGATACAACTCGGTTTACCCTCTTTTTTTTTTAAACGAAAAATCAAGCCGCTAGCAAAGAAACAGAATTAAAGGCACAGCGGCAACCAAACTGGCAGAGGTAAAGGAAATTTGGCTGTGGGGAAGTGGTGCAGAGCAGCTCCAAAAGCCTCCCGCCGCCTTTTTGGGGGGCACAACAGCGCTTCCCTTAAACAGAACTCTCAGACTAATTAAGAATTGAGAAGAAGGCTAAAGATAAACCTGAATTGCAATGAAACCTGCTGTGACACGAGCTAAGATTCCTGTTTTGGTCAAGGAAACATTGAAAGCACTGCCTGTCTCGCACGAGGCAGAGTAAAAACTGGGAACGCTGAGAAGGAGTCACGTGGAGGAGGAGGAGCGCCCACAAATCAAGCTCAGCCTATGAATGCGGAGATTGAAGCACCTCCCATTACTGGATGCTCTGAACAGCTCATAGGAGAAAGAGCCGGAACCTCATCCCAAGATGGGAAGCCCCACGTAGCTGTTTGTTATTAAGAGGACAAGCGGCAGCAGCCTCAGTAAGAATGGGCAGACTCTAGATCGGCAAGCAGAGAAAGAGGGCAGATTAACTAACACTCAGCCTTCCCAGAGCCTTTTTAAACCAAACCAGGAGCCGGACAAAGCCTCCAGCACACTCTTTAATTGGGGCAAACTCAGTCTTCGGCTGAGTGAGCTTCCAACACAGCCACACAAACCTATCCAGGAGAAAGGGAGGCTAGAGTCCATACTCAGGCCGGTCTGAGCATACTCATAAACAGGGCAGCTATCAGAAGAAACCAAAGAAAACATTATGGCTGAATTTTCTGAAACTGAGGCAGGCCCGGAGGATCAGGAATTACCTGCCCCCACCTGAGCAGAGAACAAAGCACAAAGGAACCCAGAGAGGCTGGGAGACCTTCAGAAAGGTTCATCAGGGGAGCAACCAATCTAAAGCCACCAGTGACACACAGGTACCCTACTTGGAACTTGACAAGGGTGCTGAGGGCACTCATGACTGAGCCCTTTGAACCGTTGAGGTCAGTAGACTACCTTCACTCATCCTTAAGGTGGCCTTCCTAATAGCCATTACATCAGCCAGAGGAATATCAGAATTGGCAGCATTATCTGAGAGGGAGGACCTCTGTATAATCCACCCAGACAGGGTAGTATTAAGATTAGACCCCACCTTTATCCCAAAGATCAATTCTACGTTCCATAGAGCAGGGGTCCCCAAACTTTTGGACCTCAGGGACCACCAAACTCATAATTTTAGATCCCAGGGACCAGTAACTGGTTCTATGAGTGTGGACTAATTTGTGGCTAGCTCGGTCTCTCAAATTTGCTTACTGTGAGTCTTCACTGAATTTGCTTGCAAGCAAACCTTCTAAGGGATGTTCGGCTGTGCTGAGCTAGAAAACAAGAAATCCAACCATTTCCTGCTTCCTAGCTAATCTAAATCTCCCGCACAGCAGAACAGATGATGGTCGGAAAAAGGAAAAATAGCAACTTAGCAGACAAATTTGCTGGGTAAGGAGTGAGTGGGCGGGGATGGTTCCTGCAGGCCATATGGGCTGAGCAGCCTTGTGCTTCTGCACAGCCTAGATTAATTGCTTTGTGGGGTGCTCTGGGGGTGAGATTTCTCTGCAGCCCACCCAAATTTTTCACAGCCCACCAGTGGACCGCGCCCATCAGTTGGCGACTGCTGCCATAGAGCACAAGAGTTAATACTACCAGACTTCTGCCCGGAACCGGTCCATAGCCTAGAAAGGAAGTGGCACTCCTTGGATGTTAGGAGAGCTATAAGCATTTATATTAAGAGAACAAGGCCCATTAGAATAACGGAGGCATTGTTCGTTTCATTTAAACGGAGTTTGTTGGGACAAAAGGTTTCATCATCAACCATAGGCAGATGGCTCAGGACATGTGTCACGAAAGCTTATGAAAGCCAATCATTGCAATAACGGCACATTCAACCAGGAGTGAAGCCACATCAGTGGCATGGAACACACAGGCCTCAATTGAAGAGATCTGTAGGGCAGCAACGTGGTCATTTATCCATCTCCATTTATCAGAAATTATAAATTGGATACATTTGCATCAGCGGAAGCATCCTTTGGAAGAAGGGTGCTACAAAGAGTTCACACGGAGATGGGGGTTTGGTACAAGGAGTTGGCCCACCCTTAGGGCAATTAGCTCTGGTATGTCCCACGCTTTGGATTCTCCGACCCGTACAACTGAGAAAGAGTGTTGGGATTTCCTGAAACGCATCTTCTAGTTATACGGGAGGAGAATCCAAATCCCACCCTTGGATAGTTATTCCCGAGCACGGAACGGTCAATAAAGAGCACCAAGAACTCTCCAAGTCAATCATCAGCCTTCATCAAAAACTGGGTATGCGCAGTGGAAAGGGGCTGGACTAAACTTTGATTGAATCCATCTTTAAGCAAGGAAGCAGCAGACAGCCCACGCTTTGGATTCTCCTTCCGTACAACTAGAAGATGTGTTTCAGGTAAGCCCAACGCACTTACTAATGTAATCATAAAAGATCCCTGTCATACTATTAAGAAGTGATGCTCACATTTGAAGTTGCAAGAATTGTCCCCATTTGTACTGGTTGCTGTAAGGCATTAACTTTATGACCCATCTGAACAATGTAGTAGAAGTAGAAGGCAAGTGAGATAAATACATATCTGATGGCTGACTGATCTGTATTCCTTGCTAAGTTTTGTTTTTGTTTTTCTAGTTGTCTTTGAGTTCTGTCAAAATACAGCTTCTATTTTATTCAAGTACATATTTTTATGTTCTGTATGTGATATATTTGAAAGTAGTGCCACGTTTCTTGTACTGTTAAATCCGTTAAACACCACAAGTAATGTTAGCTGTAAGTGTGTGCTCTTGTAAACGTCTTCATGGCCTCTGTGTATAAAATATTTATTTTTACAAAAGTAAAAATATTTAAAATTTGATATGTGTGAAATGTATTTTTCAGTAGATAATACGGGAATCATTGTGCATACTTTTATTTCATTACAATTTTCGGTTGAAAATCCTGAGCCTGATACATTAATAATAATTAGCCAGACTCCTCAATTGGTGAAATCTTTGCAAGTGATCAGTACCATAATTTTTCCTTTTCTGGACTTTCAAAAGTCTTTATTTATTTAATTTATATTGCCACCTATTCGCCCATGGCGACTCGAGGCAGTTTACACAATGTAAAACCATATTTAAAACAAACAATAAGAATAAAAAACAATAAAAACTAACAAAAAGAATCAAATAAATTAGTAAACAATAGAACAAAAATTGGGAAAACAAAAATCAAAAACCAACTCCCACCCCCCCCGACAACAGCAGATCACACTAGCCATTTGATGGGCTCCACCCCCTCTGGGCTCCCAGGCCGGCTGTGAAAAGCAGGTCTTTAGTGCCTTTCAGAAGAGTGCTAGAGGGGGACCATTCTAATCTCTGGGGGAATGATATTCCAGAGAGAGGGAGCTACCACGGAGAAGGCCCTTCTTCTGGGTCCCACCAGGTGTATCTCCCTCAGGGGTGGGACCCGCAACATTCCCTGCCTCCTCGTTCTATTGGGTCAGGTAGATGTGACTGGCAAGAGATGTTTCCTCAGATAACCCGGACCCAAGCCATGAAGGGCTTTAAAGGTGACAACCTGCACCTTGAAATGCACCCGGAAACAAATCAGCAACCAATGCAGCTCCCGCAGGAGAGGTGACACATGTGCACACCGGGGTCTGCAGAAAACCATACCGGCTGCTGCATTTTGCACCAACTAGAGCTTCCGGATGCTCTTCAAGGGCAGCCCCATGTAAAGCGCGTTGAAATAATCAAGATGGGAAGTGACCAGGGCATGAGTGACTGACTTTAGTTAGTACATACACTGTACATCTGAAAAATTCAAGACTTACATAACAAATGTATTATATGCTTTTCCACAGAAAAAATCGGAAAAGCATCAGGCGACAATAATTCATTTTCTCCAGTAAGAACAGTTGCATCATTCTTTCATGAAATAAATGTATATGAAGAATAAGAGGAGAAACACCTGGACTATTAAAGGAGCTGATGCTGACATAGTGAAGGCAGGCTGCATTCCTATGACATGAATGACAGTAATTTTGAGCATGACAAATAGCAACACCATGGACTTGATTCTGTTTTTAGTCTTCCTCTAAAACTAGTTTTACCAATTCTAGAAGACATTGTTAAACTTAATGGAACAGAACTGGGGAGCAGAAACTCAAGCCCAATATTTTTCTGTAGGATTTTTTACAATGTTAGCTTCTAAAAAAAATCCAAGTGTAATTGGGAATAAACATACCTTTCATCAACAATTTGTGTAATTGGGAATAAACATACCTTTCATCAACAATTTGTGTGCAGCTTTCACTGCCTTTCCCAAACACCTTGCTGAATTATTAGAGAGTTTTGTTAGTTCAACTCAGTGCCCATTTCCTGAGTGCTAGTGACAAAGGATATCAGAAAATAATTTTTGAACGAACCATTTGTGGGACTGGTGTGGAACCATTTTTATAGGAGCATTAGAATTGGAGTTAAATGAGTAATGGCTAAATTCTTGGTTGATTTGGCTTTGATAATCAAACTTTGATCTATGAAGCCAGTCACTGCAGCATGTAAGTTCTGGTTTATTATTTAGTGTTATGTAATCTTAGCAGTTTGGGGCTTTGCCAACAGATTCATGATTCATTAAATGGTAATTAATTGAAAGGATTGGCATATTTGGGAATCAACTGTAAGCTTTTCCTTCAGGTGCTTATTATTCACTCTAATAGTGAATTGGGGTAAGTTAGGCTGCTTGCTTTGGGAGGACAGTGGAGCAATGTAGAAAGATAACCGTTTTTTTCCAAGTAGTTTTTTTTTTCAAGCAGGAATTTGAAAATACCTTGGGGTTTTTCCATCCCAAATTATCTGCTAAATGGGAAAGATATTCTATTATCGGTGCTGAAAACATAGCTGCCTCTACAGCGCTCTACGGTGACAACCCGGCAGGTGCATTCATGCATCCAAGGCATCTACTGTCATTCTCCCAGGTTCTTTAAGGGGCGGGGGGTTGGCGGGGTGGTAGAAGCGACTATTTATTCAGATCCGCAGCGCTTTGAAAAGACGTCTCGGATACCGGGTCAAAAAAAAAAAAAACAACAACAACAACAAAAACCCCGTCAATTCAACTCCACGACCGCATTTTTGACCCTCCAGCGTGAGATAGTGCCGCTTGTCCAGGTAGAAGATAGAGGGCACTGGTGTCCCAGACTCGGGGTTGTGGGCAGCCTTTTCTTAGGCGCTCGATTGGTGTTCTTTCCGAAACGTAGAGAAATGCCCTTCTGGCAAGTCCTTGGAATTCTGCACTATGGTCCATTAAAAATTAGGCTATTAGGAGATTTAGATTCTCTTCTCCCATTTCCGTGTCCCCACTCCCTTATCTAAAGCAAGTTAAAGTTATAGCAAGTCTCAACCGCCTCAGCGGTCTCTTAATCCCTCTGACTCATTCAACTGCAGCCTTGCAGGTATCGAAGTCGCACTTTATCCGAATTGAGAAAAAAAAACAACAACCTACGACGCCTGAGAATAGCAACCTAAAATTGCTTCCTGGGCATGTGCTGTGACGCTGCCATAAAATCCTCGATTCCTTCACCAATTTCTGGCGTCAGGTCATCTTCCGCTTTGCGGTAGGAAAAGCCAAGAGCGGAAGTCCGGATTGTGCTCCTTCCCGATCTCACCTCCTCCCTTCACTTCCGCTGGCCATTTTATTTATTTATTTCTTCGTTTGATGTGCATCCGGGTCCCGCCGGCGTGCTTAGCGGCAGTTGCGGAGAGCGGGTAGGCGAGGCGCCGGGTGCAGCGAGCGCGTGGCTGGAGGGTGAGTAAATAGAACTGGCCGTCCAGGCGCGCGCACGCCCGAACGAGCGGCTCCGAGTTTGTGTCTTTGCCGAGCTAGAGGGAAGGTGACTTGCTTTTGCATTTCGAAACCCTGGCAAGTGTTGGTAGTCGTGGAGTGTATTTAGAGTGTCAGACGGTAGCCAGTTTTACTGGATGATTGGGGATGGTGGGGATTATGCTGTGAAAAGCGGGTGCTGAATCAACGATTGGCTTTTCTCACCCAGGTGATGACAAAAAGTGGGAAAGTAGCATTTATTCCTGTGTTGACGCAAATGCATTTTCCAGCCAGCTTTGGACCTTTCCGGGAGAGGGGAGGGCGGGGGTCGGAACTTTCTGTTAACTGCTCTTTTGTTCGGCTTGCTATTAAATATGCAAACCTAGTGCTTTGCTATCTTTGTTCACTTGATGCGCAGTTCATACATCCCCCATCTTATGGGTTTAGTGTAATCCGGGCCCTAAGCAACTAGCCCGCAAGATCTAATCTTGAGGAATCACATGATCAGTCCGCACTCCTGTTTTAAGTGAATCGCTGAGGAGAAGAAAAGAGCATTCGTTAAAAGATAAAAGATGTGTGTGTCCTGACAGCTGAAAATTAAATTTACTGTTGTAGGGTAGATGTAAATTAGGGTTTCAAACCGACCTTTCTCACTTAGTATTGATACAACTTCTACAAGAGTTTCCTCTCCAAGAATGGCACCCTTATTTTTAAATTAGACTTCCTTTGGAATAAGCACACTTTAAATGGTTTTATTGGATTTAAATTTCTGACTGTGAGCTGTTTATTTTTCATTTCTCCATAAAGCAGGACTGCTTGCCTGTTATAAATGGACATAAAATTATTCCATTTTACATGACGTTTTACATTTAACATGCCTCAACTATTATCAATTAAAGGAGAAAGTTTGTATTACAGACCTTATAGTCACAGAATGCTGCTTCTGTTGGTTGGACATGGGCAGGCTGTTAATCTCATGCAGAGGGTTTACCACATGACTTTAACAAAGCAAAATAGCATTGGGGACCACATGAAATGGAGACTTTGATATGATGAGAGATATGTTTTGTCTTGTTATATATAGCCTGTTCAGAAAAGTTAAGACCAATTGTTTGGGTTGGAATGATACTTTAAATCAAACCTAAAGGAAAATTAAATTAAACTAAAGTAAAATAGTTGAGTTGCGCAAATATATTACTAAAAAGGTATTTAACATAAATGTTATAACATATAAGAAAATAAGCCTTGAAAGCATCCAAAGGACTATTTAATTTTCAGGAGCATGAACAAATTACCTCTCTTCAAATTGTTAGAGCGTGCATATCTTTTGCAAGGTTTTTTGAAGATGGCTTCTTCAAAATTACTTTGGGCCATCTCTTCATCCAAGGTTGGTTTTAGAACATCCTTTTCTTCCAGATGAGATCTTCTCCACCCTCTTATAGAGCCTGAAGACTTGGCTTGGCCGGTTAGCCTGGGGACCCAGTGGGGGAGTACTACACTAGATAGCAAACCTCACTCATTTCTTGCTTCTCCACCCATCCATTTTTTTATTTTCATATACTATATTCATGTTATGTTCATTTTCATTGTTTATTGTTTTATTACTTTGCTACTGTTATATTTACACTTCTTTTCATTTCTTTATCTTATTGCTATATGCTGCCTAGAAGAGCCCCATGGAAAAATAAGTGACAAATAATACATAAATAAATATCTGCCACTTTACTGTTTGTCTCTATGGGTTGGAATTACTGTTTGGAGCTCTTGCAGTATATTTTAGCTCAATAATCTGGAATTATTTGATTTTTGTCATCTTGCTTACCTCTAATTTTATACGTTTCTATAAACAAACAACAACTGTAACTATTTTTTGATCATTCTTTATTGTTTTATATTGTGAACACTGTCCATTTAATCATATTTTCTGCTTTCTGATAGTAATGTTTGTCGTTCCATTTGATTTTCATCCAATTGTACAGAAAGATACATTTTGCTCTATTCTCTGGAAGACTGATGTTCCATAGAATGGGCCTCAGAAAAGACTTCTTGGATGCAGCTAAATGACTCCTATTTAAGAAGCTCTTTTTAAATATATATTTTTCATCTTTTTATTTTGTTTTCATATTCTTTGTTTCTATGCAGTAATGTAAAATAAATTAATTTCTAATCTTAAGATAATTTTCATTTTTGATGGATAAAAGGTTTTCAATGGACAAAGCAAAATAATTTTGTAAAATTTTGAATCGGATTTTGTAGATATATTTCTTTTGAAGCGTATGTGAGTGATTATTTTCCAAGAATGATGTCTTATGCTGTTAAAAAGATACTATGACATCTGAATGTGAGCAAAGGCTATATAATTATCTAAAATCTGCAAAGAACAACTTATTTGGATCAAGGTTATGCCAGTCTGTTGACTGTTTCACAATTCCAATTTCTTTTAAAAGACAGTAAAAATTAGTAATTAAATTCAGAGAGCAAACAAAACAATGTTAAAAGAAATAGAGTAATTAATTAAAGGTGTAGTTTTTATTTCACCTATATTTTATCTTAATATATAAGGTTAATACAAATTATGTTAAAATATAATACAGTATAACTAAAAAACAATCTGGAACTAAAAAATAAATAAAACTATATGTAAAAAACAGTAAATTAAATTACATATTTAGCAGTAGTTTTCTGAAATGTTTTATGGCTGTGTAGGTGGACCCTTTCATTAACAAGGTGCATTTTTCATTCATTTCTGCAATCTGTAAATAAATAAAAAAAGGAATTATTATATTGGGCATGTCTTTTTGGCAGCTTACTGGGTAAATGTATCTTAAACCAGACCACTTTGAACTGTGGAATTGTTGCACACTTTATATGCCTGGATTAAATATGTTTGATTTTTAAATAATGTTTTTCGTTAAATTTATTGGTATTATATGTATTTGTGGTGATCCCAGTAAAAATGAAAGCATTATTCACTGCATGTTATTTACTTGCTTTGTTTTACTAAATAGCTTATCATATACTATCCCTTAACGACTTTTTGCTTGTTCTCAGTTGTACAGGTCGGAAAATCCAAAGCGTGGGTAGTCTCTGCTTCCTTGCTTGAAGACAGTCAATCAAAGCTTAGTCCTGCCTCCTTCCACTGTGCATGCCCAGTTTTTGACTCAGTCTTAATGCAAAGAGGACATGAGAAGAGAATGCTCAAGGAAAAGAATATTAATTATACTTTGGATTCTTTGATTTTGAAAAGAAAGGGAAGTAAAATCAATGAACTAAGTAAAGCGCAAAGGGGCGGAAGTTCACAAAGGACAGAGTCCGGGATTTCGGGCAAGCCAGCAGAGTACTAAACAGCTCAGAAAAAAAGCCGCAGTGTCCATAGATCGAGCGGGAAGTCCTGCAATCAGCCAGCAGAGAGGGAGGACCAGAATAGCAAGCAGTTGGCCATCCTGAAGCCACTGGGCGAAGGGGAAACAGGACCGCCAATCTTCTGACAGGCTGTTTAGGAGAAAGCGCGACAGCCCCAAAGAAGTGCAAGAGCTGAGAAGAAGGCAGAGAGGAATGGAAATTTCCACGCTGCAACAGGCAGAACAATGGGAACAAAGCATGAGGAAAAAGTGTGACAACTAGAGGTCGCCAATGAGCAGTTTTTCAACCAGGTCTTTGTATGGAAGAAAATGTGTGTGTAACAGAGAGGCAGGGAAGCCCCAGGAATGCAGTGAAGACCAGGAGCTTTACCCCAAGAGAAAAGCAGAGGCCAGCTTTACCTCTACAGCAGCAGGGCTCAGAAAACAGTCCCTTAGGGAGGAAATGAGGGTCATTACGTTGGAAATGCTGTCAGAGATTAGGGATGGACAATGTAATAGACCTAACCTGGTACATAATTAGAAAAGGCAGGAGTCACAACATTCCTCACTGGCAGGAGAAGCAAGGGAGGAGTTGGGCTTCTGGTGATCCAGTTCAAGTAGGTCATACACCCAAGGTGAGGCTTCAGTTTCAGGAGAGGATGATCAGAAAGTGTCAACCTTTTTAGATGAAGAGGTAAATGAAGCAAAGCCTGTCTTTTCCATCAGCATGCTGCTAGGGAAGGCCAAGGTAGCAAAAGGCCTGGGAAATGTTACAGCGACAGAGGAGTTTGATCTAGAACCATCAGATCCAAGACAGGTTCTTTGCAAGAACCAAGGTAGAAGGAATGGTACCTTCACCTGAATTATTCAGGGAAGTAATGGAAGGACAGTTGGACCGACCAGTCATTTTCCCCACAGGTGGAACTGACGGATTTAATTCCAGTTCCCACAATAGACAATCCAGTGGCAGGTTCCACGTCTGTACCATTTTGACCAATGAGGTGGAAGATGGTGTAAAAGGGGAAGACAAGAAGGCGGAACAGACCCTCCAAAATGTCCACTAGGCAGCTGCATGGTCAGTAAACGCAACCTCTACAGCTTCATTCTTTATCAGGGGAATCTGATATGGTTTGCACAAATGCAGGAAAAGGCACTACTTGATTATCTTCAATTGCAACAAGACTTAAATAATAGCTGCAATGGAGCTGATAACTGACGCCACTCTCAGTGGGATCAAGTACGCCACAGAGGCTATAGCAGCTTCAGTGGTGGTAAGGTGTCTGGTTTGGCTCCGCCACTGGCAAGCGGATTTGAAGTATAAGTGAAAACTAGCTTCTGCCTCAGTGAAAGGGGACAAACTATTTGGGGAAGCCATCGAACCACTACTGATTGAGATCAAGGAAAGATCTTGCCTAAGAGGTTTGGTCAAGCAGATAGGCGGTCGTCATACATGCGATGGCAGTCCTTTCCAGCCACTGGGAGTGCACCCATCGGTGGAAGACTGGGCCTATTCGCTGACCAATGGGAGACAATAACATTGGACAAGTGGGTCTGGGACACAATAAAAAGGCGTATAGTTCTGGAATTTCTCTCCATGCCTCCAAACTTATTGGGAAGGTGCCCAATGCCAAGAGACAGAGCCAAAAAGGTCATTATGGAGACAGTGGTGCAACACCTGCTGGACATTCGGGCAGTACAAGTGGTACCAAAGAATGAACAGGGACAAGGGTTCCACTCAATCCCGTTTTTTGTGCAAAAGGTGTGTGTGTGTGTGTGTGTGTGTGTAGACCAGTTCTAGAACTCAAGTTACTGAACTTGAGATCTGAACTCAAGTTACTGAATAGTTTACAAAAGATTCAAATTGCAATCCCTACAGCATCCTAGGCAGCATCCGAGAGGGAGATGTCCTGACATCAGTAGACCTCACTGACGGATACTTATACATCCTGATTACCAAGACACATCAAAGGTTCCTGTGGTTTTGTTACGCAGGAAGACACTACCAATGCAGAGCTCTACCATTTGGCCCATCATCAGCACCAAGGATGTTCACCAAGTACTAGCGGCAGTAGCAGTGCATCTCTGAACAAGACCCATACGTGTATAGCAAGGAAATATGACCACCAGCAGCAACCATAGAAAAGCGTACAGCTTTTGGTGGAATGAAGTTTTGAATTTCTGAAGTGCTGAGGATGCCAGAGCATTGCTGATAATCACTTGCAGTGCAACTTTAATGGTATTAAGTGTTATTAAAATGTGCACTAATTGCAAAATCTATGTTTTGACTATAGGCTCTGAATTTATCTATTACTGTATAATGATTTCTAAAATCTGAAAAATCTAGCTCTTATTTCTTAATTCATTTCCAGTCCAAATACTAGCTCACCAGAGCACTGAGATGATCACTGCAATTTCTGCAGTTGTTTCAAATCTTCATTTAAAGAGGGATAGAGGCACATACTATTTGATGTGCCATAATGCTGAAAGTAATTCAGCTGCTTCTATAAATGAACATTTTCACACAGTGAAAAATCGTGCAGTAAACATTGCACTCAATGAGGCAGATATATTGAATTGTAATGTGCAACTGAATATACATAAAATATGAAGTTTAGGAAACATTTCTGTATACAGCAATTAGAACAGAAATTAGAGTAAGGAACAAACGGTCCATTCTGTGAATATGATAAGATTATGGCTGAATTTTCTGAAACTGAGGCAGGCCCTGAGGAACAGGAATTACCTGCCCCAAGCCTGAGCAGAGAGCAAACTACAAAGGAACCCAGAGAGGCTGGGGGACCTTCAGAAAGGCCTCAGCAGGTGTCCAAGGCAGACGAGAGAGAGAGGCATTCAGGAGACAGGGCCATTGAGAAATGCTTCTCAAGGGCAGAAAAGGAGGTGGAGAAGAATGGAAATTCCCATACTCCCAACAGGGAAGCCAATGAAAGCGAAGTATCAGGAAAGGAGCGCAACACTAGAGGGCGTTGAAGATCAGCCTTTTCAGCCTGCTCTTTGTGTGGACGAAGGATTGAGTGAATCAGAAAGACAGTGCTCTCAGGCATGCAATGAAGAGCCCTCCCCCAAGAAAAGGAGGTTTTCAACAGAGTCTAGCTATTCCTCCACAGCAGTGGTTGCCAACCAGTGGGCCTGGGACCACTGGTGGTCTGTGAGAAAATTTTGGTGGTCCGTAGAGAATTGTAACCCCCAAAGCACCCCCCAAGCAATTAATCCAGGGAACACAAGCATGGGAACACAAGGCTGCGCCGCCCAGATGGCCCATGGGAACACAAGGCTGCGTCACTTGCATTGCGAACAACACGAGGTAGTGGAGGGAGGGGGGAAAGGGTGGAGGGGGAAACATGCCACGCATGCCACGCCTGGCTACTGGGCTGCTTCTTTCCACTTCTTTCTTCTACTTTTGGCTGCACACAAGGAAAGCAGCAAAAGTCTTTCTCTCCTCCAAACTCCGCCAGAAATGAGTCTTTGGGATCCTGCAAGGCATCCTGCTCCAAGAGGCTGCGTTGGCAAAAAAACTCATTTCTGGTGAAATTTGAGGGAGAGAAAGAAAGACTTCTGTTTTCCTTGCATGAAGCCAAAAGTCTCTCTCTCTCTCCCCTTGACAACAGAGACAATATCCTGCGATCCCATATAAAGAATGACCGATCGGTAGGAAAACAGGGTGGGGAATTTTCCTGCAGACTTTTTGGGGGATTTTCCCAGGGTCTCTTGTCCGCGGGATTTAACATTATGAGTTTGGTGGTCCCTCAGGCCCAAAAGGTTGGCGACCCGTGCTCCACAGCATCGGGAGCCAGGGAGCAGTCTTTTAAAGAGGAAATGAGGGCTACGATGAAAGAAATGATGGCAGAATACAGAGACAGTCAGGTAACAGACCCAGCCTGATACATAATGAGAGGAGACAGGATGCTCACCATCATTCTACTCGACCAGGAGGAGTAAGGGAGGAACTGGGCTTCCAGGAAGACAGTTCCAGTAGATCATACACTCACAGTGAGGCCTCTGTATCAAGAGAGGAAGAATATAGGGAGTTAGCTTTTTCAGATGAGGAGGCTAATGAAGCAGAAACCCCAATGTTCACAGGTCTATTTCACCACCAGCTGTTTAAAATGCTGCTGGGAAAGGCTAAGATAGCAACAGGTCTGGGGAGAATCACAGGGACAGAAGGGTCTGAGTTAGAACCATCTGATCCCAAAGATAGATTTTTTGCTAGAACCAAGGTTGAAAGTGAATCCATACATTCACCTGAATTGTTCAGGGAAGTGGTGGAAGGACAGTTGGACAAACCAGTTATTTTCCCAATGCCAGAGGGGAATGATGAAATTTTATAATGCGGAACTAGCGGACCTAATTCCAGTTCCCAGAATAGTCAGCCCTGTGGTAGCCTGCACGTCTGCTACAGTACTGATTAACGAAGCTGAGGATCTAAAAGGGGAGGATAAGAAAACAGAACAGACCCTAAAAAAAAGTACACCGGGCTGTGGCATGGGTGGTAAAGGCAACGTCCACAGCATCATCTGCTGATATGGATTGAGCCGATGCAAGAAAGGGTGCCACCTGGTGATCTTCATTTCCAACAGGACTTGAACAAAATAACTGCTGCAACAGAGTTCATAGCAGACGCCACACTTAATGAGGTCAAGTATGCAACTAAGGCCATCGCAGCTTCAGTGGCTGCAAGGCGACTTGTTTGGCTCCGCCACTGGCAGGCAGATCTGAAACATAAGTGGAAACTGGCATCAGCCCCAGTTAAAGGGGACAAACTTCGGGGATGCCATTGAGCTATTACTGATAAAAACCAAGGACAAGAGGAAGGTCTTACCCAAGAAATTTGGCCAGGCAGATAGGCAATCTCCATATACATGACAACAGCCCTTTCCTGTCTCGGGGGTGTGTGGGTCTGTGTGTGTGACTTCAGCCACTCCCCGTACCCACAGAGATAGTACACAGACCCCTACTAGACATCCAGATAGGTCAGGATTTAGAGATAGAGGTGGACAAAGGTCCCAGGGAAGGTGCCCTTTCCGGAGTTTGATCGGCAAGGCCTTCCGGTATACAAAATGACAGCCAGAACAACGTGGCCATCGGCGGGAGACTCACCGACCAATGGGAGACAACAACAAGGGATAAGTGGGTCCTAGACACATTAAGAAAAGGCCTAGTTCTGGAATTCATCTCCATACCCCCGAGTTCATTCACTAGATGCCTGACACCAAGGGACAGAACCAAAAGCGTAATTTTGGAAACAGCAGTTCAACATCTGCTGGACATTCGGACGGTACAAGTACCAAGAAAGAACAGGGACAAGGGTTCTATTCAAACCGGTTTGTTGTGCAGAAGGCATGGGGGGGGCGGATGTTGAAGACCAATTTTGGATCTCAAATTACTAAACAGGCGCATGGCATACAGAAGATTCAAGATGCAATCCTGCAAACTACACTAGGAAGCATCAGGGAGGGGGATGTCTGACATCAGTAGACCCCACATGCTTACCTACACATACCTGTTGCCAGGAGGCATAGGAAGTCCCTGCAGTTTTGTTACTCAGGGAGACAGTACCAGTACAGAGCTCTACCATTCGGCCTGTCCTCAGTGCCAAGGATCTTCACTAAGGTACTGGCAGCGGCAGCAGCCTTCCTCAGGATGGGTACAATGCTACTTGGACGACATGTTAATACAGTCAACATTGACTCTAAGAGCACAGAGTAATCTAGAAACCATAATACAGAAAATGCAAAAGCATGGTTTTTCGGTAAATTTCAAAAAGAGGCATTTAGAACCGACAAGGTGTTTGCAACCCTTAGGAGCTATAACAGACACCACTCTTGTGAGGTTTATCTGTCACAGGAAAGAGGATAGAATAAGGTCATTAATAAATCGCGTGAGCACAGCTCTGGGGGGGTGACCCTGGACTTGGCTGTCACAAATATTAGGGAAGATGATATCGTGCATCTCGATAATACCTTGGGCCAGACTGCACGCAACTACCTTGCAGTGATTCCTATTACCTTACCAGAGAGCAGGCAAGGGCAATACAGGAACCAAGGTATGAGTCCCACCCCCCAGAGTGAAGCAGTCACTCTAGTGGTGGAGATCGCACTCAGTGACGAGGGGATGTGGGTTCAAGGAACCCACCCGACTGACTATCACAATAGATGCAAGTTTAGTAGGCTGGGGAGCCCATTGTCAGAGCCAGATTACACAGGGTCAGTGGTTTCAGACCTCAAGAACAACATCAACTGGTTGGATCTCAGAGCATCTCACCTGGCTCTAAGGGCCTTCAGGTCAGTGATAGTGGGACAGCATGTGTTGATCCTGACGGACAATGTGACCGCCGAGGCTCATCAACAGGCAGGGTACTCACTCCCTAGTGCTCATGCAAGAAGCAGAGCGATTGGGCCGCTGGGCAGAGACACACTTATCGATCAGGGCAGAACACATATTGGGAGTGGAAAACATTCAGGCAGATTGGCTCAGCAGAACAACGTTTGGCCACTCAGAGTGGCGCCTGCACCTGGACCTGTTCAAGGAACTGTCGCAAAGATTCAGGAGAGCAGTCCTGGACCTGTTTGTGACGCCAGCAAATGCACAACTCCTGAGATTCTACTCAAGATTCCCAACACAGGGAGCAGAAGGAACCAATGCGCTCCAAGGAGCATGGCCAAGGGGTTTGCGCATTTCCTCCACTCCCGTTGATACCAAAGGTAATCAAGAAAGTGATAGAAGAGGAGGCAGAGGTCTTAATGGTAGCACCTCATTGGCCCAGGTGGTCTTGGTACATGGATCTGGTAGATCTGTCGGTAGTCAGGACATGGAGAATTCCCCCAGACAAAGTAGAACTGAGTCAGGGAGCCATATGATACCCAGAGTCACAATGGCTTCAACTAACTGTATGGCACTTGAGAGGGCCACGCTAAAGCGTTTAGAGTGTTCAGACAAGGTAATACAGAAACTCTAGGCATGCAGGAGACCATCAACCAACAGAATTTATGATGCTACTTGGAGAGCACTTGAAACCTGATGTTCCAAGAAACAAATAGATCCAACCATAGTGTTAATTACTCAAGTGCTGGAATTTCTCCAGGAAGGCCTGGAGAAGGGTTTAACCTCTAACACCTTAAGGAGGCGAGTAGCGGAGATAGCTTCGGAGTTGGGTTGCGGGACCTCGGAGTCCCTCTCATGACACCCCCTAATCAGCACGTTCATCAGGGGAGCAACCAATCTAAAGCCACCAGTGATACATAGGTACCCTACTTGGGACTTGACAAGGGTGCTGAGGGCACTCATGACTGAGCCCTTTGAACCGCTGAAGTCAGTAGACTACCCTCACTCATCCTTAAGGTGGCCTTCCTAATCGCCATTACATCAGCCAGAGGAATATCAGAATTGGCAGCATTATCTGAGAGGGAGGACCTCTGTATAATCCACCCAAACAGGGTAGTATTAAAATTAGACCCGACCTTTATCCCAAAGATCAATTCTACGTTCCATAGAGCAGGGGTCGCCAACCTTTTGGACCCCGGGGATCACCAAACTCATAATTTTAGATCCCAGGGACCAGTAACTGGTTCTATGAGTGTGGACTAATTTGTGGCTAGCTCGGTCTCTCAAATTTGCTTACTGTGAGTCTTCACTGAATTTGCTTGCAAGCAAACCTTCTAAGGGATGTTCGGCTGTGCTGAGCTAGAAAACAAGAAATCCAACCATTTCCTGCTTCCTAGCTAATCTAAATCTCCCGGCACAGCAGAACAGATGATGGTCGGAAAAAGGAAAAATAGCAACTTAGCAGACAAATTTGCTGGGTAAGGAGTGAGTGGGCGGGGATGGTTCCTGCAGGCCATATGGGCTGAGCAGCCTTGTGCTTCTGCACAGCCTAGATTAATTGCTTTGTGGGGGTGCTCTGGGGGGGTGAGATTTCTCTGCAGCCCACCCAAATTTTTTCACAGCCCACCAGTGGACCGCGGCCCATCAGTTGGCGACTGCTGCCATAGAGCACAAGAGTTAATACTACCAGACTTCTGCCCGGAACCGGTCCATAGCCTAGAAAGGAAGTGGCACTCCTTGGATGTTAGGAGAGCTATAAGCATTTATATTAAGAGAACAAGGCCCATTAGAATAACGGAGGCATTGTTCGTTTCATTTAAACGGAGTTTGTTGGGACAAAAGGTTTCATCATCAACCATAGGCAGATGGCTCAGGACATGTGTCACGAAAGCTTATGAAAGCCAATCATTGCAATAACGGCACATTCAACCAGGAGTGAAGCCACATCAGTGGCATGGAACACACAGGCCTCAATTGAAGAGATCTGTAGGGCAGCAACGTGGTCATTTATCCATCTCCATTTATCAGAAATTATAAATTGGATACATTTGCATCAGCGGAAGCATCCTTTGGAAGAAGGGTGCTACAAAGAGTTCACACGGAGATGGGGGTTTGGTACAAGGAGTTGGCCCACCCTTAGGGCAATTAGCTCTGGTATGTCCCACGCTTTGGATTCTCCGACCCGTACAACTGAGAAAGAGTGTTGGGATTTCCTGAAACGCATCTTCTAGTTATACGGGAGGAGAATCCAAATCCCACCCTTGGATAGTTATTCCCGAGCACGGAACGGTCAATAAAGAGCACCAAGAACTCTCCAAGTCAATCATCAGCCTTCATCAAAAACTGGGTATGCGCAGTGGAAAGGGGGCTGGACTAAACTTTGATTGAATCCATCTTTAAGCAAGGAAGCAGCAGACAGCCCACGCTTTGGATTCTCCTTCCGTACAACTAGAAGATGTGTTTCAGGTAAGCCCAACGCACTTACTAATGTAATCATAAAAGATCCCTGTCATACTATTAAGAAGTGATGCTCACATTTGAAGTTGCAAGAATTGTCCCCCATTTGTACTGGTTGCTGTAAGGCATTAACTTTATGACCCATCTGAACAATGTAGTAGAAGTAGAAGGCAAGTGAGATAAATACATATCTGATGGCTGACTGATCTGTATTCCTTGCTAAGTTTTGTTTTTGTTTTTCTAGTTGTCTTTGAGTTCTGTCAAAATACAGCTTCTATTTTATTCAAGTACATATTTTTATGTTCTGTATGTGATATATTTGAAAGTAGTGCCACGTTTCTTGTACTGTTAAATCCGTTAAACACCACAAGTAATGTTAGCTGTAAGTGTGTGCTCTTGTAAACGTCTTCATGGCCTCTGTGTATAAAATATTTATTTTTTACAAAAGTAAAAATATTTAAAATTTGATATGTGTGAAATGTATTTTTTCAGTAGATAATACGGGAATCATTGTGCATACTTTTATTTCATTACAATTTTCGGTTGAAAATCCTGAGCCTGATACATTAATAATAATTAGCCAGACTCCTCAATTGGTGAAATCTTTGCAAGTGATCAGTACCATAATTTTTCCTTTTCTGGACTTTCAAAAGTCTTTATTTATTTAATTTATATTGCCACCTATTCGCCCATGGCGACTCGAGGCAGTTTACACAATGTAAAACCATATTTAAAACAAACAATAAGAATAAAAAAACAATAAAAACTAACAAAAAGAATCAAATAAATTAGTAAACAATAGAACAAAAATTGGGAAAACAAAAATCAAAAACCAACTCCCACCCCCCACCCCGACAACAGCAGATCACACTAGCCATTTGATGGGCTCCACCCCCCTCTGGGCTCCCCAGGCCGGCTGTGAAAAGCAGGTCTTTAGTGCCTTTCAGAAGAGTGCTAGAGGGGGACCATTCTAATCTCTGGGGGAATGATATTCCAGAGAGAGGGAGCTACCACGGAGAAGGCCCTTCTTCTGGGTCCCACCAGGTGTATCTCCCTCAGGGGTGGGACCCGCAACATTCCCTGCCTCCTCGTTCTATTGGGTCAGGTAGATGTGACTGGCAAGAGATGTTTCCTCAGATAACCCGGACCCAAGCCATGAAGGGCTTTAAAGGTGACAACCTGCACCTTGAAATGCACCCGGAAACAAATCAGCAACCAATGCAGCTCCCGCAGGAGAGGTGACACATGTGCACACCGGGGTCTGCAGAAAACCATACCGGCTGCTGCATTTTGCACCAACTAGAGCTTCCGGATGCTCTTCAAGGGCAGCCCCATGTAAAGCGCGTTGAAATAATCAAGATGGGAAGTGACCAGGGCATGAGTGACTGACTTTAGTTAGTACATACACTGTACATCTGAAAAATTCAAGACTTACATAACAAATGTATTATATGCTTTTCCACAGAAAAAATCGGAAAAGCATCAGGCGACAATAATTCATTTTCTCCAGTAAGAACAGTTGCATCATTCTTTCATGAAATAAATGTATATGAAGAATAAGAGGAGAAACACCTGGACTATTAAAGGAGCTGATGCTGACATAGTGAAGGCAGGCTGCATTCCTATGACATGAATGACAGTAATTTTGAGCATGACAAATAGCAACACCATGGACTTGATTCTGTTTTTAGTCTTCCTCTAAAACTAGTTTTACCAATTCTAGAAGACATTGTTAAACTTAATGGAACAGAACTGGGGAGCAGAAACTCAAGCCCAATATTTTTCTGTAGGATTTTTTACAATGTTAGCTTCTAAAAAAAATCCAAGTGTAATTGGGAATAAACATACCTTTCATCAACAATTTGTGTAATTGGGAATAAACATACCTTTCATCAACAATTTGTGTGCAGCTTTCACTGCCTTTCCCAAACACCTTGCTGAATTATTAGAGAGTTTTGTTAGTTCAACTCAGTGCCCATTTCCTGAGTGCTAGTGACAAAGGATATCAGAAAATAATTTTTGAACGAACCATTTGTGGGACTGGTGTGGAACCATTTTTATAGGAGCATTAGAATTGGAGTTAAATGAGTAATGGCTAAATTCTTGGTTGATTTGGCTTTGATAATCAAACTTTGATCTATGAAGCCAGTCACTGCAGCATGTAAATTCTGGTTTATTATTTAGTGTTATGTAATCTTAGCAGTTTGGGGCTTTGCCAACAGATTCATGATTCATTAAATGGTAATTAATTGAAAGGATTGGCATATTTGGGAATCAACTGTAAGCTTTTCCTTCAGGTGCTTATTATTCACTCTAATAGTGAATTGGGGTAAGTTAGGCTGCTTGCTTTGGGAGGACAGTGGAGCAATGTAGAAAGATAACCGTTTTTTTCCAAGTAGTTTTTTTTTCAAGCAGGAATTTGAAAATACCTTGGGGTTTTTCCATCCCAAATTATCTGCTAAACGGGAAAGATATTCTATTATCGGTGCTGAAAACATAGCTGCCTCTACAGCGCTCTACGGTGACAACCCGGCAGGTGCATTCATGCATCCAAGGCATCTACTGTCATTCTCCCAGGTTCTTTAAGGGGCGGGGGTTGGCGGGGTGGTAGAAGCGACTATTTATTCAGATCCGCAGCGCTTTGAAAAGACGTCTCGGATACCGGGTCAAAAAAAAAAAAAAACAACAACAAGAAAAACCCGTCAATTCAACTCCACGACCGCATTTTTGACCCTCCAGCGTGAGATAGTGCCGCTTGTCCAGGTAGAAGATAGAGGGCACTGGTGTCCCAGACTCGGGGTTGTGGGCAGCCTTTTCTTAGGCGCTCGATTGGTGTTCTTTCCGAAACGTAGAGAAATGCCCTTCTGGCAAGTCCTTGGAATTCTGCACTATGGTCCATTAAAAATTAGGCTATTAGGAGATTTAGATTCTCTTCTCCCATTTCCGTGTCCCCACTCCCTTATCTAAAGCAAGTTAAAGTTATAGCAAGTCTCAACCGCCTCAGCGGTCTCTTAATCCCTCTGACTCATTCAACTGCAGCCTTGCAGGTATCGAAGTCGCACTTTATCCGAATTGAGAAAAAAAAAAAAAACAACCTACGACGCCTGAGAATAGCAACCTAAAATTGCTTCCTGGGCATGTGCTGTGACGCTGCCATAAAATCCTCGATTCCTTCACCAATTTCTGGCGTCAGGTCATCTTCCGCTTTGCGGTAGGAAAAGCCAAGAGCGGAAGTCCGGATTGTGCTCCTTCCCGATCTCACCTCCTCCCTTCACTTCCGCTGGCCATTTTATTTATTTATTTCTTCGTTTGATGTGCATCCGGGTCCCGCCGGCGTGCTTAGCGGCAGTTGCGGAGAGCGGGTAGGCGAGGCGCCGGGTGCAGCGAGCGCGTGGCTGGAGGGTGAGTAAATAGAACTGGCCGTCCAGGCGCGCGCACGCCCGAACGAGCGGCTCCGAGTTTGTGTCTTTGCCGAGCTAGAGGGAAGGTGACTTGCTTTTGCATTTCGAAACCCTGGCAAGTGTTGGTAGTCGTGGAGTGTATTTAGAGTGTCAGACGGTAGCCAGTTTTACTGGATGATTGGGGATGGTGGGGATTATGCTGTGAAAAGCGGGTGCTGAATCAACGATTGGCTTTTCTCACCCAGGTGATGACAAAAAGTGGGAAAGTAGCATTTATTCCTGTGTTGACGCAAATGCATTTTCCAGCCAGCTTTGGACCTTTCCGGGAGAGGGGAGGGCGGGGGTCGGAACTTTCTGTTAACTGCTCTTTTGTTCGGCTTGCTATTAAATATGCAAACCTAGTGCTTTGCTATCTTTGTTCACTTGATGCGCAGTTCATACATCCCCCATCTTATGGGTTTAGTGTAATCCGGGCCCTAAGCAACTAGCCCGCAAGATCTAATCTTGAGGAATCACATGATCAGTCCGCACTCCTGTTTTAAGTGAATCGCTGAGGAGAAGAAAAGAGCATTCGTTAAAAGATAAAAGATGTGTGTGTCCTGACAGCTGAAAATTAAATTTACTGTTGTAGGGTAGATGTAAATTAGGGTTTCAAACCGACCTTTCTCACTTAGTATTGATACAACTTCTACAAGAGTTTCCTCTCCAAGAATGGCACCCTTATTTTTAAATTAGACTTCCTTTGGAATAAGCACACTTTAAATGGTTTTATTGGATTTAAATTTCTGACTGTGAGCTGTTTATTTTTCATTTCTCCATAAAGCAGGACTGCTTGCCTGTTATAAATGGACATAAAATTATTCCATTTTACATGACGTTTTACATTTAACATGCCTCAACTATTATCAATTAAAGGAGAAAGTTTGTATTACAGACCTTATAGTCACAGAATGCTGCTTCTGTTGGTTGGACATGGGCAGGCTGTTAATCTCATGCAGAGGGTTTACCACATGACTTTAACAAAGCAAAATAGCATTGGGGACCACATGAAATGGAGACTTTGATATGATGAGAGATATGTTTTGTCTTGTTATATATAGCCTGTTCAGAAAAGTTAAGACCAATTGTTTGGGTTGGAATGATACTTTAAATCAAACCTAAAGGAAAATTAAATTAAACTAAAGTAAAATAGTTGAGTTGCGCAAATATATTACTAAAAGGTATTTAACATAAATGTTATAACATATAAGAAAATAAGCCTTGAAAGCATCCAAAGGACTATTTAATTTTCAGGAGCATGAACAAATTACCTCTCTTCAAATTGTTAGAGCGTGCATATCTTTTGCAAGGTTTTTTGAAGATGGCTTCTTCAAAATTACTTTGGGCCATCTCTTCATCCAAGGTTGGTTTTAGAACATCCTTTTCTTCCAGATGAGATCTTCTCCACCCTCTTATAGAGCCTGAAGACTTGGCTTGGCCGGTTAGCCTGGGGACCCAGTGGGGGAGTACTACACTAGATAGCAAACCTCACTCATTTCTTGCTTCTCCACCCATCCATTTTTTTATTTTCATATACTATATTCATGTTATGTTCATTTTCATTGTTTATTGTTTTATTACTTTGCTACTGTTATATTTACACTTCTTTTCATTTCTTTATCTTATTGCTATATGCTGCCTAGAAGAGCCCCATGGAAAAATAAGTGACAAATAATACATAAATAAATATCTGCCACTTTACTGTTTGTCTCTATGGGTTGGAATTACTGTTTGGAGCTCTTGCAGTATATTTTAGCTCAATAATCTGGAATTATTTGATTTTTGTCATCTTGCTTACCTCTAATTTTATACGTTTCTATAAACAAACAACAACTGTAACTATTTTTTGATCATTCTTTATTGTTTTATATTGTGAACACTGTCCATTTAATCATATTTTCTGCTTTCTGATAGTAATGTTTGTCGTTCCATTTGATTTTCATCCAATTGTACAGAAAGATACATTTTGCTCTATTCTCTGGAAGACTGATGTTCCATAGAATGGGCCTCAGAAAAGACTTCTTGGATGCAGCTAAATGACTCCTATTTAAGAAGCTCTTTTAAATATATTTTTTTCATCTTTTTATTTTGTTTTCATATTCTTTGTTTCTATGCAGTAATGTAAAATAAATTAATTTCTAATCTTAAGATAATTTTCATTTTTGATGGATAAAAGGTTTTCAATGGACAAAGCAAAATAATTTTGTAAAATTTTGAATCGGATTTTGTAGATATATTTCTTTTGAAGCGTATGTGAGTGATTATTTTCCAAGAATGATGTCTTATGCTGTTAAAAAGATACTATGACATCTGAATGTGAGCAAAGGCTATATAATTATCTAAAATCTGCAAAGAACAACTTATTTGGATCAAGGTTATGCCAGTCTGTTGACTGTTTCACAATTCCAATTTCTTTTAAAAGACAGTAAAAATTAGTAATTAAATTCAGAGAGCAAACAAAACAATGTTAAAAGAAATAGAGTAATTAATTAAAGGTGTAGTTTTTATTTCACCTATATTTTATCTTAATATATAAGGTTAATACAAATTATGTTAAAATATAATACAGTATAACTAAAAACAATCTGGAACTAAAAATAAATAAAACTATATGTAAAAAACAGTAAATTAAATTACATATTTAGCAGTAGTTTTCTGAAATGTTTTATGGCTGTGTAGGTGGACCCTTTCATTAACAAGGTGCATTTTTCATTCATTTCTGCAATCTGTAAATAAATAAAAAAGGAATTATTATATTGGGCATGTCTTTTGGCAGCTTACTGGGTAAATGTATCTTAAACCAGACCACTTTGAACTGTGGAATTGTTGCACACTTTATATGCCTGGATTAAATATGTTTGATTTTTAAATAATGTTTTTCGTTAAATTTATTGGTATTATATGTATTTGTGGTGATCCCAGTAAAAATGAAAGCATTATTCACTGCATGTTATTTACTTGCTTTGTTTTACTAAATAGCTTATCATATACTATCCCTTAACGACTTTTTGCTTGTTCTCAGTTGTACAGGTCGGAAAATCCAAAGCGTGGGTAGTCTCTGCTTCCTTGCTTGAAGACAGTCAATCAAAGCTTAGTCCTGCCTCCTTCCACTGTGCATGCCCAGTTTTTGACTCAGTCTTAATGCAAAGAGGACATGAGAAGAGAATGCTCAAGGAAAAGAATATTAATTATACTTTGGATTCTTTGATTTTGAAAAGAAAGGGAAGTAAAATCAATGAACTAAGTAAAGCGCAAAGGGGGCGGAAGTTCACAAAGGACAGAGTCCGGGATTTCGGGCAAGCCAGCAGAGTACTAAACAGCTCAGAAAAAAAGCCGCAGTGTCCATAGATCGAGCGGGAAGTCCTGCAATCAGCCAGCAGAGAGGGAGGACCAGAATAGCAAGCAGTTGGCCATCCTGAAGCCACTGGGCGAAGGGGAAACAGGACCGCCAATCTTCTTACAGGCTGTTTAGGAGAAAGCGCGACAGCCCCAAAGAAGTGCAAGAGCTGAGAAGAAGGCAGAGAGGAATGGAAATTTCCACGCTGCAACAGGCAGAACAATGGGAACAAAGCATGAGGAAAAAAGTGTGACAACTAGAGGTCGCCAATGAGCAGTTTTTTCAACCAGGTCTTTGTATGGAAGAAAATGTGTGTGTAACAGAGAGGCAGGGAAGCCCCAGGAATGCAGTGAAGACCAGGAGCTTTACCCCAAGAGAAAAGCAGAGGCCAGCTTTACCTCTACAGCAGCAGGGCTCAGAAAACAGTCCCTTAGGGAGGAAATGAGGGTCATTACGTTGGAAATGCTGTCAGAGATTAGGGATGGACAATGTAATAGACCTAACCTGGTACATAATTAGAAAAGGCAGGAGTCACAACATTCCTCACTGGCAGGAGAAGCAAGGGAGGAGTTGGGCTTCTGGTGATCCAGTTCAAGTAGGTCATACACCCAAGGTGAGGCTTCAGTTTCAGGAGAGGATGATCAGAAAGTGTCAACCTTTTTAGATGAAGAGGTAAATGAAGCAAAGCCTGTCTTTTCCATCAGCATGCTGCTAGGGAAGGCCAAGGTAGCAAAAGGCCTGGGAAATGTTACAGCGACAGAGGAGTTTGATCTAGAACCATCAGATCCAAGACAGGTTCTTTGCAAGAACCAAGGTAGAAGGAATGGTACCTTCACCTGAATTATTCAGGGAAGTAATGGAAGGACAGTTGGACCGACCAGTCATTTTCCCCACAGGTGGAACTGACGGATTTAATTCCAGTTCCCACAATAGACAATCCAGTGGCAGGTTCCACGTCTGTACCATTTTGACCAATGAGGTGGAAGATGGTGTAAAAGGGGAAGACAAGAAGGCGGAACAGACCCTCCAAAATGTCCACTAGGCAGCTGCATGGTCAGTAAACGCAACCTCTACAGCTTCATTCTTTATCAGGGGAATCTGATATGGTTTGCACAAATGCAGGAAAAGGCACTACTTGATTATCTTCAATTGCAACAAGACTTAAATAATAGCTGCAATGGAGCTGATAACTGACGCCACTCTCAGTGGGATCAAGTACGCCACAGAGGCTATAGCAGCTTCAGTGGTGGTAAGGTGTCTGGTTTGGCTCCGCCACTGGCAAGCGGATTTGAAGTATAAGTGAAAACTAGCTTCTGCCTCAGTGAAAGGGGACAAACTATTTGGGGAAGCCATCGAACCACTACTGATTGAGATCAAGGAAAGATCTTGCCTAGGAGGTTTGGTCAAGCAGATAGGCGGTCGTCATACATGCGATGGCAGTCCTTTCCAGCCACTGGGAGTGCACCCATCGGTGGAAGACTGGGCCTATTCGCTGACCAATGGGAGACAATAACATTGGACAAGTGGGTCTGGGACACAATAAAAAGGCGTATAGTTCTGGAATTTCTCTCCATGCCTCCAAACTTATTGGGAAGGTGCCCAATGCCAAGAGACAGAGCCAAAAAGGTCATTATGGAGACAGTGGTGCAACACCTGCTGGACATTCGGGCAGTACAAGTGGTACCAAAGAATGAACAGGGACAAGGGTTCCACTCAATCCCGTTTTTTGTGCAAAAGGTGTGTGTGTGTGTGTGTGTGTGTGTGTGTGTGTGTAGACCAGTTCTAGAACTCAAGTTACTGAACTTGAGATCTGAACTCAAGTTACTGAATAGTTTACAAAAGATTCAAATTGCAATCCCTACAGCATCCTAGGCAGCATCCGAGAGGGAGATGTCCTGACATCAGTAGACCTCACTGACGGATACTTATACATCCTGATTACCAAGACACATCAAAGGTTCCTGTGGTTTTGTTACGCAGGAAGACACTACCAATGCAGAGCTCTACCATTTGGCCCATCATCAGCACCAAGGATGTTCACCAAGTACTAGCGGCAGTAGCAGTGCATCTCTGAACAAGACCCATACGTGTATAGCAAGGAAATATGACCACCAGCAGCAACCATAGAAAAGCGTACAGCTTTTGGTGGAATGAAGTTTTGAATTTCTGAAGTGCTGAGGATGCCAGAGCATTGCTGATAATCACTTGCAGTGCAACTTTAATGGTATTAAGTGTTATTAAAATGTGCACTAATTGCAAAATCTATGTTTTGACTATAGGCTCTGAATTTATCTATTACTGTATAATGATTTCTAAAATCTGAAAAATCTAGCTCTTATTTCTTAATTCATTTCCAGTCCAAATACTAGCTCACCAGAGCACTGAGATGATCACTGCAATTTCTGCAGTTGTTTCAAATCTTCATTTAAAGAGGGATAGAGGCACATACTATTTGATGTGCCATAATGCTGAAAGTAATTCAGCTGCTTCTATAAATGAACATTTTCACACAGTGAAAAATCGTGCAGTAAACATTGCACTCAATGAGGCAGATATATTGAATTGTAATGTGCAACTGAATATACATAAAATATGAAGTTGAGAACTTTTGCCCAACAATTTTGATGATTAGATCCATTATGGACAACCCCAGCAACTCCGATCTCCCCACCACCTTTTGTGAATGCACATTAGTCTGTCTGGTGACAGATAAACCTTGCCTTCCACCGTATTCATGATCAAGCCCCAAATGAATTATCTCGAGTCGATGGTGTTAATTGACCTTTTCCACCCAGGCACACATGCCTTGGTAGGGAGAATGGCACTGAGTGGTTCATGACTGCCTGGATGGGCGGAAGGGTGAGTAGCATCAAACATCAACAAGATACTGATGTGCACACAGGACACCTGAGGTGGGTGCCATGAGGTTAATTCGGAATGGGAGGTCACAGATTCAAAATGGTTATTGTATGCATAAATTGCAGAAACACATAATGGAAGGTCGGAATGGCAATGCAATACTGGCCTCCGTCAAATCTAGAGTATGATGTGAAAGGTCATCCTCTGATGCCCAGTAATAGTTGATTTTGAGGTAAGGATGTAAATAGAACTAATCTAATTCTTCGAATTTTGGCATGAATGTGAAAGATGAATGTCTTGCCCTCATTGACCATGCTACTGGCTGGATGGTTCTTTTGGCGATCAGTAGGTGCTGGATACGAATCCGATGAGATTGCCGCTTGATCGGGTCTGGAAGAGGTGGCATGACAATGAAATTTGGGGGAGTGATTCAAACCTGGCCGCTGGTGTCGCATCAACCGTATTCTGACCCAAGCATCAGAGGTAGAGGAGTCCCATTGCCGCGAATAACCGAAGGCGCCCAACAATGTGGGATGGGTCCCGGTTAGTCTTGGTCGCCAGAGGCTGGCCTGGCTCCCCCGCACCTGCAGCGATCTTCGACTGACCACCCTTCTACTTCGTCCACCGAGTCGGACCCGATCAAGCTGTTGTCCTGGTTCATCCGCTGGGGGTTCTACATCTGGAAGGGGGGGTCCCTGATAAAAGGATTGAAAGGATCCCTCTCTGTAGGCTTCAGGATCTAGACTTTGAAAAGGACACCTGTCATGTGTTTTAAGAGTGATCCAGGGAAGGCCAACCAGCCCATTCCGCTGGGACCAGGCCAGTTGACGCAGGTTCAGTCAGCCTGTTGCAGCCCTCCCAGGCAAGCGACGCTGCTGCGACATGTGTGAGGCACGGTCCTTGCCGGAAACCCCTGATTATGATAGGGGGCAACGGCATAATTGCCGGCTGCAGTAAGTTTGGTGATATCTTGAAAGTTTCTAATGCTAGAAGAAGGAATGCAGTGAGTTCTTAAAAGATGCATCTAAGAGAGATGCACCTGCCATGGAAGGATGGAGTGAGAGGCTGAAGGGATCTGAGTCTATGTATCAGACCGGATGAGTTTCATGGCTGGACCATGGGGGCTCTGGTTTTGTTGCCCCATTGCCTTCATTGGGAATAGAGGGGATGTTAAAGCTGTCAAAAGGTTTATTCATCTCAGGGTACCTGGGTCAAATTTCAAAAATCAGGGTCCAAGCTGAAAGGAAACATTTCCTATCATGTCCAGGTTGGGGAGGGTGCATGACCTGGTAGAGGCCCACTGCTTCGGCACCATGGTCTGAAAATATGGGTGGAATTGGAATTACCTCTGCCTGAAGTAACCATTGAAGTTGGTTGAAGATCGTGTCCTCTGGTCCTTCCCCAAGGGTTAGATTTGTTGGGCCTGCTCTTGGCTTGTTAGGTTCTGCAATGCCTTTTGCCTCAAGGGAGAGACCCGAAAAGCTGTTGAAGATTAGCCCACAAAACAGGTTGGGTCAGGAATAAGATCTTTCATCCCCTGACACTCCTCTGTGTCTGCCTGACAGGGGGGGCTTGCTAACAGTATCAGATCCCGGTCTGTGACCTGAGGCCTTGAATGATTTGGACCACCACTACCTCCTCCTCCTCCTCCTCCTCCTCCCGTTGCTGCTGAAACTTTGGAGTGGCTTCCTGTAAATGCAGCCTGCCTGGTGTTCTGACTCTGGTCAGTGAGACCTCAGCAGTTGGGACTTTGGCCCAGCCACAGTGGCAGCAGCGTCTGGACACACAGGCCTGGGGAGGCCCTGCTTGCAACTTCCTCATGGCAATAGCCAGGTCCATCCTGGCTTTCATCCTTCTGGGACCATGAAAACTGTCACTCCTGGCAGCACTCAACGGCTGGTCGGGAGTGAATAAGTGTGCTCTCAGGAGTCCATCTGGTCAATGTTTTAAGACCCTTGGACCGGGTTGTCCCAGGAGTCAAGTTACACTTGGATGAAAGGGAGAGATCTAGTGGGGGAGGAGGTGACAGAATGAACTGACAGAGTCAGAAGAGAGACACCCCGTAGATAGATAGATAGATAGATAGATAGATAGATAGATAGATAGATAGATAGATAGATAGATAGATAGATAGATAGTCGTATCTCAGTAATAACATTTTATTGAAATTAAAATAATATACTGTCAAATAGTTTATTATCATGAATGATTATTATAATTGTAATAATTAGTTATATTATTACTATAATTGCTTTGTAATTGCTCCTATGAGCAGTGAAATATATATATTCCAATATTAATAAGTGAACAACCAAGATTAATGTATAATCCAATTAGGCAAATTAGCGCAACGCCTAAGGCCCGGGTTGATGATTGTATGGGCCTTCCAGCAGCTTCCATGCACAGGCGGACACAGGCCTAGGTGCTTGCTGCTGTGTCACTGAGGATAAAGCTGTGAGGATTAATGCTCAACGATTTTTTAAAGCCGGAACAATTATCCTCGAGTGCAAGTAGCCAAAAATGAGGATAAAAATTGCTCTCAAGAATCCTGGAGGGATCCTGCTGCTTCAAGCAGAAAATACCTCACACAGCTCAGGAATAGCAGACAGGTGCGCAACCACGGGTGGCACTCAAAATGGCCTCCAGCAGTTAAGATTTTTGCACGCTTCTCATGCCAGCTTCCCACCTTGCAAACGGGGCCAGAGCTCTCCAAATTAACAAAACAGCGGAGAAAAAGGGGAAATTAACGCCAATTAACTTCCCCACTGAAAGGAAAGGCATTCGGAGAGGGGTACAGGCGATACAACTCGGTTTACCCTCTTTTTTTTTTTAAGCAGAAAAAATCAAGCTCAAGCTAGCAAAGAAACAGAATTAAAGGCACAGCGGCAACCAAACTGGCAGAGGTAAAGGGGGTTTGGCTGTGGGAAGTGGTTGCAGAGCAGCTCCAAAAGCCTCCGCCGCCTTTTGGGGGAGCACAACAGCTTTCCCTTAAACAGAACTCTCAGACTAATTAAGAATTGAGAAGAAGGCTAAAGATAAACCTGAATTGCAATGAAACCTGCTGTGACACGAGGCTAAGATTCCTGTTTTGGTCAAGGAAACATTGAAAGCACTGCCTGTCTCGGTGACGGGCAGAGTAAAAACTGGGAACGCTGAGAAGGAGTCACGTGGAGGAGGAGGAGCTGCCCACAAATCAAGCTCAGCCTATGAATGCGGAGATTGAAGCCACCTCCCATTACTGGATGCTCTGAACAGCTCATAGGAGAAAGAGCCGGAACCTCATCCCAAGATGGGAAGCCCCACGTAGCTGTTTGTTATTAAGAGGACAAGCGGCAGCAGCCTCAGTAAGAATGGGCAGACTCTAGATCGGCAAGCAGAGAAAGAGGGCAGATTAACTAACACTCGGCCTTCCCAGAGCCTTTTTTAAACCAAACCAGGAGCCGGACAAAGCCTCCAGCACACTCTTTAATTGGGGCAAACTCAGTCTTCGGCTGAGTGAGCTTCCAACACAGCCACACAAACCTATCCAGGAGAAAGGGAGGCTAGAGTCCATACTCAGGCCGGTCTGAGCATTCATCAGGGCAGCTATCAGCAAGAAACCAAAGAAAACATTATGGCTGAAAAACTGCCAGGCCCGGAGGAGTGACCTGAGCAGAGAACAAAGCACAAAGGAACCCAGAGAGGCTACCTTCAGAAAGGTTCATCAGGGGAGCAACCAATCTAAAGACTGACACACAGGAAACCCTGACACAAGGGTGCTGAGGGCACTCATGACTGAGCCCTTTGAACCGCTGAGTCAGTAGACTACCTTCACTCATCCTTAAGGTGGCCTTCCTAATCGCCATTACATCAGCCAGAGGAATATCAGAATTGGCAGCATTATCTGAGAGGAGGACCTCTGTATAATCCACCCAAACAGGGTAGTATTAAGATTAGACCCCACCTTTATCCCAAAGATCAATTCTACGTTCCATAGAGCAGGGGTCCCCAAACTTTTGGACCTCAGGGACCACCAAACTCATAATTTTAGATCCCAGGGACCAGTAACTGGTTCTGTGAGTGTGGACTAATTTGTGGGTGTGGCTTGGTGGTCATGTGACTAGCTGGGCATGGTTTATATGTAAATATTATAAATATTTATAGAAATAGTGAATTTTTTATAAAAAAGAGCAACTTTTGCCAAAAATCAGGCAAACCAGGCAGGCATATTGAGTTGCTCACAAAGTTACAAATTCACTTAGAGATCTATCTATCTGCAGATGGCTACCTGAGTCTGTCACGTAAAACTTGCTAGCAAGCAAACTCACAAAATTAACTCACAACACACCATGCATGTAAGTATTGAATTTTTCATTTTAAAAGGAGCAACTTTTACCCAAAATCAGGCAAAGCACGCAGGCAGATTGAGTTGCTCGCAGAATCACAGATTCATTCAGAAATCTATCTATCTGCCAATGGCTAGCTCAGTCTGTCACATAAAATTTGCTTGCAAGCAAACACATAAAATTGCTAGCAAGCAAACTCACAACACACCATGTATGTAAATATTTAATTTTAAATATTGAATCTGCCATCGGCTAGCTCAGTCTCTCAAATTTGTTTGCCGTGAGTCTGCACTCAATTTGCTTGCAAGCAAACCTTCAGTCCTAAGGGATGTTTGACTGTGCTAAGCTAGAAAGCAAGAAATCGAACCATTTCCTACTTCCTAGCTAAATCTCCCAGCATAGCAGAACACATTATGGTCGGAAAAAGGAAAAATAGCAACTTAGCAGACAAGTTTGCCGGGTAAGGAGTGAGTGGGTGGGGATGGTTCCCGTGGGCCATGTGGGCTGAGCAGCCATGTGTTTCTGCACAGCCTAGATTAATTGCTTGAGGGGGTGCTCTGGGGTGAGATTTCTCTGCAGCCCACCCAAATTTTTTCACAGCCCACCAGTGGACCGCGGCCCACCGATGGGCGACTGCTGCCATAGAGCACAAGAGTTAGTACTACCAGACTTCTGCCCGGAACCGGTCCATAGCCTAGAAAGGAAGTGGCACTCCTTGATGTTAGGAGAGCTATAAGCATTTATATTAAGAGAACAAGGCCCATTAGAATAACAGAGGCATTGTTCGTTTCATTTAAACGGAGTTTGTTGGGACAAAAGGTTTCATCATCAACCATAGGCAGATGGCTCAGGACATGTGTCACGAAAGCTTATGAAAGCCAATCATTGCAATAACGGCACATTCAACCAGGAGTGAAGCCACATCAGTGGCATGGAACACACAGGCCTCAATTGAAGAGATCTGTAGGGCAGCAACGTGGTCATTTATCCATCTCCATTTATCAGAAATTATAAATTGGATACATTTGCATCAGCGGAAGCATCCTTTGGAAGAAGGGTGCTACAAGAGTTCACACGGAGATGGGGGTTTGGTACAAGGAGTTGGCCCACCCTTAGGGCAATTAGCTCTGGTATGTCCCACGCTTTGGATTCTCCGACCTGCACAACTGAGAAAGAGTGTTGGGATTTCCTGAAACGCATCTTCTAGTTATACGGGAGGAGAATCCAAATCCCACCCTTGGATAGTTATTCCCGAGCACGGAACGGCCAATAAAGAGCACCAAGAACTCTCCAAGTCAATCATCAGCCTTCATCAAAAACTGGGTATGCGCAGTGGAAAGGGGCTGGACTAAACTTTGATTGAATCCATCTTTAAGCAAGGAAGCAGCAGACAGCCCACGCTTTGGATTCTCCTTCCGTACAACTAGAAGATGTGTTTCAGGTAAGCCCAACGCACTTACTAATGTAATCATAAAAGATCCCTGTCATACTATTAAGAAGTGATGCTCACATTTGAAGTTGCAAGAATTGTCCCCCATTTGTACTGGTTGCTGTAAGGCATTAACTTTATGACCCATCTGAACAATGTAGTAGAAGTAGAAGGCAAGTGAGATAAATACATATCTGATGGCTGACTGATCTGTATTCCTTGCTAAGTTTTGTTTTTGTTTTTCTAGTTGTCTTTGAGTTCTGTCAAAATACAGCTTCTATTTTATTCAAGTACATATTTTTATGTTCTGTATGTGATATATTTGAAAGTAGTGCCACGTTTCTTGTACTGTTAAATCCGTTAAACACCACAAGTAATGTTAGCTGTAAGTGTGTGCTCTTGTAAACGTCTTCTCATGGCCTCTGTGTATAAAATATTTATTTTTTACAAAAGTAAAAATATTTAAAATTTGATATGTGTGAAATGTATTTTTCAGTAGATAACACGGGAATCATTGTGCATACTTTTATTTCATTACAATTTTCGGTTGAAAATCCTGGAGCCTGATACATTAATAATAATTAGCCAGACTCCTCAATTGGTGAAATCTTTGCAAGTGATCAGTACCATAATTTTCCTTTTCTGGACTTTCAAAAGTCTTTATTTATTTAATTTATATTGCCACCTATTCGCCATGGCGACTCGAGGCAGTTTACACAATGTAAAACCATATTTAAAACAAACAATAAGAATAAAAAAACAATAAAAACTAACAAAAAGAATCAAATAAATTAGTAAACAATAGAACAAAAATTGGGAAAACAAAAATCAAAAACCAACTCCCACCCCCACCCCGACAACAGCAGATCACACTAGCCATTTGATGGGCTCCACCCCCCTCTGGGCTCCCAGGCCGGCTGTGAAAAGCAGGTCTTTAGTGCCTTTCAGAAGAGTGCTAGAGGGGGACCATTCTAATCTCTGGGGGAATGATATTCCAGAGAGAGGGAGCTACCACGGAGAAGGCCCTTCTTCTGGGTCCCACCAGGTGTATCTCCTCAGGGGTGGGACCCGCAACATTCCCTGCCTCCTCGTTCTATTGGGTCAGGTAGATGTGACTGGCAAGAGATGTTTCCTCAGATAACCCGGACCCAAGCCATGAAGGGCTTTAAAGGTGACAACCTGCACCTTGAAATGCACCCGAAACAAATCAGCAACCAATGCAGCTCCCGCAGGAGAGGTGAGACATGTGCACACCGGGGTCTGCAGAAAACCACACCGGCTGCTGCATTTTGCACCAACTAGAGCTTCCGGATGCTCTTCAAGGGCAGCCCCATGTAAAGCGCATGAAATAATCAAGATGGGAAGTGACCAGGGCATGAGTGACTGACTTTAGTTAGTACATACACTGTACATCTGAAAAATTCAAGACTTACATAACAAATGTATTATATGCTTTTCCACAGAAAAATCGAAAAGCATCAGGCGCTACACAATAATTCATTTTCTCCAGTAAGAACAGTTGCATCATTCTTTCATGAAATAAATGTATATGAAGAATAAGAGGAGAAACACCTGGACTATTAAAGGAGCTGATGCTGACATAGTGAAGGCAGGCTGCATTCCTATGACATGAATGACAGTAATTTTGAGCATGACAAATAGCAACACCATGGACTTGATTCTGTTTTTAGTCTTCCTCTAAAACTAGTTTTACCAATTCTAGAAGACATTGTTAAACTTAATGGAACAGAACTGGGGAGCAGAAACTCAAGCCCAATATTTTTCTGTAGGATTTTTACAATGTTAGCTTCTAAAAAAATCCAAGTGTAATTGGGAATAAACATACCTTTCATCAACAATTTGTGTAATTGGGAATAAACATACCTTTCATCAACAATTTGTGTGCAGCTTTCACTGCCTTTCCCAAACACCTTGCTGAATTATTAGAGAGTTTTGTTAGTTCAACTCAGTGCCCATTTCCTGAGTGCTAGTGACAAAGGATATCAGAAAATAATTTTTGAACGAACCATTTGTGGGACTGGTGTGGAACCATTTTTATAGGAGCATTAGAATTGGAGTTAAATGAGTAATGGCTAAATTCTTGGTTGATTTGGCTTTGATAATCAAACTTTGATCTATGAAGCCAGTCACTGCAGCATGTAAGTTCTGGTTTATTATTTAGTGTTATGTAATCTTAGCAGTTTGGGGCTTTGCCAACAGATTCATGATTCATTAAATGGTAATTAATTGAAAGGATTGGCATATTTGGGAATCAACTGTAAGCTTTTCCTTCAGGTGCTTATTATTCACTCTAATAGTGAATTGGGGTAAAGTTAGGCTGCTTGCTTTGGGAGGACAGTGGAGCAATGTAGAAAGATAACCGTTTTTTTCCAAGTAGTTTTTTTTTCAAGCAGGAATTTGAAAATACCTTGGGGTTTTTCCATCCCAAATTATCTGCTAAATGGGAAAGATATTCTATTATCGGTGCTGAAAACATAGCTGCCTCTACAGCGCTCTACGGTGACAACCCGGCAGGTGCATTCATGCATCCAAGGCATCTACTGTCATTCTCCCAGGTTCTTTAAGGGGCGGGGGTTGGCGGGTGGTAGAAGCGACTATTTATTCAGATCCGCAGCGCTTTGAAAAGACGTCTCGGATACCGGGTCAAAAAAAAAACAACAACAACAACAAGAAAAACCCGTCAATTCAACTCCACGACCGCATTTTTGACCCTCCAGCGTGAGATAGTGCCGCTTGTCCAGGTAGAAGATAGAGGGCACTGGTGTCCCAGACTCGGGGTTGTGGGCAGCCTTTTCTTAGGCGCTCGATTGGTGTTCTTTCCGAAACGTAGAGAAATGCCCTTCTGGCAAGTCCTTGGAATTCTGCACTATGGTCCATTAAAAATTAGGCTATTAGGAGATTTAGATTCTCTTCTCCCATTTCCGTGTCCCCACTCCCTTATCTAAAGCAAGTTAAAGTTATAGCAAGTCTCAACCGCCTCAGCGGTCTCTTAATCCTCTGACTCATTCAACTGCAGCCTTGCAGGTATCGAAGTCGCACTTTATCCGAATTGAGAAAAAAAAAAAACAACCTACGACGCCTGAGAATAGCAACCTAAAATTGCTTCCTGGGCATGTGCTGTGACGCTGCCATAAAATCCTCGATTCCTTCACCAATTTCTGGCGTCAGGTCATCTTCCGCTTTGCGGTAGGAAAAGCCAAGAGCGGAAGTCCGGATTGTGCTCCTTCCCGATCTCACCTCCTCCCTTCACTTCCGCTGGCCATTTTATTTATTTATTTCTTCGTTTGATGTGCATCCGGGTCCCGCCGGCGTGCTTAGCGGCAGTTGCGGAGAGCGGGTAGGCGAGGCGCCGGGTGCAGCGAGCGCGTGGCTGGAGGGTGAGTAAATAGAACTGGCCGTCCAGGCGCGCGCACGCCCGAACGAGCGGCTCCTGAGTTTGTGTCTTTGCCGAGCTAGAGGGAAGGTGACTTGCTTTTGCATTTCGAAACCCTGGCAAGTGTTGGTAGTCGTGGAGTGTATTTAGAGTGTCAGACGGTAGCCAGTTTTACTGGATGATTGGGGATGGTGGGGATTATGCTGTGAAAAGCGGGTGCTGAATCAACGATTGGCTTTTCTCACCCAGGTGATGACAAAAAAGTGGGAAAGTAGCATTTATTCCTGTGTTGACGCAAATGCATTTTCCAGCCAGCTTTGGACCTTTCCGGGAGAGGGAGGGCAGGGGTCGGAACTTTCTGTTAACTGCTCTTTTTTTGTTCGGCTTGCTATTAAATATGCAAACCTAGTGCTTTGCTATCTTTGTTCACTTGATGCGCAGTTCATACATCCCCCATCTTATGGGTTTAGTGTAATCCGGGCCCTAAGCAACTAGCCCGCAAGATCTAATCTTGAGGAATCACATGATCAGTCCGCACTCCTGTTTTAAGTGAATCGCTGAGGAGAAGAAAAGAGCATTCGTTAAAGATAAAAGATGTGTGTGTTCCTGACAGCTGAAAATTAAATTTACTGTTGTAGGGTAGATGTAAATTAGGGTTTCAAACCGACCTTTCTCACTTAGTATTGATACAACTTCTACAAGAGTTTCCTCTCCAAGAATGGCACCCTTATTTTTAAATTAGACTTCCTTTGGAATAAGCACACTTTAAATGGTTTTATTGGATTTAAATTTCTGACTGTGAGCTGTTTATTTTTCATTTCTCCATAAAGCAGGACTGCTTGCCTGTTATAAATGGACATAAAATTATTCCATTTTACATGACGTTTTACATTTAACATGCCTCAACTATTATCAATTAAAGGAGAAATTTTGTATTACAGACCTTATAGTCACAGAATGCTGCTTCTGTTGGTTGGACATGGGCAGGTTGTTAATCTCATGCAGAGGGTTTACCACATGACTTTAACAAAGCAAAATAGCATTGGGGACCACATGAAATGGAGACTTTGATATGATGAGAGATATGTTTTGTCTTGTTATATATAGCCTGTTCAGAAAAGTTAAGACCAATTGTTTGGGTTGGAATGATACTTTAAATCAAACCTAAAGGAAAATTAAATTAAACTAAAGTAAAAATAGTTGAGTTGCGTAAATATATTACTAAAAAGGTATTTAACATAAATGTTATAACATATAAGAAAATAAGCCTTGAAAGCATCCAAGGACTATTTAATTTTCAGGAGCATGAACAAATTACCTCTCTTCAAATTGTTAGAGCGTGCATATCTTTTGCAAGGTTTTTGAAGATGGCTTCTTCAAAATTACTTTGGGCCATCTCTTCATCCAAGGTTGGTTTTAGAACATCCTTTTCTTCCAGATGAGATCTTCTCCACCCTCTTATAGAGCCTGAAGACTTGGCTTGGCCGGTTAGCCTGGGGACCCAGTGGGGAGTACTACACTAGATAGCAAACCTCACTCATTTCTTGCTTCTCCACCCATCCATTTTTTTTTATTTTCATATACTATATTCATGTTATGTTCATTTTCATTGTTTATTGTTTTATTACTTTGCTACTGTTATATTTACACTTCTTTTCATTTCTTTATCTTATTGCTATATGCTGCCTAGAAGAGCCCCATGGAAAAATAAGTGACAAATAATACATAAATAAATATCTGCCACTTTACTGTTTGTCTCTATGGGTTGGAATTACTGTTTGGAGCTCTTGCAGTATATTTTAGCTCAATAATCTGGAATTATTTGATTTTGTCATCTTGCTTACCTCTAATTTTATACGTTTCTATAAACAAACAACAACTGTAACTATTTTTGATCATTCTTTATTGTTTTATATTGTGAACACTGTCCATTTAATCATATTTTCTGCTTTCTGATAGTAATGTTTGTCGTTCCATTTGATTTTCATCCAATTGTACAGAAAGATACATTTTGCTCTATTCTCTGGAAGACTGATGTTCCATAGAATGGGCCTCAGAAAAGACTTCTTGGATGCAGCTAAATGACTCCTATTTAAGAAGCTCTTTTAAATATATTTTTTTCATCTTTTATTTTGTTTTCATATTCTTTGTTTCTATGCAGTAATGTAAAATAAATTAATTTCTAATCTTAAGATAATTTTCATTTTTGATGGATAAAAGGTTTTCAATGGACAAAGCAAAATAATTTTTGTAAAATTTTGAATCGGATTTTGTAGATATATTTCTTTTGAAGCGTATGTGAGTGATTATTTTCCAAGAATGATGTCTTATGCTGTTAAAAAGATACTATGACATCTGAATGTGAGCAAAGGCTATATAATTATCTAAAATCTGCAAAGAACAACTTATTTGGATCAAGGTTATGCCAGTCTGTTGACTGTTTCACAATTCAATTTCTTTTAAAAGACAGTAAAAATTAGTAATTAAATTCAGAGAGCAAACAAAACAATGTTAAAAGAAATAGAGTAATTAATTAAAATTGTAGTTTTTATTTCACCTATATTTTATCTTAATATATAAGGTTAATACAAATTATGTTAAAATATAATACAGTATAACTAAAAAACAATCTGGAACTAAAAATAAATAAAACTATATGTAAAAAACAGTAAATTAAATTACATATTTAGCAGTAGTTTTCTGAAATGTTTTATGGCTGTGTAGGTGGACCCTTTCATTAACAAGGTGCATTTTTCATTCATTTCTGCAATCTGTAAATAAATAAAAAAAGGAATTATTATATTGGGCATGTCTTTTTGGCAGCTTACTGGGTAAATGTATCTTAAACCAGACCACTTTGAACTGTGGAATTGTTGCACACTTTATATGCCTGGATTAAATATGTTTGATTTTTAAATAATGTTTTTCGTTAAATTTATTGGTATTATATGTATTTGTGGTGATCCCAGTAAAAATGAAAGCATTATTCACTGCATGTTATTTACTTGCTTTGTTTTACTAAATAGCTTATCATATACTATCCCTTAACGACTTTTTGCTTGTTCTCAGTTGTACAGGTCGGAAAATCCAAAGCGTGGGTAGTCTCTGCTTCCTTGCTTGAAGACAGTCAATCAAAGCTTAGTCCTGCCTCCTTCCACTGTGCATGCCCAGTTTTTGACTCAGTCTTAATGCAAAGAGGACATGAGAAGAGAATGCTCAAGGAAAAGAATATTAATTATACTTTGGATTCTTTGATTTTGAAAAGAAAGGGAAGTAAAATCAATGAACTAAGTAAAAGCGCAAAGGGGCGGAAGTTCACAAAGGACAGAGTCCGGGATTTGGGCAAGCCAGCAGAGTACTAAACAGCTCAGAAAAAAAAGCCGCAGTGTCCATAGATCGAGCGGGAAGTCCTGCAATCAGCCAGCAGAGAGGGAGGACCAGAATAGCAAGCAATTGGCCATCCTGAAGCCACTGGGCGAAGGGGAAACAGGACCGCCAATCTTCTGACAGGCTGTTTAGGAGAAAGCGCGACAGCCCCAAAGAAGTGCAAGAGCTGAGAAGAAGGCAGAGAGGAATGGAAATTTCCACGCTGCAACAGGCAGAACAATGGGAACAAAGCATGAGGAAAAAAGTGTGACAACTAGAGGTCGCCAATGAGCAGTTTTTCAACCAGGTCTTTGTATGGAAGAAAATGTGTGTAACAGAGAGGCAGGGAAGCCCCAGGAATGCAGTGAAGACCAGGAGCTTTACCCCAAGAGAAAGCAGAGGCCAGCTTTACCTCTACAGCAGCAGGGCTCAGAAAACAGTCCCTTAGGGAGGAAATGAGGGTCATTACGTTGGAAATGCTGTCAGAGATTAGGGATGGACAATGTAATAGACCTAACCTGGTACATAATTAGAAAAGGCAGGAGTCACAACATTCCTCACTGGCAGGAGAAGCAAGGGAGGAGTTGGGCTTCTGGTGATCCAGTTCAAGTAGGTCATACACCCAAGGTGAGGCTTCAGTTTCAGGAGAGGATGATCAGAAAGTGTCAACCTTTTTAGATGAAGAGGTAAATGAAGCAAAGCCTGTCTTTTCCATCAGCATGCTGCTAGGGAAGGCCAAGGTAGCAAAAGGCCTGGGAAATGTTACAGCGACAGAGGAGTTTGATCTAGAACCATCAGATCCAAGACAGGTTCTTTGCAAGAACCAAGGTAGAAGGAATGGTACCTTCACCTGAATTATTCAGGGAAGTTATGGAAGGACAGTTGGACCGACCAGTCATTTTCCCCACAGGTGGAACTGACGGATTTAATTCCAGTTCCCACAATAGACAGTCCAGTGGCAGGTTCCACGTCTGTACCATTTTGACCAATGAGGTGGAAGATGGTGTAAAAGGGGAAGACAAGAAGGCGGAACAGACCCTCCAAAATGTCCACTAGGCAGCTGCATGGTCAGTAAACGCAACCTCTACAGCTTCATTCTTTAGCAGGGGAGTCTTATATAGTTTGCAGGAAAAGGCACCACTTGATTTTCTTCAATTGCAACAAGACTTAAATAATAGCTACAATGGAGCTGATAACTGATGCCACTCTCAGTGGGATCAAGTACGCCACAGAGGCTATAGCAGCTTCAGTGGTGGTAAGGCGTCTGGTTTGGCTCTGCTACTGGCAGGCGGATTTGAAGTTAAGTGGAAACTAGCTTCTGCCTCAGGTAAAAAGGGGCAAACTATTTGGGGAAGCCATCGAACCACTACTGATTGAGATCAAGGACAAGAGAAAGATCTTGCCTAGGAGGTTTGGTCAAGCATATAGGCGGTCATCACTGTACATGTGGTGGCAGTCCTTTCCAGTCACTGGGAGTGCACCCTTCGGCGGAAGACTGGTCCTATGCGCCGACCAATTGGAAACAATAACTTCGGACAAGTGGGTCCGGGACACAATAAAAAGGGGCATAGATCTGGAATTCCTCTCCATGCCTCCAAACTTATCTGGAAGGTGCCCAATGCCAAGAGACAGAGCCAAAAAGGTCATTATGGAGATAGTGGTGCAACACCTCCTGGACAACACCTCCTGGACATTCAGGCGGTACAAGTAGTACCAAAGAATGAACAGGGACAAGGGTTCTACTCAATTCCGTTTTTTGTGCAAAAGGCGGTGTGTGTGTGTGTGTGTGTTTGTGTGTGTGGACCAATTCTAGATCTCAAGTTACTGAATGAACATAGTTTACAAAAGATTCAAATTGCAATCCCTACAGTCAATCCTAGGGAGCATCCGAGAGGGAGATGTCCTAACATCAGTAGACCTCATGGACGCATACTTACACATCCCAATTACCAAGACACATCAAAGGTTCCGCTCTTGTGTTACACAGGAAGACACTACTAATACAGAGCTCTACCATTTGACCAATCATCAGCACCCAGGATGTTCACCAAGTACAGTAGCAGCAGTAGCAGCTCATCTCTGAACAAGTCCCAAACGCATCCAATGCTACCTGGATGACATATTAATACAGTCAGCCTCAACTCTAAGGGCGAAGGAAGACTTAGAAACAACAGAACAGACACTGCAGGAACACAGGTTCTCTGTGAACTTCGAAAAGAGTCATCTAGAGCCGACAAGGTGACTGCAACACTTTGGGGCAGTCATAAACACACACTACTGTGAGGTTTATCTGTCACAGGAACAACAAGACAGCATAAGGACAATGATCCGGTGGTGGCCCTGGACTTGCTCTTGTAGCTACTATGGAAAATGATATTGTGTATCCCAATAGTACCTTGGGCCAGGTTGCAAGCAAGAACTTTGCAGTGGTTTCTTTTGCCTTACCAGAGAGCAGGCAAAGGCAATAAGAGGACCAAGACACGAGTCCCACCCAAGTGAAGCATTCCCTCCAGTTGTGGAGATCAGAGGCCATAACAAGGGATATTGGTTCAAGGAACCCAACTGACTAACCATTACAACAGATGCCAGCCTAGTAGGTTGGGGGGCCCGCTGCCAGACCCAGATTACACAGGGTCAGTGGTCCAAGACAGATCTCAAAAACAATACCAAGTGGCTAGAACTCAGGGTGATGCACCTGGTTCTAAGGGCTTTCAAGACAAGTAGTAGGTCAGCAAGTGTTGATCCTGATGGGCAATGTGACCACCAAGGTACATATCAACAGGCAGGTAGGGACTCACTCCCTGACACTCATGCAGAGTAATTAGGCAGAAGCAGAGTGATTAGGCCACTGGGCAGAGAGACATATTTTATCAATTAGAGCAGAACATATCTTGGGGTCAGAGAACGTTCAGGCAGACTGGCTCAGCAGAACAACAGTTTAGCACTTAGAGTGGTGTCTGCACCGGGACCTGTTCAGGGAACTGTCATTCAGGTTCGGGAATGCGGTCCTGGACCTGTTTGCGCCCCCAGCAAATGCACAACTACTGAGATTTTTCTCAAGATTCCCAACATGGGACGGAGAGGGCCAATGCTCTCCAAGGGGTGTGGCCCAGGGGTCTACTTTACGCATATTCCCCACTCCCGTTAATACCGAGTGTAATCAAGAGAGTGATAGAAGAAAGGGTGGAGGTCTTGTAGCACCGCACTGGTCCAGGTGGTTGTGATATGCGGATCTGGTAGATCTGTCAGTAGCCAACCATGGAGAATCCCTCCAGACAGAGTAGAGTTGAACCAGGGGGCAGTACAACACCCAGAGCCACAATGGCTTCATTTGACTGTCTGATGCTTGAGTGGGCCACTCTAAGTCAATTAGAATGTTCAGCTAACATAATACAAATGCTCCAGGCCTCCAGGAGGCCATCGACTAATAGGATTTATGATGCTACCTGGAAAGCATTTGGAAGCTAGTGCTCCAAGAAACATCAACTCAACCACAGTGTTGAACACTGTGACACAGGTGCTGAACTTCCTCCAGGAGGGTCTGGAAAAGGGCCTGCCTCCCAACACCTTACGTAGGCAGGTAACAGTGATAACATCAGTATTGGATTATGGGATCTCATCAGAGGAGCTACCAACCTAAGACCACCAGTGATACACAGGTAGCTCACTTGAGACCTGACTAAAGTGCTGAGGGTACTCATGAGAGAGCCATTTGAATCATTGAGGTCAGTTGGGTTGCTCTCATTCACCCTTCAGGTGGCCTTCCTAGTGGCCATTATATCAGGGATATTGGAATTAGCAGCCTTATCCATGAGGGAGGATCTTTGTGTATTCCATCCAAACGGTATTATTAAGGTTGGATCCGACCTTTATTCCGAAGATCAATTCCACATTCCATAGAGCTCAGGAGATAGTATTACCAGACTTATGTCTGGAACTGGTAGATGTAAGGAGAGCAGTACACATTTATATTAAGAGAACAAGGATCATTAGAAAGATGGAAGCATTGTTTATATCAATCAGACCTGGTTCTTTAGGCCAAAAGGTTTCACCATCAACCATAGGCAGGTGGATCAGAGCATGTATTTAAAAAGCTTACGAAAGCCAGTCATTACAGCTGCCGGGTAGAATAACAGCATGCTCAACCAGGAGTGCAACCCGAACGGCGGCTTGGAATACACAAGAGATCTGTAGGGCAGCAACGTGGGCATCACCATCTCCATTCATCAGGAACTATAAGTTGGATACCTTTGCATTAGTGGAAGCAGCCTTTGGAAGGAGAGTACTACAAAGAGTTCACACGGAGGTGGGAGCTCAAGGCCCACCCTTAGGACAACTAGCTTGGGTATGTCCCACGCTTTGGATTCTCCTCCTGTTACATCCAGAAGATGTGTTTTAGGTAAGAACCAATACTCTTTTCATGATACAATCTCTAGGTTCCTTAGAATATAATGCATATAATTCCACAATCATTCTTCTGTAACATATCAGAATTATCTAGTCCATCTGTTATCTTTTTAAAGAATGCAGGCTTCTGTTTGGCAAGATACTAGGGCAAGTAACTCATTGAGAACAAAGCATCCAACACTAGTATGGTTACCACCAAGTCTGTGGGAAAATAATCTGTCAGCCAACATGAAATGAATAACATATTACTAAAATCCATAAATAAAATCTTAATTTCTTCTGTTCAATCATGTCCAGTGCTTGGAGATTGCCCGGACAAGATTCTGCAGTTTTGGCAAGATTATTTAGAAGTGGTTTGCCCTTGCTTCCTTTCTAGGCTTCAGATAAAGTGGCCCATGGTCACTCAACTTTATATCCAAACAGAACTAGAACTCAAGAGTTTTCCAGTTTCTAGCCTGTTTCATTAACTTCTATACTAAGATGGCTGTCTAAAATAAACTCTATAATGTTAATATTGTATGTAAAGGGAGTATAATAGTATAAAATAGGTTTGATCATGATTTAGAGACTGATGTACTGAAAATATCAATTGCAGTACAGGTCCCCACTTTATAATTTGTAACTGCATATTTTCATTATTGTTAGTTTTATTATGAGATCTGTCTGTTTTGTTAATTCATCCTTTCAATTATTGCTGCTAATATTTGCTAATAAATGTTAAAATTCTAAAATATATAATAGCTCTTCCTTTTCATAGATATATTTGCAGTTGTACTATTATTTTGGTGCTGAGGTAGAAGCTTCTGTTTGTAGACACAAAGCTGATTTTCAGTTGTTAAACAACTCACATTATTAGTTATCAGAACATATAGGTCTGATTTCTTTGCAATATTTCAATATGAAGAACATTTTCTAAGATAAGAATATTTCGTTTGAAAGATAATTTTACATTTTACTTCTTTTAGAACTATTCTGGTTTCTGCTATTTCTTATTTTTACTAGGCTTAGTTTTTCCAGTACAGTTTTTTTTAAAAAAATTAATTCATGCAAGATATCTACTCATATTTTCTCTTTGCTGTATAATGGTAGGAACTCTCACCAAGTTCCCACTTCTGATACTTAAATAAACCTTTAAAATTATTTTAATTTTTCTAGCAGTATACTCCTCAGTTATTTTCCTGTGTTATTATCAACTTTAATTTGTTTTTCCAGTTTGTACTCCTTGCTTAACTTATTTGAGCAACAGTTCCATAATTTGAGAAAAGTTTTCTTATCTTTTATGGCTTCCTTAATCTACTTATTAAACTGGCGTCTTCTTAGACTTCTTGGGACTTTTCCCAATCTCTGGTACATGCTTTTGTTCTGGAGATTTTAAATAGCTTCGATGAATATTGAAGAGTTTTGATCTTTCTGCTTTTCTAGTTATATAGTTATATTTTGTTATTTTTGAAAGATTTGTTCTGAAGTCTGATGTCACAGTTCTCTGTATTTTGCTATCTTTGCTTGTGTCATGCTTCTTTATGTGTCTGCAAATTTTCAGCATTGAAAGAATCAACTGCTCTGTACATAAATGTGAGGAATCCTTCTATTGTAAGGATAAATAGTCTGGTATTCTATGTATATGTTAAACTATAGCCTTCTTGAAGGTGGAACCATTATATGCACTGGCAGTGCCTTATGGAATTTTAGTTCAAGGATCTGCAAAACATTAGTCTGTTTATATTGCGCCCCCACTCTTGAGAATCTTTCCTATTTTAATTTCTTATCAAGAATTCTGCCTTGGACAAGATTTAAAAACAGCGTATGATAACATTATTATATTTCTTTGGAAGCCATAATGAATATTTCTTTGTCTCTATTGCATCAGATTTTATGTATGCAGAATTTATTGCTATAGCAGTAACAGTATCTAATTTTCAAATACCCTCTTTTCTAACAGGGCTAAAGTTGTTATAAAAATGTGGCATTTGAAAAAAAAAAGACTTTTTTCCTCAGAAACTTCCCCAGAAATTTATTTGAGCAAAATAAATTTCCACACATGACAACCTGAGTGATGCTGTCTCACAATGCTTAGAGGCTGTAGGAATCTGGATGAGAGACTGCAGACTGACTAATTGCTGGCAAAATTTCGACTAAGTGGCTTTGGGTGTATGGAGCCTCAGGATCCGAATGTTTGTCATCCTTAGTTCTGGATGGGATTGCCCTATCCTTTTCAGTCCAGTTCACAACTTAGGGGTTCTCCTGGACTCATGTCTCCTGCTTGAAGAGCAAATTGCAGGCATAAGCAGGAGAGCTTTTGCACAGCTGTTAGTTTGTGTACTAGTTGTATGGATCATGACACCCTGCACTCAGTTATTCACACTCCGATCATCTCTCGCCTGACTTACTGCAATGCTCTCTACAAGGGGCTACACTTGAAGTCCATTCAGAAACTTCAACTGGTGCAAAGTGCAGTAAGAGAAGTCTTTGGGGCTCCTGGGATGACCCACATTCACACTTTTACTTAATGAACTTTGCTGGCTGCCAGTCTGCTTCCCAAAGCAGTTCAAGGTGTTGGTTAAGCCCTTAATGGCAGAAGTCCAGGCTACCTGATGAACTGCATCATCCTGCTAGGACAAGCCTGCTGCACTCATGCCAGCAGAGAGGACCTATTTCAGATTCCATTGGTCAAAGATAACCCTATTTTGTGGTTCCCACCAGCATTGGTTGTCATCACCATCATCATATTTTCCTACCCTTTTATGTAACAAGGAAAAAGCATATTTTTATAAGATGATAAATCGTTATATAGTCTGGTTTTAACTGTTCAAGTGTAGTGATTACAAAAATGTTAATCTGGTACTTAACTGTATCGTGTTAGTTTTTTATAGTGAGGGTGATTATAATTTATTAGATTTATTGTACATTTCTCCTTAAGATTTTCTATCTTATCAATGATAATTTTATCTATTAATACTTAATTTAATAATATCATTTAATTTAATAATTAATAACTAATTATGTAATTTAACAGTAATATGTCCTGTTAAATTATTCAAATCTTAAATATATTTTTCAAATATTGAAAATAGAGCAAAGGCGTATATCTGCATAGTAGCTAGTGATGTGTTTTCTATGTAGATCTAAAAGTATATAAGTGTTCAGCCACTGTTAAAATATATTCAAATAGGGCTTATATTACTGTGCAGTGATTTGAATTTGGAAGGGAAACGAGAGAGATTTGTTGGCAGTTTTTTAAAGAATTCAACTTGGCAGATCACATAATGGATTTAAGGAGATGCCAACAGAAGTAATGTTTTTGCTGTGTTCTCTCAATATCTTTTTGTCTTCTTTCTTCTTCAGATCTGGATAATAAATTACAGATCTTAACATTTAGATGTAAAGTATTTTAGTATACATGACTTAATAATTTAAAATAGTTAAAAAAGTAGAATAAAAGTTTTATTGAGCCAAACTCCTATATGCTTTATGCAATTTATTATATTTGAAAAATTCTATATCTTTTTCTTCAGTCTGGTTCCTTAAATTGCAAAGAAAGTAACACAATGCGTCACAAACTTTTTGTTACTTATAAGAGGAAGTTTAATTTACTTTCAACTAGTTTAATTCTTATTTACCATCTTTTAACCCACGAAGCATTCTTCTAGGTAATACCTAAATTTCAATAACATTCTTTCCAGTGCAACCTTTACTTCTGCCTCTGAGAGCGATCAAAGCCTTCCACCTTCATGTAGGTGTTCGATGGGTAATTAAGAATCTTTTATTTTCATGGAATGGTATTTGCCAGCACAATAACACCATTGTTTTGCGCTGTGCATATAAATTTGAACAGAAGGGAACAACATAAAATGTTATATTTGTGCTTTTTTCTATTCTATCCGATTGGACATAAAGCAAATCCACATTTATTTTGTCTGGCTTGCTCTAGTTTGAATAATTTTCAAAATACATAATAAAATACATAATAAAAATGTTAAAGTTTAACAGTGTGAGAAAGGGAAGAAGCCAATAATGCCTCCAATACCTTTTTATTTATTTATTTTGTTACACTACTGTTAGTTTAGGGTTACCTCTTGAAGATGATTAAAACTATATTTAATATTAATTGCCTCTGTGATTGACCTCTTTTTTAACTATATAGTTCTGAGTGATTGATACACATCTGAGTTTCTATGAAAATGAGTTATAAATTGTAAACTACTCTGAAAGGTGGTATGAAAAAATAGCATACAAGTGGAGCACTTAAAAGTATGAGTTGAGATGTTAATTGAAAATTCTATGAACATAGATTTTTCTAGGGCACTTATATGGATCCTTTTCTACAAATAATAATGGATGGGTCCTAATGCATTTAAAAGGAGAATATCTCCTTCATATACTCTGATTTATGCTGACATCATGTCAGACCCATTGAGCTTTCTTGACAGCTGGAAAGTTGAACTTGGTGGCCAGTGCTGTCTTCTATGATTTTTTTTCAATTTCCTGCACCTAAATTAATAATAATATGGATAATAGGAAGTCTTTGACTTACAACTACCAATTGAACCCAAAATTTTGCTAAGCAAGATAATTGCGAAGTTAGAGTTTCCTCATTTTATGACAGTTCTTGCTATAGTTGTTAAGTGAATCACTGCAGTTAAGTTAGGAACAAGGTTATTAAGTGAATTTGGCTTTCCCATTGACTTTACTTCTCAGAAGGTCACAAAAGGTGATCATGATCGTGGGACACTGCAATTGTCATAACTATATGCCAGTTGCCAATTGTCCAAATTTTGATTATGTGATCATGGGGATGCTACAGTGGTCATAAATCACTATTTTCATTGCTTTTGTAACTTTGATCACTAAACAAATGGTTGTGCATTAAGGACTACCTGTATAATTCTATAAACTATTATATTTTCTGTTTATGCAATTCATTTATAAATAGTTCATAGAAACCTGAACTGTGATCCAGATTATGTCTCTCTAATATCAAAATTTCATAAAACTATTCTTCTATATTCCTGAAAAATTATCTGAGGTAATTCAACAAAGGATATACATTACCTAGTATCATCTACTAGGATAATCAATTGTTATTTAGAATGACTACTTTAGATTTTCAGACAGAATGATATTCTATGGGGATAAATTGTTGACTAAAATGTTACTAATGTTTCCCCCAACATAGCAGTTGCCATGGACTTTTGGCCAAGAGTGTAGGGTGTCAGTTTTGAGATCCTGTGTAAGAAGGATGCATGTTGCTAAGAGTTCCATGTGATAGTATTTATAGACCTGGTCTCACATGTCTTTCCATGAATAAACAGCTGTGAAGAGCTTCAGATAGCTTTCAGTAACAACAAATAAATCATGCAACAATACAAGAATGCTGCAGTGTTCATACTGTTAATTGTATGAATATAATTCAGATGTTTGCTATATTTTTAATTCTGGCCCACACTATACAAGCACATTTGCATGTAACCCAAAACCAAGATTTTGGAGAAACCTGGTTTACCATAAATGAGGAGAAGACTCTGAACACAGCCTGTTTGTGTTGACTTGGTTATTCTTGCTTCTATGGTTGACTAAGAGAAAATAAAAAAAAATCTCTATATGAACCCAGACTCCTGCATTGTTGTATTTTTGCTATTGATACACACATTTTGTCTTGTTTGAGAATGGCAAGCACAAAACTTTGGTTTGGATAATACAATCAAGTTTCAGTACTGGCTAATTTAATTTATCATGCTAATAAGAAGATTAAACAGATCCAGATGGGCAATCAACATGCCCTTTGCTTCTGGTAATCCAAAATAAACTTCTAATTTATTTCATGAAAATTTGGCCATTATGTTGAACACCATAATCAACTCTAATAATTTAAGACTCTTCATTTGGGGCATGAAATGTAGTTAACATAGTATGAAAATCATGCACATTTATTTATTTGTCAAACATGTACAAGATAGCAGGTAAAGTATGAAGATAAACATGAACAAAAGTAACTACAGATAAATGGAGACAATAAAGACATACAGGCATGCTGGTGCGCTTATGCATATCCCCTTTACAGACCTCTTAGGAATGAGATGAGGTCCACAGTAGACAGTTTGAGGTTGACGCTGAGGGGATTTGAGGCTGTAACAACTTCTGATTACCAATAGCCATTCCGAGTATAATTTATATGACAGCACAGTGGAGTCTCAGGTCGCGACCATAACCCATTTCCAGACTTGGTCGCCATCCGATTTGTTCATGTCCAGAAGTATGACCAACTGTGCAGTAAAAAAAAATGGAGTTGAATGGGAAATTATTCCCACACCGATTTTGTTCACCCGATTTTTGAATTGTGACCCAATTCAAAGATTGGGTGGATTTTCTCCATTGAGTCGATGGGAGTCGATGCCAGACATGAAAATTCATTTGTCATAATAATTGAGACATAAGCCCATATACTGTTATAGTAGTGGATGAGATAAGACTGTTTCCTATATATTTTGCAATGTCTTGAAGAAATTAATGATATTTTTGTTAATTGAAATTGTACGTTTGTGCAGGAATTTAGTTCTGATTTCCTCAAGGGGAATCCTAGCCTGTAATTGGCAGAGCCAGAGGAGGGACGTCCTAGTGAAGGAGGCGGCATGTTGTTTCTATCCCAGGCTTAACAGGGTAGCTCCGGAGCAGCCTCTTTCGCTTTTGTGACCTCTACCTGATTTTCAGGGCCGGTGGTGGCCATTTTGGCCATGTGGTGAGTTGTGCAGGCTATCCAGGAGACTGATAGGGCTGCCAATGTCACAGCCTGGGGAAGACTTCCGGGCCTTGAATTCCCTTTGGAGCAGCAGGAGTGGAGGATCAAGAGAACTTTCCTTCCAACAATTGTGGCAAAAGCAGCATGGCTGACCAAGGCAGCGTGGAGTTCACAAGTGCTAAAAGATCCAAGCAGAGTCCCAGGAAGGCCAGATCTGCAAGCAAAGAGGCTGCTAACAAGATGTCAACAAACTAGTGGTGGCCACCGAATTTGCAGCTGATTCCTGCCTGCATGCAGCCCGATTCTCCTCCAGGGCCCTGGCCTCCAACATCACTTTTTGTCATTCGTTGTGGCTACAACAGTGGCAAGCAGATGCTAGAACCAAATGGAAAGTGGCTTCTGCTCCTTATATGGGTTCTTCCCTATTTGGAAAGGCCTTAAATCGCTGTGTAGTCAAGAATAAGGACGAGAAAGGTGTTCTCACTTACCAGGAGGACTGACAGGAGGGCTTCTCCTTACACCCGTAGACAGCCATTTCATTCCTCAGACTCAGGCCAGGAATTTCCTCAATTCCAAAAATCTTACCAGCCCAGATCTGATAGACCCACAGATAGATCAGGATTTAGAGAAACAAACAAACAACAGTTTCAATCTAAACAGCCCTTTTGTGACACAGGAGGTCATCCCTACTGTTGATCCAAATGACTGCCAGACCTTTCTCCCATCGGCAGCCGACTGGCCCTATTTGCAGACCGATGGGAGACCATCACTTTCTATTCCTGGGTCCTGAAAACAGTGCGATTCGGTCTCACCCTGGATTTTCTGTCCACTCCTCTGAGGACCTTTACCCATTGCCCAACCTCCAAAAACCATGTAAAGAAAAGGCTCATGGACATGGTGGTCCAGCATTTTCTGGCCATCCAGGCCATCGAGCTGCTACCAAAACACCAGAGGGGAAAGGGTTTTACTCCATTCTATTTGTACTTCCCAAGTCCTCAGAGGGGTAGGGGGCAATTCTGATCTCAAAAAGCTCAGTGCTTATTTAGAATACAAGATATTCAAAATGCAGCCTTTACAGACAATCTTGGAAGGCATCGGGGGGATGATCTCATAACTTCCATCAATTTTAACGGACTCTTATCTCCACATTTCCATCTATCCTTCCCATCGGAGGTTTAACAGATTTAACAGATAATAAGAGTTGGAAGGGACCTTATAGGTATCTAGTCTAACCCCCCACCCAAGCAGGAGACCCTACACCATTTCTGACAAATGGCAGTCCAATCTCTTCTTGGAAGTCTCAAATGATGGCGCTTCTCGGGTTCTATTATGCAGGGGGCCATTATCAATACAAGGCCCTCCCATTCGGACTGTCATCGGCCCCCAGGACCTTCACAAAAGTGCTGGCAGCACTGGTTGCACACCTCAGAACAATCCCGGTGTGAATCCAGTGCAATCTGGATGACATCTTTATCCAGTCCAGTTCCAGCCAACAAGCCACAACAGACCTGACTTACACAATCCAGGTCGTACAGGACCACGGATTTCAATCATTTTCAAAAAAGCCAGCTAGCACCCTCCACCCACCTCCTTCATCTGGGTGCAGTGATAGACATAAATCTGTGCGAGGTATATTTTTCCCAGGAATGTCAGGACAGCATCAGGTCCTTGATCACCCAGATCACAGCGGAGTGAGCTGCTCCCCTGGTGGTACTTTCCCAGCTTCTGGGGAAGTTAATCTCATGCATAGCTATAATTCCATGGGCCAAATTGCATGCCAGGCCTCTCCAATGGTTCTTCCTACCATTTCAGAGAGCAGCTCCAAGGTCAGGGTCCAACTCCAGTCGGAAGTCCTCAGTTTCCTCAGGTGGTGGGTATCCCCAGCGATCACCAAGGGGTCCCTATTCAAAGAACCCAATTGTATCACAGTCACTTCAGATGCAAGTCTATTGGAATGGGGGACCCATCTACAGTCTCAGCTCGTGCAGGGTCAATGGTCCACAGTGAACCTTTCAACATAACGTAAACTAGTTAGAACTGAGAGCCATTCACTTAGCTCTCAAACACTTCCAAAGCACAGTGACTGGCCAACACGTACTGATCCTAATGGACAGTGTGGCAGCCAAAGCACACGTCAATTGCCAAGGAGGGACCCACTCCAGATCCTTCATGTCCAAAACACAGAAACTGGGATCTGGGCAGAGGCTCACCTATTGTCACTCAAGGCAGAGCATATTTCGGGGATAGCAAATGTCCAGGCAGATTACCTAAGCAGGACCAGGGTGGACAACTCCAAGTGGCATCTCCATCCAGATCTGTTCCAGGACATATCTCAGAGATTCGGGAGGCCAGTCCTCGACTTCTTTGCCACTCCAATGAACACCCAACTTCCCTGATTCTACTCCAGATTCCCGCCACCGGGCACAGAAGGGGTAAATGCCCTTCGCAGCCACTGGCCCAAGGGTCTCCTGTATGCCTTTCCTCCCCTGGCCCTCATACCGGGAGTGATAAGGAAAGTGCTTCTAGAACAGGCAGAAATCATCCTCATTGCTCCCCACTGGCCCAGGCAGTCGTGCCATGCAGATCTAGTGAGCCTGTCAGTGTCCTGCCCTTGGAGGATCCCTCAGGACAGGATACCTCTCAGCCAGGGGATCTTGGAACATCCGGAACCTCAGTGGCTCCACTTGACTGCCTGGCCCTTGAGAGGCGGATCCTGAGGAGGGATAACTTTTCAAGAAAGGTCATCAAAACAGTACAAGCCTTCAGGAGGCCTTCCACGAACAGAATATACGACACTACCTGAAAAGCATTCCATCAATGGGTTGCCAAAAAGGGCATGGACCCAACTGCGGCCTCATTGCCTCGGATCCTGGACTTTCGACAAACAGGACTCAACAAAGGGTTCTCTCCTAGTATGCTACGCAAGCAGGTAGCAGCCACTGTATTGCACTAGGGGAAGAGGAATTCTTTAGCTCATCATCCAGTCATCTGCTCCTTCCTCCAAGGAAGTCAATCTTAGGCCACCAACAGTCCACAGATACCCTTCTTGGAACCTGTCTACAGTGTACAAGCCCTCACTCAGGAAGCATTTGAATCTCTTTAATCTGTAAGCCTATGCTTTCTAACACTCAAAGTCGCCTTCTTAGTGGCCATTACATCGGCCAGGCGCATATCAGAATTGGCAGATCTTTCCACAAGGGAAGACCTCTGCACCATGACAACAGGGTTATCCTGCACCTTGACCTCTCCATCCCAAAAGTAAACTCTCATTTCTACAGGGCTCAGGAAGTTGTTCTTCCTGACTTTTGCCCTACCCCTTCGCACAACAGAGGGCACAGATGGCACAAGTTGGATGTTTGGAGGGCTCTTCGCAGGTATATCAAACATACATCAATGTTTCATAAAACTGAAGCCCTGTTCGTCTCATTTCAGCTGTCTTCAATGGGCACTAAAGTCTCTTCTTCAACTATAGATCACTGGATCAGAGCTTGTAAAGATCAACGAGACTCAGGCCCTTCCAACACTTAGACAGGTAACAGCTCACTAGACCAGAAGTGCAGCTACCACAGCTGCCTAGACAATGCAAGCCTCCCTTGAGGACAAATGCAGGGTGGCTACATGGTCCTCCCCATCTCTATTCGTTAAGCACTACAGACTGGACACATACACCTTGAGGTGTAGAGTTGGAGTAGAGGTGGCCTTCGGCAGAAGAGTGCTACAGGAATGCATACAGATGGGAGTACACAGGACCAGACTCCTTCCTGCCCATAGGGACTGCTAGGTTTGGTATGTCCCATATGTGTGGATTATCCAAAGGCATGCTGGAGAATAGCGTTGGCTTACCTGAATGCAGTTTCTCAGTATGCCTTAGAATAATCCACTCCCACCCTGGCAACCGTCTGGTCCAGTGTCCAGGTGGGAGGCAGAGCCAACACTACAAGAAGATCATCAAATCGCTGTGCCTTTGTCATGACTGGAGCTAGGGGGCTTCCTGCCCCAACAGGAAGAGGTGTGGCAAAGATTGATGACTCAGTCTGGGCAGAAAGGCAGATTCAACCCATATGTGTGGATTATCCCAAGGCATGCTGAGAAACTGTTCAGGTAAGCCGACAACTATTTTGTTCCTACAACTATGAAAAGTCAGACTGTGAGTATTTAATCTGTGGCTGAGAGCAATTTCAATCTGGATTTCCCTAGATTTTAGTTTAACGACCACACCACACTATCCAACCAAAAATGGAACATGTGGAGGTGTTCAAATCTAGAAAATTATACTTCTGATTCTTCTTCCTCACAGTGTTAGTAGTTCAGTGGCTTGGAAACAGGCTTTTTTGTTGCTGTTCTTATTCTAGAACAGAGGTCCCCAACCCCTGGAGCTACTGGGCCTTGAGCCTATCAGAACTGGGCTGCGGAAGTGGCAGGCAAGCATGTGCACACATACATCCCAGTTTTTTTGAGCAGCGGGCAAGCATATTTGTGCCCGCTCCATTTGCATGAGTGGCAGGTGCATGTGTCTGCTGCTTGTGCAAATGGAGCTGCACATGCAAACTTACCATCACTCATGCAGAACCATCACCCCCTGGGCTGCAATGCTAGAAAGATTGGGGAACTCTGTTCTAGAATACTCTACCTTCTGAAATCCAGACGTTTTGTCAGACTTTTAAGGGTTTGGGAACAATGCCTTGTTCCTTTGCTTATCTTTGTTCTTCCAAATGGATTTTGCCAATTATATCTATTCTACTGCATTTGGGGGAACCACCCAAATGATCATCCTGTGATCTTTGTTATACAGGTAATCCTCGACTTACAACCATTCAAATAGTTCAGTATCTATTCAAAGCTACAACAGTGCAGGATGAGATTTAACCATCTGCAAAGTTGCAGCCCTGGCAGTGCCTCTGCAGTTATATGATCACAATTCCATTGCTGGGTGATCTACTTGTCCTTACAACTGACTACCAGGATGCTCAACAACTCCCATCTGCCTATGTTTCTCCTTATGCAGCCTACTGGATCACTTGGGTCAACTTCCTCCATGGCTAGGTCCACAAAGGCCTTGGGCCCTCTTCCTGCCCTAATGGATCTCACATATTTCAACCTCTTGCCTTGCTCCACTTATGTCTTCCAAAAATCATATATAGTGGCTTGATTTGTTCCCTCATTTTCAAGCAAGTCACAGAATCCTAAGGTGGAAAAGGACCATGGATGTTCTATAATTTACTTTTTTTTTTTAGTATCTTTGAATTAGTCTTGACTCCTAGCAACTGTTTAGACAAGTCCCTGTAAATTTTTTGGCAATGTTTTTCAGAAGTAGTTTTCCCTTATAGCCATGATACCGAAGCTGTGGCATGCGTGCCACAGGTGGCACGCAGAGCCCTTTGTGCGGGCACACGAGCCCCAGGTAAACTTACCTCACTGCACATGCACGCACTCCCAGCTGATTTTCAGGCCATTTTCAGCTTGCCAGAGGCTTGAGGGATGCCTCTTCAGGCTTTGCAGACTGAAAAATAGACCAGTTTGCCACTTCCTCTATTTCCAGAAATACTGAAAATGATAAAACGGGCACATTTTTTAGCTGGCAGAGGCAACCCTTGAGCCTTTGGCAGGCCGAAAAAGGCCTCAATCAGGCTGAAAATCAGCTGGGAGGTGCAATGCAGGTAAGGGCGGCGGGAGGGGAATTGCATGTGCATGCGCAGGAGGCATGGGGGGCTGTGCGTATTACCTTCTGGATGCGAGCAGGCTGAAAATCAGCTGGGAGGTGCAGTGTAGGTAAGGGGGCGGTGGGAAGGGAACCGTGCGCATGTGCAGGGGGCATGAGGGGACTGCACGCATTGCCTTCTGGATGCTGGCACACGAGCGCACGTGCATGCAATTTTGGGCGCAGGAGCCCAGAAAGGTTAGCTACCACTGCCTTATGGAATCCTAAGCCTGGAAAGGAACTTGGAGGTCTTTGTATTTAATTCCCTACTATTTTCAGCAATAGTCTGATCTCTTTCGTCTGCAACTCCATGTTGCACTGCCTTTCACTCCCCTTTCTCCTTTAGCTGGTAATACCACCATATAAACTAATACATTTACTCTAGCATTGGTAGTTAGGGATTGACAGATTCTCTAGACAACATCCTTTGTTCATTACATATATTTTAATGATGAACTATTTTGGAAACTTCAAATTTGAACCTCTTCCTATAAGAGGTAAATTACCTTTGTACGTTTAATTTTATGTAGTATTATGAATAAATTTCAACAAGAATAAATATTTCAACAAGGTTGTCTTATACATTGTACTAAATCCTACATTACCAAATGAATATTTGCTAATTTTTTCCCTGTGATTTTCTTCATATTTATGACTATTTTGTAATCTCCAAAATTTTGCCTGTAATATTGTGCCAAGCTGATACTTTGAAGGATGGTCCCATGTCAAGAATTGAAATTTTGTAAAAGACATAAATGGGTTTGGGATAATTCATAAAGAGATAGACCTTGCTTAACAAATGTCCTATTTAGAAATAGTTCAAAATTACAATGCTCTAGAAAGCTAACTTTGTGACCAGTCTTTGCATTTATAACCATTGCAGTGTCCCCACAGTCATGTGGTTATTATTCGGGTGCTTCACAACTGCCTGGCATTTGCAGCTGTCGAATATCCTGTGGTCATTTGATTGTCAATTGTGCATTTTATAGCTGACTTCTAATAAGCAGAACCAATGCTTTTGAAAACTTAAGCTTTATTCTGGAATCCTGATTTCTCTGGTTTGCAAGTTGTATTCAACTGCTTAAAATGCATATTTTAGCAAATGCTTTGCCTCAAATTTCTGATTTATCTTATTCATGCACATAAATACATAAGCTAAGTATCACTCATGCCTCATCACAAAATCTTCAGAACTGTAAATCCTATAAACTTGAAATTTGACACAGATAATCAGAGTTGGTAGGGACCTTGTAGGTCATCTAGTACAACCCCCCACCCAAGCAGGAGACCCTATACCATTTCTGACAAATGACAGTCCAATCTCTTCTTGAAGGTCCCAAGTGATGGCGCTCTCACAACGTCTGAGGGCAAAGTGTTCCATTGGTTAATTGTTCTCACTGTCAGAAAGTTTCTCTTTATATCCAGGTTAAATCTGTCCTTGTTCAGTTTCCATCCATTATTCCTTGTCTGGCCTACAGGTGCTTTAGAAAATAGCTTGAACCCTTCCACCCTGTGGAAGCTCCTCAACTATTGGAAGACTGCTATCATGTCTCCCCTGGTCGTTCTCTTTACTAGACTAGCCAAGCCCAGTTCCTGTAACCGTTCTTCATATGTTTTAGTCTCTAGTCTCCTAATCATCCTAGTTGCTCTTCTCTGTACTTTTTCTAGAGTCTCAACATCTTTTTTATAATGTGGTGACCAAAACTGGATGCAGTACTCTAGATGTGGTCTTATTAAGGCTTTATAGAGTGGTATTAGTACCTCCCTTGATGTTGATTGTATCCCTCTGTTAATACAATTTAGGATTGCATTAGCTTTTTTGGCGGCTGCTGCACACTGCTTGACTCATATTTAGCTGGTTGTCCACTAAGACTCCAAGACCCCTCTCACAGTTACTGCTATTGAGCCTGGTTTCACCCAGTCTATATGTGTACTTTTGCTTTTTCTTGCCTAAGTGGAGGACTTTACTTTTCTCTACATTGAATTTCATTTTATTAGATATGGCCCAGTGTTCTAGTCTGCCAAGATCCATCTGTATCTTGAGCCTGTCTTCTTGCGTGTTAGCTATTCCTGCCAGCTTAGTATTATCGGCAAATTTTGTAAGTTCCCCTTCTATTCCCTCATCTAAGTCCTTAATGAAGATATTGAAGAGTACTGGGCCTAAGACGGAACCTTGTGGCACCCCACTGCTTATTTCCCTCCATATAGACTTAGACCCATTAAGGACTACTCGTTGAGTATGGTTTGTCAGCCAGTTGCGAGTTCATCTAGTGGTGGTGCTATCTTTTCCACCTTTTTCTAGCTTACTAAGAAGTAGATGTGGTCTACTTTGTAGAATGCCTTGCTGAAATCTAAATATATTATGTTCACAGTATTTTGTTGGTCTACTAATTTAGTCACTTTGTTGAAGAATGAAATAAGATTGGTTTGGCATGATCTGTTCTTAACAAACCCATGCTGACTGCTAGTTATTACCTTCTAGATGTTGGCAGATCTGTTATTTTATTATGTCCTTGCTACTGATGCCTCCTTGGCAGGTTGGGGTGTCCATTTAGATTCCCTCTGGGCTCAAGGTTTATGGTCTGAATAGGAACAGGCTCACAGCATCAATTGGTTAGAACTTAGATCTGTTTGTTTGGCCCTGAGGAAGTTTCTCTCCCAGGTGTCTGGCTCTAACGTCCTGGTTATGACTGACAATGTGGCCACAAAAGCCCATATCAATAGACAAGGAGGTACCAGGTCCCTTTCATTTATGACAAAGGCGGAGTCCGGGGTCAGGTGGGTGGAACAACACCTTCTGTCGATCAGAGCTGAGCATATCTCTGGATCAGATAATGTACAGGCAGAATTGCTCAGCAGGATGACCATTGACCATGCTGAATGGCAATTACATCCTTCTCTATTTCATCAAATCTCTCTGTGTTTTGGATTGCCAGTAGTGGATTTGTTTGCCATGTCCCTTAATGCCCACTTGCCCAGATTTTATACTAGATATTTCTCCCAGGGGGCAGAATGCTCCAGCTGGCTTTCTGGATTACTGTATGCTTTTCCACCTTTGCCACTGATCTCAGCAGTGATTCGAAAGCTCTTGTTGGAGTGTGCCGAAATTATATTGGTGGCTCCTTTCTGCCCTCGCCGGCATTGATTTGCTGATTTGATGGGCCGGTCAGTGATCCCCCCTTGGCGGATTCCTAAGGAGAATGTCTCTCTTCTCCAGATATCGCTGTCTCATCTGGAGCCCCAGTAGCTGCAACTGGCAGTTTGGCGATTGAGTGGGGCATTTTAAAAAATGCCAAACTCTCCAACAAGATTATCCAAACCATTCAGACCTCCAGGCGACCTTCTACAATTTGTATTTATGAAGCTACTTGGCAATCCTTCTCAGCTTGATGTGTCACATCCAACATCTCACCTTTACAAGCCTCAGTGGCTGCGGTCCGGGAATTTCTACAGGCAGGCCTGGACAAGGGTCTTTCCCTCAACACTCTCCTCAGGCAGATGTCCTCCATCTCATCGGTATTGACTTGTGAAAAGTTAGAATCTTTGATTCAGCACCCTACGGTCTGTAGGTTTCTCAGAGGAGCGATCAACCTTTGTCCTCCTATGATGCATAGGTACCCCACTTGTGATCTGACCAAAGTCTTGCAGTCCCTCATGAAACCTACATTTGAACTGCTTCAACAGTCCAGTCTTCATCTCCTCATCCTATAAGTGGCATTCCTGGTGGCAGTCACATCTGCGAGGAGAGTTTCGGAGTTGGTCACACACTCAGTTCATCCTAATCTCTGTCTTTTCCATCCTCATCGGGTGGTTTTAAGGTTGGACGAACACCTCTTTCCACAGAGCTCAGGAATTGGTCCTTCTGGACTTTTGTCATCATCTGATCCATGAGTTGGAGAAGACTTGGCACGCTTTGGATGTGCGCAGGACTTTAAATATATATATTAAACATACTGCTGCATTCCGCAGGATGGGGTCTTTGTTTTGTTCTTTCCAACCTTTCTCTTTGGGGGGAAAGGTGACTTCATCTACACTGAGTAGATGGATCAAGGCTTGCATAGCTCGAGCCTATTCCAGCAGGTCCCTGCCAATTCCCAGGGGCATCACAGCCCATTCCACTCGTAGTGCAGCTACAGCGGTGGCTTGGGCTACGCAGACGTTGGTGGAGGATATCTGCAGGGCAGCCACCTGGACTTCATCTTTGCCTTTCATCCATCACTACTGCCTGGACTCCTTCGCTTCAGCAGATGCGGCGTTTGGTAGACAGGTCCTGTTATGATATGTACAGAATAACCCTTGAATAACAAGAATATGCACATGGAAACGTTTATGAGAATAGTTATGAATAATTATCCAGCCATGTGGTCTCTCATGAAAAAAAGACACTATGCAAAGTTGTCTTGGGATGAGAGCGCAGAGAGAACTCAGAAACCCTCTTTTATTAGAAGCAATCTTTGTTAACGTAGCAATTTTGTTAATGTCCTGTCACAAATGCATTACATCACACAACATGCACTGATCATTCGCATAAAGCATACAAGGCTGCAGAGTTTAAGTTTGCTACAGTTCTGGTTAAGAAATGGCAACAATTTGTCTTTGCTCCTTGCTCCGTGTTCCAGCCAACCACCAGAAGGCTCCGTTGTCCTAGCACGTACACAAAGAACAAAGAATCATAGTTCCCACATCTCCCCTGTTTTTCCTTTTTAAGAGACAGGAGTGTTTTAGTCCCAACAACAGTCTTTGTCAGGCGCGTGAGGCAAGAGTGCTGTGCATGCTGATGTTATCCACGGCGTTAGTGACTTCTTCAACCATCACAAACATCTTGTCCTCGTCTGGGTGCGTCATAGGTTGGCTCTCCTATCTAATCTTCGGATGGCAGTGGTTCATATGTGTTAGTTATTTGTTGATTCCAGAGAGCCATTACCTGCGCAGTGGCTTTTTCTCAGCCAAGAAGGATAAACTGTTAGAAATAGTGCGTACAAAGATGGGTAATACACAAGGCAATACAACACATCCGCAGCAATCATACCAATGAGCGCTACAATAGCTTGCAAACCAGGCAATTTTTGGAACCAGGATCCAAACATGTCTCTAAAATCAAGACCTAAAAACGATATTGTACCCCCTTAGATTCAGGTAAGTGAGTGTACAAGCAAATGGGATTACATTTGTCAGTGGTACATGAAGTAGAGCTTGATTTAACAGTGATATTAATATTTTGAGGGCCTCTTACTTGAGCAGAGTCATTAGGTGGGGTGTACCAGTAGTTGTAAACAGTGGTGGCTCCCACGTTAGTCCCGGACACCTTTTGAAAGAGATATTTCTTTTCCTGTAGATAAGATCTCTGCCAGCTGTGTGAGCTGCAGGTAACTCCTGCAGCGTCATTAGGACCTTGACCTTTGCTGATGGCAAGGCAAGCATCAAAGCATACTGAAGTGTTGGTACCCCCGAGTGATATTATGGGTTATGTACCCATTTTTGTTTGACTGGTAGAGAACATTCCTGCAAGATCAGAACTGGAGCCATCTTTGTTTGCATAGACAAATAGGGATGCTGTAATGGGTCCCACTGCCTTGGGCTCATAGCACTGAATGCCTTCGGCAGTGTAACATCGCGCATATTGAGTGTTGTTATGCAGACAAGGGGAGACGCAAGTCGTGAGTTGCACTCAGGCTTCAAGGTAGGATAGATCAGGGTGGATTGGGTTTCGTTCCGCTGCGGTAGTTTTTGATGCAGGCGTCGCAGGAGGATGGGTGGCTGTCATATCGGCAGGAACGATGTGGAAACCCAGGAGGCTAATGATGAATGCAGTGGGCAGCTTCATGATGCTGATCTAGGCAAGGCTGGTTTGGGTGAAAAGGCCTCACTTGTCGTCCGGGGACCCAGGTGGTGGCGTTGTTGTAGGAAACAGCCGCGTGCCCCCATCCCCAGGTTATAAGTTCAGCTGGCCCGTGCCATGTGGGATCTGGCAACTGTCGAAAGTAGACTGGAGGTCTAGGAGCATCCTTGGATGGAGAGCAAAAGTGTCGAGAGGCAGCAGAAGAAGCAGGTGTGCCAGACTCATTCAGGAAATTCAGTGTAAATAAGCACAAGTTAAGCTTGTTTTGCAGCATGGGTAGCCCTGGGGTGAGTTTCCCCATCGAGTTTTGAACTTTGTCAAGAGCATTCTTTAGGGTCAGATTGGCTCTTTCTACTATGGCCTGCCCTTGAGAATTGTATGGAATGCCAAATTTGTGCAAAATGCCCCATTGTTTACAAAAGGTAGCAAAGTTGGTACTAGTATAGGCGGGGCCATTATCAGTTTTTAATTCTGAGGACTTTCCCAGGCACGCAAATGACTGGATGCAGTGGTTAATGACATGTTTTGTGGTCTCTGCTGTTTGCGGGGAGGCCATGATGAACCCTGAGTATGTGTCCACTAAAACATGGATATATTTCCATGGTGCAAAAGGCGCATACTGGGTTACATCCATTTGCCAAATTTGGCAGGCTTTTTAAGCCTCTGGGATTTACTCCCATTGGCAGGGCAGGGCTTGCTTGCTGCAAGTAGGGCATTGTTGAATAATTGCAGCAGCCTCTTGGGCGATGATTTGGAATTCCTTCATAAGAGCCCTTTTATTTTGATGAAAATAGTTATGACTGTCCCAAGGGTTAGGGAGAAAGAGAAAAGCGGATAGAATAGTAGCAGCGGATGCGACTGAGTAACTTTTGTGCGCCATTGCCCTTCTGAAAACCAGGCACAGGCACCATATTGCTTCCCTCCATCTGCATATATAGTGATCGCAGAGGGAATGGGGGCTGTGGATTCTATTAATTGCCAATTAAAAGGAACCAGCTTAAGTAAATTAAGCTGGCAATCTGCAGGGAGATGGCAGGAAATAGTCACCGGCCATTCTCCCATTACAATTTGTAATGACTCTGAATTCAATAGCATTACCTCCCAATTGGACAATGACATGGGGACATATAGTACAGAGGGTTCAATAGCCATTAGGGCTTTACAACGTTGATGCCCTTTGTGAATAAGTATAGAGAAGAGCAAAGGTTTGGGGTTAATGGATTTCACAGAGGGTATGAGGCAGATGTATCCATTCTAGGATGAGAAGTTTAGAGAGACTTGAGCAAGAATTGCAGTAGGTAAGCACAGAAGGAGAGCAAGAGAAAGAAGAGGGATTGGGTGAGGGGGTCAGGAGAAGGGGGAGGTTTACAGACCTCATTTGCCTCACGGGGGCAGTCGGTTTAAGAGACACAGGCACCACAGCGGGGGCAAGAGTTGTACAGCAGGATTCACATAGGGAGGGGTCCAGAAAGGGGGCCAAGTAGGGGTTGCTCTAGAGAGGAGAGAGACTCAAAAACCACCCTCCAAGCAATTAATATAGACGAAGGGGCCCTAGGACTTGCATGAAGGTATTTTCCAATCTCCTTCCATACTGTAGTTTTGATACTGCCTTTAGCCGGATAAGAAGGGCAGTGTTGCCAAATGTATTCTAGGAGTTCCTCAATAGAGGTTTTTGGGAGGGGGCATGAAGGTGCCCCCTTTTTAAAGTAAAAAAATTTGTTTGGTCAATTCTCTGATTTCCTGAATGTGAGCTGCCTGCTCCTTAGAGAATCTACCACCCATACTCACGAGGGATCCGTTGTTGCCAGCGATTCAAGCGGATGGGGTGCACCAAGTCTATTCCAGACGATGAGAATGGGTGTGCCAAAGACGTATCTCTTTTGAGTGGATCACGTCGGGTCACCAGTTGTGGTGGTCTCTCATGAAAAGAAGACACTACATGCAAAGTTGTCTTGGGATGAGGCGCAGAGAGAACTCAGAAACCCTCTTTTATTAGAAGCAATCTTTGTTAACGTAGCAATTTTGTTAATGTCCTATCACAAATGCATTACATCACACAACATGCACTGATCATTCGCATAAAGTATACAAGGCTGCAGAGTTTAAGTTTGCTACAGTTCTGGTTAAGAAATGGCAACAATTTGTCTTTGCTCCTTGCTCCGTGTTCCAGCCAACCACCAGAAGGCTCCATTGTCCTAGCACATACACAAAGAACAAAGAATCATAGTTCCCACACAGCCACACAGAGAAACACTAAATTGAGTTAAAGTTTACTTTAAGAAATAGCACAGTCCAATAAACGGTCTAGGTCATATACGTTTTAACAGTCCAAAGAATATCCAATTACAAAGTCTTCTTACTGGTTGCCTTTGTCATTTACAGTAAACAAAAATATCAAAGTATAAGCACAGCATAAATACAGCAGAGAATCTTAGATAGCAACAGAATGTCAGAGACAGAATGTCAGAGGGAACAAGCTATGATTTCTAGCTCCCTCTTATGGTAATTTGCAATATAATCAACCAATTGGAATATAGTATAAATCAATACATTGATTTTGAGTTAAAGCTACAAACATACATCGTTGGTTTATATATTGCCAGCCCAACTCATTGGTGTACAGATTCCTAACATTCTCTCCTTTGGGTAGGTCAATATATAATACATTACATCTTTAAACCATAACCATAATTCACAACACTCTTTATGCTTAATTGCACCTTGCACAGTCATGCAGGATTCTAACTGAATTAATTTATTTTGAATACACTGTCTAATGTTCAAATATCTTAAAGCACTATGTTTAGACCTTGTTTTAACAGCTAAATTAGTAGCCATATTAATTGCAGATTGATTGTCTTCATAAATAATAAACGGATCACGTACAGTAATTCCAACATCCTTCAACAATTGTTTATAATATATCAATTCTGTACACATTAATGATAAACATGAGAATTCCATCCTATTAAAGCATTACCCAACATTACCATAATACCTGATGTTGACTTATGAGTCATTATATCAGTAGCAAAACTTGCATTAGCATATGCAGTTAACACTAATTCATTATTTTATTCTAAATATAATGAATAATGGATTGTGTGTTTTAACCTAATTATTCGTTTAGCTGTCCTAACCATAGCCTGTAATGTTTGTCCTCTACGTTCAATATATGAGTTATGTTGTGGTCTATAAGGAGCAGAATGCTTATGTTCAATGCCAGCTTTCTGTAACATGGCTTCAAGTTTTCTATTGGTAAATTCAGTACCTTTATCTGTTACTAAGCTAATAACTTTCTGTTTCTTTTTCCTTTCAGCAAATTTTAGCCAGTTTACAAAATGCTGGTATATTTCTGTCTTCGTTTTCATTAAATAACAGAAACCATATCTGGAAAAACGATCAATTACAATTAATATGTAACAGGCTTTACCTAAACTAGGTTTCTTAGGTCCAATAATATCAGCAAAAACAACCTCTAATGGTTCACTTGTTTTGAATCAATTTACCCTATTTGCGGGAGTTACCTTGCTTTTTTCTTGATTGCAAGCATTGCAATTTAAATACTTTGTACAAGGTTTTAATTTTATACCATTAGATAACTCAACAGTTTTCTTTAGCATTTTGAAATTTATATGTCCCATACGTCTATGGAGCAGATGAATACATTCATTGTGAGGTTTTTTATTCTCATAAACTGAGTTTATCTCCCTGAAAGGTTACAACAAATCCTGCTTTTACCATTGCTCTTACAGATAGCAAATTAAATATCAGTCTAGGTACATAGAACATCGGTAAACGTTCATCAATACATGAACAATATGCAGTACCTTCTCCATATGCTCTCGGTTTCCATCCATTAGCTAATGATACATGCTGTTTAATGTCATGTTAACAAAACTCTCTTTTAGTTATACACTGCGATACTCCACTGTCAACTACCCATATATCATGGTTTACAGTTGTAGTTGTACTTGATATGGCTAAACTAACATCTTTATAAGCTCTCTGTATATTAATAGCATTCTGTTTCTTACCCTTTTTTTACAGTATTTGGCTATATGACCTTTAGCCCCACAAGAAAAACATTTCCTAACAATATAGGCAGTTGAAGACAGTTTTTTTTTCCTGTGGTTGTCTTTCTCTCAGTTGATTTCTATCTTGCCTTCTTCTTGCTCTTCTAACAGTCTTCCAGTTATGCCAGTTAATGTAAGTTCATCTCTGTTTAAAACTTCCAGTGAAGACATAATCATCATAAGTTTCATCCAAAGAAGAAAGAATGATGTAAACTTGATGCAACTCCAAGAAAATCAGCTCCTTTTCTTGTAGCTCTTGTAAAGTCCTTTTCTTAAACTCCAAATGAGCTAACATATTGCCACCTTTTATAAGACAGGCTCTAAACATATTCACCATGAATATGGACTAGGTGCTGATCACTCAGTGTCAGTCCAGTTATACTAAGAGCCTTTTCATTATCCCGGTTAAAGTCAACTATTTTCTTTTTATTTTCATTCAATGGGTCCCAAGCTGTTACATCCGGTGGACTATTAACTACAGTCCATAATCCATCTTTACGCAAAAGTAGGCTGCACTTCATAGACCAGGAAACATAGTTTGTTTTATCCAACCGGATTATCTGGGATATACTGGTTGACTGTTCTTGTGCCATTGATAGTTTAGCAATAAACCGCAATCAGCTGTCTGAATATGAAACTGTATATATTCACACTGATTCTCAGTATCTCTCTGGGCCCATAAACAATGTTATGATATGTACAGAATAATCCTTGAGTAACAAGGATATGCACATGGAAACTTTTATGAGAATAGTTATGAATAATTATCCAGCCACACACAGATACACTAAATTTCCTTGTTAGGCAAGAAAGGTCAGCCCCACCCTAGGGGTAGATTCCTTTCATGGGACCCGGAGTGGTGGTGGTCCTGCTAATATTCTTGTTTTTCTTTTCTTAGAGGCAATCCAATCTGTTGCAATCCAATCACAAAAACTGGGGAGGAGTCACCCAGAGTGGGCAGAGCTAGGCTTATAAGCCTTTTGCACAGACTCAATCCTAAGCAGCTAATGAAGAGTATCACCCATCCTGACCTGTCTTGCCTAACAAGGAAAAGTGTTCAGGTAAACAATGCCTAGTTCATTTAACATGATTCAATCAATGAATCCTCAGGTTATGAATGTAATTGGCAGGCTCTATTACATTCATAACTCAAGGATTACTTGTACAAAGTGGATCTCACAGTTGGTGCTAAAATATCTAGTAATCTTTCATCACACTTAGTTGCTGTGTTATTTTTAGGAAAAGTCCCATTCTTTGAATTTCTCTTCTCCCCGCTCCCCTTCCTCTGTATTAGACAGCAGGAAGGGAGATAGTAAGATGGCCCTGGTGGCTGACAGGTTGAGTCTGATTCACTGCTTGAGTATTAAGATAATCATGCTAATTAGTTAGTAAGTAATGAAATCATATGCTGATACTGTAACTGAACTTTCTGAGTATCAACTTGTTCACTATGAACCTGTTTCCTGTTACCTTGCTACATTGTTGGATACATTCTAAAATATATTTTTTCTAAACTGCTTTTCTCATCTCAGCTATTCTGGTATGAAATTTAAGTATAGTAGCTTCTTTCATGATTATTGTCTTAATCTATTTTTCATAGTCTTTTGTGCTTGTTCTCAAACATGATGGGTTATTTAAAATAAAATTGTGTTTTATGACACTTGTTAAATTGTTTCTAGAGCATAGTGATAAATCTGTTGAAGATATCAATTTCAAACTGCTACTTATGTGGATTTTAAAATCCTACTTTAGCTTGTATCTCAGTTATAAAACATTTTATGCATTATATGTCAGTCATATATTTTCCCACGTCACAGTCTGTGTTAATGATAAACTTTTGAAATATGTCCGTTCTTTGTTTGCATTTTAATATAAGGGTTTGTTTTTGTTTACCCTTTACATGCAGTAATTTAAAAGATTAAGCCAACTCTTCATCTGTTCTCTGTGGGAACATTTTGTGTCTTTCTATAATACAGCTATTAGAGGACTAAATGGATTCATGTGACTAGAAGTTGTCTTGATTGGGTTAGAATTAAATACATCCTTTCAAGCCAAACAATCCCCCCCCCCCCACTTACATAGTCTTTTGTGCTTGTTGGCTCAATCATTGGATTTAATGATTGGATGGATGAATTGAGACTTGTGGGAATTTAAAATAGAACTAGGCTTTCCCACTCTTAAAGTGGGAAAGAGGATGTCTTGATTACAGGGTTTAATGGTGGTAAAGGAAAGCTTATAGAATTGTTTCTGATTACTGACAGGCTCATATCCAAAATCTTTAAGTGTGTAATCCAATCCAAAATCTGTAGTGGTATACTCATAGGTTAACAACCTTTTTGACAATTAAATGTTGATCTTCACATAATATTTATAACACTAATGCAGGGCTACTAGCAGCATTGCTGTATAAAAAGAGAATATTGATGTTAACCCTGCTAGATGGCAGCATTTAATTCACCTTGAATGATCTTTAAAGCTAAGCAGAATCAGTTTTTGTGCTGGGATAAGAATTTTTTAAAAAAATAACAGGTTAGATTGGATTTTTTTTAAAAAGCAGTGGCAGAAATTTTCAAAATAAAAATTATTGCTCAGGCATGGGATGTGCAAGAGTTTTGGGGCCATATTTACCTCTTGAACTGCAGATTCTACATCACTATTATGTACCTAAACTCCATGATTAACAAAATTAAAAATTTAGGGTTATCTTAAAGAATTGTAACAGTTAAAATATTCATTTATTTAAAAAGAGAACTATTTAAAGGGGAGGGGAGTGATATCTAGGGTGAACATAATAGTTTAAACCAGGGATATCAAAATCAAGGCCTGGGGGCTGGATGTGCTTAGATCTGGCCCACGAGCCTACCCTGGAAACAGTGAAAAGGCACCTGACTCCTACCACCTGTTTACTACACCTGGAGGCGATCATAGATACCTTAGTATGTGAAGTTTATTATGCGAACACCTTGTCCACACTCGCTCAGACCCCCAAGGTCAAACACAACCCTGATAGAATCAAGTTTGACACCTCTGGTTTAAACAGAGGTCTAAAACATACTACAATTGGTGCTTCCTAGTGGTCACCAGACAAGTTCCATAGTTTGAATAATTGCCACTTACAAACTGTAATATATTTTCTACAGTTGTCCAGATCTGCATTTGGAAAATGTTAATTATTTGTTGAATATTTTTTGTGATAGCAAGATGATCCTGAACTTGGTTATGTAGCTAATGTGTTGAACTTGGCTACATAGCTAATATACCGTTAGTATATTTAATATATTAGATATGTATCAATTGTTGTGGCACCAATTGTGGTGTATTTTGAATGAGTTATATGTATTGCTGACTACCCAGTCAGCATGATTAATAGCTGCAGTTTCTGGATAATGCACAAAGGTAACTGCATAAAATGTTCTTTTGCAATCTGTAAACACAGTATCACAATGATATGCTACCACTATCTAGGAAATACCATATTTGGTATAATAAAACGAAGGTACTATTAAATGTCCTGCAAAAGTCACTTGTAACTCTAATGATAGTAATGAACTTTGGCTCACCCCAAATAATTTACCTATTTTTTTCTAAGGGTATCCAAGGTAGAACAGAAATAAATCAATGGCCTTCTTTGATTTAGATCACAAGGAAAGAGCTAGGTGTTTTCTGTGTACAACCTTGTCCTTAAAATCCTAAATATAATCTCTACAAACTTCATCTATACGTTAAATATATTGCACAACATATAGTAATAACTTGTGGTACTATCTACAAGAGATTAATCAGGATTGATCTTAATAGGACCTGGTTTCTGCAAGGAAAGTTTGATGTCATGAAACCAAATTTTACCACATAGTGATGTGACCATGAAAAAGGTCATTTTTCACAACCCCTGTATATAGATTTGATTGAAAATATACTCTGATCTATTCATTGTCTGATGATAGCATGGACGTTGATGGAATGAAATAAAACCAAAAAATCTTAATAAATAATCATATAATTCAAGTACAGGTTTCATATTATCAGTAAGATTAAATGGGGTCCTAGTTTTGGAGAGCTTGAAGAACATTGGTACTCTTTTCTTGTGGATTTCAATATTTCTATACTTAAAGTAAAAAATGTAAAACATCATAAAAGGGAAAACAACATTTTCATGTCAAATGAATACATCCAGGCTAAAACCAAAATGAACAAAATATTATTTTTTGTTGTTTCTGCCAGTACCATAAAATGTGTGCTTGTGTGCATTGGGTGTCATTTTAATTTTTAATAAAGAAATGCTTTGGTTAAAATCATGTTATAACATGTAGTATGCAGTAATATGGATGTGATTATAATCAAACTCCTGTATCCTCACAATATCCAATCTCTTAAATTTGCTGAATACTCCTCATGAAAGTTCTTAGGCAAATGATAAACAGAAGCTTAACAACATAGAAGATTTGTGTCATGCATCTAAAATCATAAAGTAATTACCTAATCATTTAATAGAGTTTGAAATGTATACATTTATAAAATTTCATCTTCATTTTAAAACTACTTAAGCTAAAATCCTCAGTTTGAAAAATTATTTTTGGGCTATGTAAAAATTGCTTTGCATTGCTAGATTTACAGCTTGATTAGAAACTGAAGCAGTATTTAAGTACAATGTATTTTTTTCTTTTTTTCTAATTCAACTATTCAACTACAAAAAAGTTTGTGAAGTATTTCCTGGCATACCCCCCCTCTCTCCCTCCCTCCCACCCCCTTACAACTAATATAAAATTGGGGTAAGTAATTCCAACTATTATAAAAATAATATGTGTGAAAAGAAGATTTTAAAATGTTACCCAGAATTAAAATAAATTTTCCCTTGTATTTATTCAGAGGAGGGAGACAGATTAACAGGAACTCTTTTAAATGGAATTAAATTAAATTAAATTAAATTGGTATAACTACTGTAATCATGACGTTATGCTGTGTTTTAAGTATCCGCCCTATTTAAAATACCCTGCTAAGAGGAGGCATATTTTTACCTTGAATATAAACCCTGGTTGATACTTAGGAGCCTTGTCCTGCTTTGCAGTTCTGTCAATGAGTTGCTCTGTAAGTTACAGGACATTTCACTTTGCTTGGGATCTCAGCTCCTGAGGTGTGACTGCTGAATATGATAGGGTATCTATTTTAGACATTAGGAATGTATTTGTGACTAGCAAGGCATAGTTGCTGAAAGAATTAACTTGGCATCTTTTTCAAACAGCTTAGAAGTACCAAGTGAGTTTATATGTATTTTTAATTTTTAACTAAATGAATTCAAATTTTATAAAATGCATATATTTATTTTTTACTGAATTAGAATAAAAACGAATCTTTTGCATGATTTCAGTTTTGTATTGGGGATAAAATGTTTTTTCTGATAAATATTTTAAGGGTTTTTTTAATAAGGAAAAGAAATTAAAATAGTTAAATTCTGACAAATGTTAAGTTTCTTTCCCTGGTAAAGAAAGAATTATTTTTCCTGGGAAATGCTGATGTGTTTATCTCATAAATTGTATCTTTTGTGTGTGTATCTGTCATATTCAACTATTCTCTCTATCTCTCTCTGAGTGTGTATTATCCCGAAGGCTTGCAATTAATATGTTGATATATGCGATAATTATGTTAGTATTTATTATTATTATAAACTTAGTTCTAAAAGATTGACAAAATTTATTTAGTAATATAGTACTAAAAAGACTTAGAAATTTCTAAAAACATTTCTAGAAGTCCAGACAAAAGCTGAGTACATTGAGGATTTAATTATTAAAGGTGTAGTTAGGGCTAATAGTCAAAAGTTATTATGCATGATAGATTGGATGTTATTTCTGATAATTTTATGTTTCTACCTGCTGCTTCTGAGTAACAGAAATACTTTTTAGTTGATACCTAAGGTCAATTATACAGAGAGATCTCTGGTTATTAGAAGGTAAAAAGTAAGACAAAATAGATTTATCAATTGGCAGGAGTTGTCCCTAGATAATTAGACTATCAATAATATTCAAATGTTCAGTAGCTTAATTTTTCTTATGGGAGAAGGCCCTGTTCTTTCAGGGTAAAATGCTTTTAAGTTAATATTGAAAGGACTGGAGTTCTCCATCATGGAATTTCTTTGTGGGCATGATGGAACATGTATCTTTTAAAATCTTGCAAAGCACTTATAGTTTATTCATCTGCTTCCTGTAAACAAACTCCATAACTCAGCAGGATTAACCCTGAAATTTTCTCAAATAAAACTTGAAGGATAACAATTGCAATTTGTTTATAGTTGTTGATTTTCTTTTGAATACAATATTTACTGACAACTGCCTTTCCATGAATTCTGATCTTGCTTCTATAAACATCTTGCATGACTGAGCACCTTTACCTCCGATACTATCTTTGTCTTGACTATGCCTTTTCAAGGTTGAAAAGATAAAATCAACTCTAGGTTTGCCTAGGTTAAAATTTTACACTTCCTGAATTTTTAAAATTTCTGATTTTTAAAAAACATATCCATTTAATAAAAAGGAATTTTTAATTTGTCTGCTGTATTTTTTTCTAAAACTACTGAAACCTGGTGCATACTTAGTGTTTTCCAATTTTAAAGATTATTTGCCTGAATAGTGCTTTAAATATAGTGCTTTGTTAAAAAGTCAAGTCTGTATTTGACACTTTATAATCTGACTACAGCTAGCCCTCAACTTATGACTACAATTGAGTCCAAAATTTATGTTGTTAAGTGAGATATTTGTAAAATGAGTTTTGCCCTATTTTATGACATTTCTAGCCAAAGTTAAGTGAATCATTGCAGTTCTTAAGTTAGTAACATGGTTATTAATTGAATTGAATTGAATTGACTTTGCTTGTCAGAAAGACACAAAAGAGGATCACATGACCCCAGCACACTGCAACTGGCATAAATATGAACCAATTCATCCAAATTTTGATTACATGACCATAGGGATGCTGCAACGGTCATAAGTACAAAAAAATGGTCATAAATCACTTTTTTCAGTGCTGTTGTAACTTAGAACAGTCACTTGTAAGTTGAGGACTACCTATGGCGGGGGGGTTGTCTGTGAAGTTATATCATACAGTTAAACACGTAGCATTGATACAAATATGGAGTCAGTATTCCTGGTAAGAGAATACTTCATCTTTTCTTTTGTTTAAAACTGTAAAGGGCTTTGGAAGGCTATTTGTAATAGAAATAAATATAGTAATATCTCTTTTTTAATTTGCATGTTCTAAATGTGCTTAATTAAAATGTGTTTTTTATAAAGTCAAATTAAATTGTTTGCTGCACTAACTTAACCAGAGGAACTTGGTGGACAAAAATGTACATTTTACATTAATACATAATTTTACAATAGTTCCAATAACATGAAAACAAACTTGAGAAAAAATGATTTTTAATGCTTAATGAAACCATTTTTGTGAACTCACTATAAAGTTTCCAAAAATATAGAAATACATAATGGAGTAATATTTCATAGTATAAATTGCTTTGTTTAGGCATAAACAAAGTTTTGGACTGAAAAGAAGAATTAAAAGAAAAATTGGTGAGTAACTGGGGAGGCAAAATGCTTTTATTTTGAAAACGTTGAAAATGGTGCTATCTTAGAAGGATTGTGGTAATAGGAATTGGGAAAATATTTTAAAAAATGACGTAGCATTGCCAAAGATTACATTTGAGGACTATTTAGATTATGAGATGAGATTTGAAGGGAGTGGTAGAGGAAGAGAAAAGGGGGATAGATGTACGCTTCAAGTTGTAAGGAAGGTAGGGTAGAAATTACCAGCAGCATTGATGTTATTTAATTAGGCAGTGAAATGCCTGCTAGCAAATAACCAAGCTTGGAAAACACCAAGGACTCCAATGGGGAGAGGAAATTCATTTTATGACTTTTATTCTCCTATAAGCTTCTTTGAGAGTCTAGGATGGGATAGATTCCTCCCTATTACATCATAAAGCTGAGTCTGCCGTATAAAAGGCCAGCCTCTAGCCAGGTCCCCCAACTTTGATTCAGCTCCTAGTCAAAACAAGCTTCGTGTCTTGGAAGCAGAGTTAAGGATCATAGCTAGCAATTAGCTGGAAAAGGTTGCAGATTTGATCTCAAGCCTCTGATACACAGCTGCTCCGAGGCTAAAAGTTTCACTTCTGGGTTTATCTCTTCGCTCGGGGCTCTTAGAGCCTATAGAGCAACAAAGGCCCTCCAACAATTTCTCCTCTTGCAGGCGGCCATTTTATTACCTCAGCACAAAGCATGAGGCTGGTGGCCATTTTAATTGCCAGAAGCATCGGTTTGTCTTATCCTGTAGCAATATTCTGAGAGAACTATCCCAGTGAGATCAGGGGACACATATTGAGGGTTGCTTCCAGCACCTCTTGTGTACCCCTGGTTTGAACATGGAGGCCTCCAAGCAGACAGAAGCCTCTGGATTAGAGGTACATGCATCCCTGGCCCAGAAGGAAAAAAAAAAGGAAGAGGCAGCATGGCCAGTAAGCTCAAAGGGAAGTAGTGGCAAAAATCAGGGCCAAAGCCTTCGCTCCAAAGAAAGTTTCCCAACTGAACTAAAGGCTGAAAAAAGGAGGCATGCTGCGCTCAAAAGGCAGCTTGCTAAAACTCTGGACCAAATGAGGGGATGTTTGCAGCAGACTTTCCTTCCAATGGAAGCACAGGTTGGCCAAATTGTGGGGCCCAGGGAAGAGGGAGTCCACTCTTTTTCCTTCTCCTATACTGAAACCTGGTCTCCTATGGTAACAGAGGAGGAAGGGGGTCCCCAAGACCTTGGCAAATCAGAACCCCATTTTCTTCAGGCCCCTACAATTCCACCTCCCAACGAGACCACTCAGGGTAGCATTAGACATAGGCCCGAAGCTACTTTCACCCCCACTGCTGCTGGCCTATGTCCTAGAGAAGCCCACTCAGGCAGTGGTTCCTCTGACATTTCCCTAGTAGTCTCTTCTGCCATTCAGTGAGGATTAGCACAGGGCTTCCAACAGTTCTTTCACCCTTTGGGGGGTGAACAAGATTGGTTTCCCAATCCCTCTTTAGAGGCCCCTCCTAAACACAGGGAATACCCTAGACCTCAAGAGGTTGATAGGCCCTTTGCTCAATCTGATTGGGGGAATTATGGGGAAAGGGATTACTCACTCCCCTCAGAGCATAGCCATTCCTCTGGGTCAGAGGAAGAAGAGGGTGAGATCAGAGATCCGTATATGTTTGAGGCAGAAAGCTTCCTCCAGGACCAGCCCCCCCATGGAGGTCTTTAAACCAGCCTTATTTAAACCCCTTTTACAGAAGGCCTTAGTCACTGCCCAATTGACCCCGGAGGAGGTGCCACCTGAACCCCAGAGGGATCCTTCCACCTAAAGGGATACTCCTTTCTCTAAACTTGTGGTCTACACAGAGATTCTTCCTTCTCCTCTGTTATTTTTGGACCTTGTTAAAGTACAGTGTGCCACCCCTGCTGCTGGGCCTAGACCGATCACACGATCGGTATTTCTACAATGTAGAACCAGCCTTGGCCTCTACCCTTGTGGTCCCTTTGGTAGATGCTCCAGTAGTGGCCTCCTTCTCTTCCTCTGGCACCCCCACCGAACCAGAGGACGTGCTCAAGTCTGAGGACAAAAGATCAGAGCTAATGCTCATATGTAACTATCAGGCCTCAGCTTGGGTTGTCCGAGCATGAACAGCAGTGTCATTTTTTACCAGAGCCTCACTCAGCTGGCTGCATCAGTTACAGGAGCGCCTTTCTCCATTTGATTTTAGATCTCACCAAGATCTAAACAAAATTATTGCAGTGGCTGAATTTACAGCAGATGCCACTCTGAATTCAGCAAAATTCACCTCCAGAGCCATGGCCTCTCGATCACAGCTAGACGACTACTTTGGCTCCGGAACTGGCAATCCGAATCTGGCATTGGCTCCTTATGCAGGTGAGAAACTCTTCGGTGATACCCTGGATCCATATTTGATTGAGACCAGGGATAAGAGGAAGGTCCTCTCCTCGACAGGTAAGAGGGCAAATTACCACCCAACCCCTTACTTCTGTCCCTCATCTTTCCGGGCCAAACCTTCCCCTTGCTCTCCTGTCATCAGAGGGAGGAGCAACGCCCTGAGGCTAATAACCGACAATAGCACCAATCTAAGGGTAGACGGCCCTATCGAGGAGGAGGGGGCCTTCCGAAGCTCCAAGTAAACACTTGTTCCTCCCTCCCATTGGAGGTCACCTGGCCTTCTTTATCACCAGATGGGAGGAGTCTACATCGGATGCCTGGGTCCTCAATACAATCAGATCGAGCCTGCAACTAGAATTCCTTTTGCCGCCTCCACATTTTGTGATTTGCCCCGTATCATGGGATGGTACAAAAAGGGCCCTAATGGAATTGGCCATCCAGCATCTTGTCAATATTAGGGCCATTCAACCAGTTCCTGTGCATCAGCAAGGGCAAGGGTTTTCTTCCAGGCTTTTTGTGGTTCCAAAGGCATCTGGGGTGGGGTGCCATCCTAGATCTGAAGTTTTTAAACAGGTTCATCCCATACAGGCATTTCAAAATGCAGACCTTGCATTCCATCCTAGAGAGCGTTCGGGAGGGCAACCTCCTCTCTTCCATAAACTTTATGGAGGCCTACTTCCAGATTCCTATCTGGCATCATCACCGCCAGTTTCTTCATTTTTCCTATCAGTACAGGCATTTCCAATACCAGGCCCTTCCTTTTGGGCTGTCATTGGTGGCTACCCTTTAGGCGGTTTCTGTCAGACTTCAGTGTTACCTGGATGACATCTTAATCCAGTCCACATCAATACAATCTGCCCTATAATCTGCCCTTGGCTCATAGACTGCTGGGAAAGATGATCTCTTGCATTGGTATTGTCCTGTGGGCAAGACTGCACTCACTGACTCTTCAATGGTTCCTACTCCCCTTTCAACGAGCAGGCACCAACAACTCTTACTCTGGGGGCAGATCCTTCCACAGGTTCTGTGCTCGTTCCGCTTTGGAGGGAGCAACCATTCAAAGAGCCGGACAGATTGCTGATCAAAACAGATGCCAGCCTCCAGGGCTGGGGGGGCCATGCTGGATGGCGTGATGGCCCAGGGATGTTGATCATTGGCAGAGGGGTCTTGTCCGATAAACTGGTTGGAACTTAGAGCTATCTTTCTGGCCCTCTAACACTTCCATTCAAGGGTGACAGGGGGCCATGTACTGAAGATAATGGACAATGTGGCTGCAAAGGCACATGTCAACAGATGGGGGGAACAAAGTCCAGGACCTAGGGTGTTGGACGGAGAGGAATCTTCTGTCCATCAGGGCGGATCACATATCTGGGGTTGACAACTCTCAGGCTGACTGGCTGAGTCGGAATGTGGTTGACCATGTGGAATGGAGCCTCCACCCCCTCTGTTCAGGTAACTATCCATCAAGTTCAGCACTCTCTCTGTAGACCTGTTTGCATCTCCCCTGAATGCTCAGGTAAGCAGATACTTCACCAGATTCTACACTCAGGGAGTTGAGACGCACTTTGGGGCAGATGGCCCCCAGGTCTCCTCTACGCCTTCCCCCCTCTTCCGATCATTCCGGTGGTCATTTGGAAGATGTTGGAGGAGCTGATTCTCCTGGCACCTCATTGGCCCAGGAGACCCTGGTATGCGGATCTGATGAACCTATTGGTTGCCCACATTGGATAATCCCAGACCACAGGGTCTCGCTTCTCCAGGGACCCCTGGTTCATCTGGAGCCACAATGGTTTCACCTAACCATGTGGCACTTGAGTGGCAACACCTGAGAGATTTGAACATTCTGGATTGAGTCATCCTCACTATTCATGCCACACATAAACTTTCCACTACACTCATTTACAATGCCACATGGTTTTCTGCCAGTGGTGCCAGAAGGTGGACCGGGTTTCCACCATAGCATCTTTAGCTAATGTTCTAATGTTCTTTCAGGATGGGTTGGATAAGGGGTTTTCACCCAATACTCTCCACTGCCAGGTGGTGGCCCTATCGACCATTATCCACTGGGATCATTTTTTATCCCTGTCACATCACCCTTCTGTGCACAGGTTCCTGATAGGAGCCACTAATATCCACCCACCGGCGATCCACAGATATCCCTCATGGGAGTTTCCCAAGCTGCTACAGGCGTTAACAGAATCGCCTTTTGAACCCTTCAGATCAGTTTCACTTCAGTTCCTAACTTATAAGGTAGTTTTTGGGGTCGCCATTACTTCAGCTAGGAGAGTGTCTGAGCTTGCAGCTCTATCAGGGAGGATCTCTGTTCCTTCCATGACAACAGGGTGGGCCTGCATTTGGACCCCACCTTTGTCCCTAAAGTTAATACCTGGTTTCATAGGGCCCAAGAAATCGTGCTACCAGATTTCTGCCCTAATCCTACCCATCATCTAGAACACAAATGGCATAAGCTAGATGTTAAGAGGGCTTTACGTATTTACATCAAACATACATCAACATTCTGGAAAACTGAGGCCTTGTTTGTCTTTTTCTCTCATAATTCATTGGGTTGCAAGACCTCCCCTCCCACTTTAAGCAGGTGGATTAGATCCTGTATTGCCAAAGCCTACATCACTTTGTCCATTCCAGTGCCAGCTAGACTCATGGCCTATTCCACCAGGAGAGCTGCTACTTCGGCCGCTTGGGCTACTCAAGCTTTGCTGGAGAGCAGCTACCTGGGCATCTCTGTCTCCCTTCATTAGACATTACCAAATTGATTCCTTCGCTTTGGCAGATACGGCCTTTGGAAGAAGGGTTCTTCAAAGAGTTGTCCCTCAGGCGAAATAAACTCCTGGACATGGGCCTTCCCATGGACTTGTTGGCTTTGGTATGTCTCATCCTGGACTCTCAAAGCAGCGTATAGGAGAATGGGTGTTGGTATAATTACCTGAAAACGCCCTTCTATCTATGCTGCAAAAGAGTCCAGCCCCACCCTTATTATGTCCAGTACTGTTGGGCGTGGGTTGTTTTCTAACAATAATGTTCCTTGCTTCCTTAGACACTCAGAGTCTGTCAAGTATCTTTGCCAAAGCTGGGGGACCTGGCTTGAGGCTGGCCTTTTATATGGCAGACTCAGCTTTATGACATAATAGGGAGGAGTCTAACCCATCTTGGACTCTCAAAGCAGCGTATAGGAGAATAAAAGACTCTCTTCCAGTGTAGATAGAAAGGGCATTCTCAGGTAATTATACCAATGCCCAATATGGTATCTCTTTTCCTTCCTCATGGGTAGTACACATTTGTTATACTTATCATATTTTCTTATCTCACATTTCTTAGCATATTCTATGTTATAAAACATGAAACTTCGATATTTATGGAACTTGTGTTCAAAAATGATGCTTCTCGGGAAGGCTAAAGGTCACTATATATGCCTGCTACCGTCTGATAAGTTGTCCCTGAATGTGTTCTAAAGTTGAAATTAAAACACTTATCTAAATCCTTACTGCCAGCAGAATGGTACAAAAAGATCTAAACTATTCAATAGCAAACTACTGTGATAGCAAACTGGTGGGAATATCATTTCAGATTAATGTTAGATTGAGGGGCTTAAAGAAGATTAATTGTATATTTCTGTGTTTGTTTGGCTTTTTTTGGTTTTTATGAAGTTATCATTCTACATGTATCTATGAGTTGAAATCATCCAGAACAGATTTTTTTTCTGGCTTTATGGCTCACTTTGAACAATTCTCATATATTTTGTCTCTCATACATATCCATATATTTATACAAATATATGGCAAGAGTGTCTGTGTGTGTGTGCAGTGTAAAACAACATTTATCACTAATGAAGGTTGCTGGAAACTGTTTACCAAAAAGATCTGGGAAGCTATAGGTTCCTCATCTGTTGTCTAGTTTGACGAATAATTATTGACCAATTATACTTAAAGCTCTTATATAGAGATGTGACTCACATTGTTATATGAGATATTAGACATTTTAATTAGGGTGGATATACTGCACATAGAGGATAGGTTTTTCACTAAGTGATATTTTCTCCTTGGTCCTTATTTTAGAATGCTGGGCTGATAGAAAGAAAGAGTTGGGGATAGTAAGTTGTTCTTGTTTGTAATGCTTTTTCTTTAGAACTTTCTCAATTAAATTTACTTATTCAGGGTTTTTTCTCATTTTCCAAAAAATAATTAAAACTTCAATTTCATCCATGGATTTGAAGAGAATTTACGGCAAAAACTTAGGGAACGTGTTTATCTACTCTTGTTTTGGGGGCTTATATGGGACTTATTCATACTGAACTGCAATTATATATTGGATGGTATTTCACGTTTGGGATCCAAGATAGTAATAATTATACGATCAGGTGAGTATTTGATCATTTTTAGAGCTATCCTGCACTACTAGTCCAAATGCTGATTCCAGTTTTGGATGCAAATTCACTTTTTTTTCCTCTTCCACAGTTTATAAAAAGTATGACCAGGCTAGAGTCAGTTTGGTATATTGGCTAAAAGTTCTGGATTAGAAGCTGGGAAATTGAATTTTAGTGCATTTTGGGCAGTGGTGGGGTTCAAAATTTTTTACTACTGGTTCTGTAGCATGGCTTGGTGGGCGTGGCGTGGCTTGGTGGGCATGATAGGGAAAGGATATGGTAAAATCTCCATTCCCACCCCACTCCAAGGGAAGGATACTACAAAATCTACATTCCCACCCCGCTTGAGGAGAAGGATACTGTAAAATCTCCATTCTGACATGTACTGATTGTGTACTACGTGTGAAAATAATCTCCGGTATGCTTCCTATGTCTGGGCTGTGGGTTAGCGTGGCAAGACAGACACACACTTACAAAGAAAATTTCTAAGCCCAGTTATGTTTTGCAAAACCCTACATCAAATTTGACAAATGTGATGAGACAAAGTTTGAATTTTTTTGGCTATAATTCCAAACGATATGGTACATAAACTGTCCATCAAAAGTACACCATACCCACAATGATGTATGATGGTGGCAACATTATGCTTTGAAGCTGCTTTTCTTCAGCTGGAACTGGAACTTTAGTCAAGGTGAAAGAAATTATGAACAATTCCAATTATCAGTGAATTTTGGCACAAAAACTTCAGGCCTCTACTAAAAAGCTGAAAATGAAGAGGAATTTCACCTTTCAACTCAACGCTGACTCAGCATACCATCATGTCAATAAAAGAATGACTTCATAAGAAGATTAAAGTTTTGGAATAGCCCAGCCAGAACGCAGACCTAAATCCAACTGAAAATCAGTGGAGTGATCAGGAGATCTGATAGATTTGGAGTCCCTTTTCAAGGAAGAATGAGTAAAATTCCAGGGCAAAATGTCCCATGCTGATAAGCTTCTACTGCAAAAAACTGAATGTTGTCATAAAATCAAAACGTGCTTCAACAAAGTATTAATTTAAATGTGCAATTTGATGCAATGTTATTAGAAGTTTTTTTATTGGTTTTTTTACACAAAATATTTAAATTAGCTTATCAATTGAATTGTAGAAGCTTATGTAATATTAAAGATAGACAATATTTTGAAGTGTTTATCTTGGTTTGATCTTCTTTTACATCTCAAAAATCTGGCATTTTAAAAATAGTGTGTAGACTTTTTATATCCACTATATATGTCTGGCACACTGACAGGCTTAGCATAATCAGCTGGTTTTTCCTGTTCCTAATGGTCCTTTTTGTCAGTCATATGAAATAGATCAGATGAGACCACTTTCTGTGACTCCACAAAAAGACTACCCTTGCTTATTAATGATAATAGCTCGGAAACTTTGTTACTAACCTGCTGCTGGCTTCTCCACTGATCCTACAACGATTGCAAATACATAGTGAGTTCCTCTCATTCAGCACCATCATCATAATGGTCACTGAATAAAAGCAGGTTAAATAAGGATTTTCTATACTTGAGGTAAGTTGCAATAAAAGAGAGAATCTTGCCAGTCTATCTCAGTTTTAATTTTCCTTCCTCTTATAATCTAAGGAGTCAAGAGGGTTCCTGTGAGTTTTTCTGATAAATGCTTCTAAATATCTTTTCCAAGGTTCTGGCCTTTTGAGTAGCCATTACATTACTAACCACAGTGGCCAGTTGTAATTATTCAGATTGTAACAAATATGGATCTCTTAAGGCAGATTTATGGAATTTCTTTAACCAATTATAAAAAAACTAAGGAGGATCAGACTTAGGTAGTACTTATATGGGACGTCAGTAGGAAATTAAAAACTCTCAGCTATATGGAGATGTTAAAATAAAAACAAAGTAAACTCCCAAATAGTAATAAATCAGATTGTGACCATGAAATTGCCAAGTGTTGAATGTGACTTAGAGATTTTACTTTTTACAATTAAGAATTGCATTCTTTCTTATATTGAGCGTATTCTTGTTCATTTTTGGCTCATCACAATTGGTGCATTTATTTTACCATGGTGATAGAGGTAACATCCTGTCCTTTCTCTTAGGCTTTGTAGAACAAGGTCAGTGTTCCAGGACTTTTCAGGGCAGGAGAATTTGTCAGTTTTCTTTGCCTTTCTATGGCTTGCTGCTAAGATGCTATTTCATTTGTATTTAAGGTGTTCAGATAACTTTTAAAAAATTAAATGTGGATAGAACTTAGATATAAATGGTAAGAAAAATGTTTTACTATAAAAATAGTAATAGGAACAGTGGTTTGACGAGCTTGAAAGATTTGCTGTCAGAAACAAGTCATTGGTGTAGTCAGGTTTATGAGATCATAATTTCACTTTATTATTAATCTCAGCCAGGGAAAATGGATCAGTGATAGAAGCATGTATTTTGTGTAAACACAAAATAAGAAGTGCTGATTTAATAACTTTAAATGTAATTATTTAAAATTGGACTAACTTGAAATGTATTGAAAATCACATTGAATATAAACTGGGTCGCATTTAATTTTTTTTTAAAGATATGCAAATGTTGTAAACTGCTGAGGCCATGATCAACCATTTAGCAAGTAGGATTTACCATATTTTTCACACTATAAGACGCACCTGATCATAAGACGCACCTAGGTTTAGAGGAGGAAAACCAAAAAAAATATTCAGAGTACTGTGAATATGAAGCACTGTCTCACTGTGAATATGGAGTGCTGAATATGGAGCAGCAGTTTAATGAGGGAAGGAGGCGGAGCCTGGGAGGGGACCACAGATAGGTTTCCTCTCATGTGCCAGCTCTGCCTGTTGACTCCTGCACTGCAGAAAAGAGACAGAAGAGGCAGGCAGTGACAAAGACAGAAGAAGCGGGTTCAGCACTGTAAAGACCCCACCGCCAAAACCCAGCTGCTATTCACCAAAGACTTCATGGTCTGTGATACAATATTCGCTCCATAAGACGCACAGACATTTCCACCCACTTTTGGAAGGAGGGGGAAGTGCATCTTATGGAGCGAAAAATACGATATATAAGTGGTTTTTTTCAAGGTTTCATTGCTGCAGGAAGATATTGTAGATACCATAGAGATGCTTAAAAAAAGCACCAGGACATTTTTTTTGTGGACATCCAGTACTTCCAGGAATTATTCTTTTAAGCATACATTGTTGATAGTATAAGTACTCCTTGTTTAGCAACTGCCTCATATAGTGACTGTTCACAATTGTGTTTATTATGGAAAAGTAACTTCAATCAGTGCTCGTATATATAACCTTCACAGGTGTGTAAAGCAAAAGAAAGCTGGAGTAAGATGTCACAGTCACATGAGTTTTCATTTAGCAATCTTAACAACTCAATTGCTGGTTCCAATTATGGTTTTTAAATAAGAACTATCTGAATGGGCAGACTGGTAAAATAAAGAAGCTAATTCTGGTAGTTGAGTGCGAGGCTTCAGTGTCCTAGGTTCTTTGCTAGTACTTTCTTATGATATGTAGACATAATGACACAAATGAATTATGTCATTTGTCAAGTATTCAAAACTCATTCAATACCAGAATTTAACTTTTTTCAGAATAGAATTTGAGTTACCTGACTAAATATTACCAGTAAAATATTACGTATGTTAAAGCAAAAGTAGGTTTCAAGTTTCTAGTGAAGCTGACTTTTAGTTCATTTTTTCAAAGATTACAATGAAAATCTCAGTTAATGAACAAATATGTGTGATTACAATTCAAGTGGTGTATTTCAGTGTATCCCAAACTATGTTCAGCAGACAGATAATATATTATTGATAGATCTGGATCAAGTAGACTTTATATTATAGACTAATTAGTTAAGGAACAAGGATTTTTTCAGTCTTCTGAACATTACAAGGAACTAACATCAGCCTCTGCTATTTTACACGAGACAAAGTATGATATGTATGATAAAGTTTTCTAGGAAGTAGAACAGTCTCAATTGTAGAACAGTCTCAATTCTAATGTATTTTTAACTCCTAAATACTGTCAATTGTAATCTGATTTCAGCCATTTTATCTGTAGTTACTAGGGTATCGTGACATTTTAGATTTTCTTTTTTATAATTATATAGTTTTTAATTCTAGGTTTTTGTCATTTTTTTTCTTTTGTAGGAGAGATCACCACAACTGTAAACCTACTGAAGCAAAATATGGAATGGATCTCGCTGGTGATTGAATTGAGCCAAACAAACAGTATTAACAGTAGCTTGAAAATCTCCAGTTAGCAGTTTCTTCACGCTCCAGTACCACACAGCACTTTCCAGAGAGAACTCATTGTGTGCACAAAATCAGCTTTCAAATCTGCTCACTACTTTTCAGCTTTGTCTAATTAAAATAGTTTTAAACAGGAACCCTAACTACAAGAGCACTTGGAGAAAAATGGCATTGGAAGAATATTTGTGGATGGTCATTGTGGGTTTTATCATTGCTTTTATCTTGGCATTTTCAGTTGGAGCAAATGATGTTGCCAATTCTTTTGGTACTGCTGTGGGTTCTGGTGTAGTTACTTTACGCCAAGCCTGCATCCTTGCTTCAATTTTTGAAACTACTGGTTCAGTATTGCTAGGAGCAAAAGTAGGTGAAACTATTCGCAAAGGTATAATTGATGTGAACTTGTATGACAACTCAACAGGTCTACTTATGGCTGGAGAAGTCAGTGCAATGGTTGGTAAGTAACCTTATTTTTCTAAGCTTTTAATTATTTTCTTCAAACAATTAAAAAATCTTAGATCCGCTTGGCAAAACTAAAATAATAATTTGCAATCTACAAAATCACTGTAGAGATTGGGGAAGTTAATATTGAGAAGTTAAAAGCAGGCCCTGGAATCAAGTTCTGCACACTTTTCCCTGGCCAGATGCCTTTAATAGTTTATTGGAGCCCATTTTAATAGAAGTTAATTTTATAGCTAAAATAAAATAAAAATAAAATAAAAAGTTAATTTTATTGTAGATACAGATCACAGTTTATTTAGAGCAAGACTAATATTATTAATATTAACTATTGTTAACTATATTATTTTAGAAAAGAAACTCTCATTGCCATTCCCCAATTCTTATTAAATTTAAAAGATGAGAAATATAATTGGTCTTACTAAATATTCTGTTTATTTACTATTTCAGTATAGTGTATGAGACTCTAAAACTACTAAAAAGGTAATATGTAACAAGACATTGGCAAGACAACATTATATAAAATGAGGACCCAGATTGTACGCTATTTCTGTCAACCGCTTAGAGAGGGCTGTAAAACATTATAAAGTGATATAAAATTCAAGTGCTATTGCTATATATAGCACTGTAGTATACTTAAAAATATTGGTGACTGTATGTATTTACAGCTTTATTAATTTTTATGGGAAAAAAATCTTAAACTACTAGCTTATTTTAGTAATCTATTCTATTTGTGCTTACAATCAGTGTTTCTTGTTCTTCGGAACATGATGGGGGTTATAGGAGAACAGTAATTTCCTTTCTTTCCACTGGAAGCTTGTATTTTCTTCCCTACACAACAATGCAAATATTAATAGGTAAAAGGAGATTTGATCTTATCAAGAGAATAGAGTCCTCTGTTTCTAGTTAGCAGATCAGGTTGCCCTCAAGGGATGACACTTCAAAATATTTGCAAGGATCCAATCTGAGGACCAGGAGGCTATTCTTGGGAGCTTGACTTGATTGTCCTGGGATTGTCTACAACTCTGAGCCTGGATCCTTGCAAATATTTTGAAATGTCATCTTTTAAAAACAGATGCAGTCTCATATGCAGTCAGAAATAAATTAATTCTAAAAATTAAGGTTATTTAAAGTACATTGACTGTTAATGATTAAATACAGATAACGATTAATATTTTTAATATCTAGATCTAATTTTAGATGAATGGCAAAGCAATGGAGTCCACTTAAATAGCATGTCCATGTTTGTTTATGGAAGATGCATTTCACCCTTAATGGGATTAGAATACAGGCCTACATTCTGTGAGGATGTTTCAATACAAAGTATGGCTTAGTTAACATTAGAATATTGGACTTGTCTTGCTATCCTGTATTTTTGTTAATACATGATGTATATGTTTGATTAGGAACAAAACAAGAATCTTGGGTCACTCCTAATGTATTTGTATAAGAATAGGTTACAGTTAAAATTTTGTCTTATCAGCTGTATTTAATTTAAGTTTTGTAGTTGGCAAATGAACTTTAAAATCATTTCATCCAAACATTTTCACTACCAGAAGGCATTCCTTTGATGCATACCCATCGCCATTCTTTAATCAGATTTTGCCATTCCACTCCATTTAATTTTATTGAGAATGACAGTTAATTCGTTCAAAAGATTCCAGAAGTAGAATTTAAAGATGAGTATTTTCTGAAGTGTGCTATGCCATACAAGTACTTTTTTATTGGCACATGGGATGCCTTCCTTTCTCACTTATTATTACAGTGCCTATCCTTCTTATTCATTCCTGTACACTTTAAACTCTTGAATTATTTCCTGCAACTCATTGCTGTGACTTTCTTTAAAACGATGCTAGTAGCCCTGTTTATTTCTTCAATGCTAATCAGCAAATCAATTTTTTATTATGTAAATTTCCAGATAATGAAACAAATGAACTAAAATGTAAAATTAAATTGATAGAGTCTAAAACTTTTGTGAATTTGATGGAATATTACTGCTAGTAAATATTTGGCATTGTTATATTTCCTAATTGTTTCAAGAAGAAAAAATGCTTGTTAATACAAGAGCACATTTACTACAAGGATTACTTTATCCATCAAAATTATTTTCATTTTAGATTATTGAATGTTTCTTTATTTCTACCTTCATCCAACAATTTATTACCTTGTAATATCTGCTTTGTTGGCTGGACTGTATCCCTATTGAAGTGGCTGAAGCATGGAAAATAAATACAGTAGTTTTCAACTTACAACCATTCAAAGTTACAATGGCATTGAAAAAGTGATTTATGACTGGTCCTTGCACTTATAACCATTGCAGCATCCCAATGACACATCATCAAAATTTGGGCACTTGGTAACTGATAGATATTTAAGACAATTGCATTGGCCCAGGCTCACATCATCGCAATTTGTGATCTTGTCAGCTGGCTTTTGTCAAGCAAAGTCAATGCAGAAAGCCAGATTTGCTTAATTACCTTATGATGGACTTAACACCTGCAGTGATTCATTTAACACCCATGGCAAAAAAAGTAAAATTGGACCTGACCAATGTAACAACAGTTTATCTTGCTTAGCACAGAACTGATTCCAATTATAGTCACAAATTGAGAATTACTAGCAAAAGTATTAGACTCTAATAATTATATAAATTTGATTGTTGCATAAACTCTATGTCTTTCTACATAGTGAATGAGATACTGGGTCATACTAGGTGGAACTCTTGTCAGATATCCTGAAATGGTAGGTAGTGATGGGATTGCTGAAAATGGTTGGATAGTTATCAGAATCCCACATTTGATAATGAAATTACCCAAACAAAAACGATATATTTGTGCACTTTTAGTTGTTTGTCCTTACTAAGAGGATATATTCATAAAAGTGGGACAATAAAAGATATATGATGATATAAGAATATTTGCTAACCTGAAGATTTTTTATTATATTACAGGAACTGAAATCAGTAGAGAGCAAATCATTTTTAATTTGATAACATCCAGTAACACTCTGTAAGGTGTTTCTTCCTGCCTTTGTAAGACTATGAATGCCTTAAAATTCTGATATCCAGAATGTTAAAATATCCTATCTTGATTGTTCTCCTTATACTTTACATTTTAGGATCTGCTGTTTGGCAGCTGATAGCATCATTTTTAAAGCTTCCAATATCTGGAACTCATTGTATAGTGGGTTCTACTATTGGTTTCTCATTAGTTGCAATTGGCACACAAGGAGTCCAGTGGATGGCACTTGTCAAGATTGGTAAATGATATTCTCTTTATGTATAACATGCAATGAATTTTAGAAAATGTTTTGAAGAATTTCACTATGCTTTCATGTGATACGCAAACTATGAGTTGTCAAGTTTTGTCCAGAATGCTACTGTTTATGAGTTCAGTCATCACTGTAAACTATAGTTTCATTAAGGTAATATACAAAAATTAGACTACAAGCAGCATAGCCAGAAAAGCACAGGAATTATTATTGTTGTTGTTATTGTTGTTGTTATTCCTAGTGTATTCCCACAAGTGCAGGGTCCACTTTTCACATCATTGAGCGCCACTTTGCATGGTCAGCTGCGTCTCCAGGGCGCAGGCCTGCAGCTTGCACATCTTTGATAATAGTGTTTTGCCCTCTTTGTTTGGAAGCCCGCAAGGGTGCCAGAAATGCACAGGAATTCTGATAATTAAATGTTATAGATAATGTATTGGGTTAGAGGTTAGCCTTTTAGAATTATATTACTATGTCTCTGAAGGGAAAGGGGAGAAAAATGTGCTTGAGCCATATGATATATTTTTGTTCTAATGAATCTTAGGATTAATTAAGACAAAAGAAATTTACAAATTGAGATGCAATTTCAAATGTCGCAGGTCCTGAATCCCATACTACAGTTTTCATTTATAACGTAAATGCTTCTATTTGTAGTGTAATTTTTTCTTTCTTCCACTGAGTCATGTCCGAATCTCAGGGACCACGTTGATAAGTCCCTGAGGATTACTTGGCAAGGTTTTTCAAAAGTGGTTTGCCATTGCCTTCTTTCTAGGGTTAAGAAAAAGTGATTAGCCCAAGGCTATCTGGCTTTGTGCCTAAGGTAGGCCTAGAACTCAGAGTTTCTTAATTTCTAGCCTAATATATTGACTTAGCATTTCTCAATCTTAGTAAATTTAAGATAACATGGATTTCAACGCCCAGAATTCCCCATACAGTAAGTTAAAAGTTGCTATGGTTGAAAAACACTGCCTTATCTACTTCACTAAACTAGCTCTCTAATGTAACATATGTGCATTAAAAAAATAAAGCATTCTTAAACTAAGCTATGGAAAATTTTAATATTACTGAAATATTACATGTTGATGTACTTCTGCAACCAATTAAATTTGGTAAAATTAATTGAGTAGACCAAAATTTAGAGATATGCATATAGGTTTCACACAATGTTCAATGGAATCTTATTATGTTTATATTCCTACAAACAATATGTTACTGTTATTTTTAAAAGGTTTTAAAGAATTTAAACTACAGGTGGTCCTCAATTTACACTTCATTTAGTGAGCATTCAAAGTTACAAAGGCACTAAAAAAAGGGACTTGTGACCATTTTTCACACTTATGGCCTTTGCAGCATTTCCATGGTACTTGATCAAAATTTGGACACTTGGCAACTGGTTCATATTTACGACAGTTGCAGTGTACCAGGATCAGATGATTGCCTTTTGCAACCTTCTGACAAGAAAAGTCAATGGGGAATCCAGATTCCATTAACAACACTTAAGTTGTGTGACTAACTTAACAACTGCACTGATTCACTTAACAACTGTGACAAGAAAAGTCATAAAATGGGGCAAAATTCAACATTTAACAAATGTTTCACTTAGTAACAGAAATTTTAGGCTCAATTGTGGTCATAAGTCACGGATTACCTGTATAAATTCAGTATTTATAAACTGCAGTAGTACTTTTATTTAGTTGATTTATATGACATTTTTATAATAGCAGATAAAACCACTTTTATATACATATTGAACTCCAGTGTTGATTTTAAACTGTAAAAGCTATATGGAAAAAACTAAAAAAGTAAGATAGTTAAGTTAATACAAAGAAAAACTAAGGAAACTTGACTTATGAGCGCAGAGTAAAAAAAAATTCTGATGTAATCTTGGAATTGCAGAAAAACATATTTAAGAGTACTTTTAAATATAAATTTACCTAGTATCAGTAGACATAACATCTCTATTGAAATCGTTGGATTCAAACATCTTTACTTTGGCTGAATTTGAGAGTTTTTAAAAATAACTTTGGGTCTATTTAAATAATTATTGGAAAGTAACATAAAGAACAAGTTGTGTTTTGGCGGAATTTTACATTGAATGGAACCTTGCCAATTATTGAATGTAATATTTTTTAAAAATTTATATTCAGTTGCTTCCTGGTTTATCTCCCCACTACTATCTGGTATGATGTCTGGTGCGCTGTTTCTCTTGATCAGATTTTTCATCTTAAATAAGGTTGGTACTACTGATACCATAACAATGTATTGATGCTATTTGTATACCTCATTCCCATCAGGCACATACTGAAAGACATTATTTGTTATAAAGATAAGGCATTTAATGATGTTTATATTTATTTTGCAGTATGTCTACAAACTCTGGTTCACAAAAACAAAATAGTAATATTGCATTAAAACCATAATGCCAATAATAAAATGAAAATGATATACAAATTAGAATGAAACATAAATAGTACCTGTTAATTTCTAAAGATGTTTCTGACATTTAAGCATTTATTACATAATAGTATTTCTATAATAAGGTCTGCACACCTAGTTGGTTTAAAAAGGTAGATCCTCAGTTTCTAAACTGTTTTGGTTAAAATAATAAAGTCTCTCTTTCATAAACACATTTTAATGTTACTCTAAAAATTACATTGTCTGTGATTTTCTGTCTGTCAATAACTTTCCTGGTACAACAATCATTTTTTTTTTAATACAGAAGGACATATTAAGTATAAGTAGTCATTGGTGTGATTGATCACGTAGCAACCTTTTCATCTCCCCAAAAGTTACTTTTGATTCTGCCCTGAATTTATGATTACTGCAGTGACTTCACTGCCCTTATGACTGACCCACAGGGATACTGCAATGCCTGCCCGCCTCTCTCCTCCCATTTACCCCTGGCCATGTCCTCACAGCTCTTTGGCCTGCTTCCCATCCCAGGAACTCTTGAAAGGTACCCTTTGCTTACCTTACAGAGCTCCAGAGCTTGGAATAGGGAAGCATACCAAGTTGGTTTTCTGCTAGGCTACTTAGTACCATCCCAGTGGCTTCTAGGTTGAATTGTGGTAGCACTGAAAAGGCAGTTCGTTCCAGGATGCAGCTACATAGCCCAAGGAAGGAGTGTTTTGTTCTGCTGTCCTAACATGGTCTATGCATTAATGCAGAAAACTCTGGACACATTGCATTAGGGAAGCAGAATAGACTGTTTCATTGCTGGGTAATGTGGGGTGATCCAGAAAATGCCCACCATTTTTGGAGCAATCACTATTCAATGTGGCCATTTGGAAAATGACCAGATTTGGATCTCTGTCATTTGGACAAGCAGTGAAGTTCCTATCTCAAATTCCAAAGCTCTGGAAACTTTGAAATCTAGGAAAAGTAGGAGTGGGGTATATTGGGTGGTAAGCAGGAACAAGGTTTGTAGGAACCTTGCAGGGGTGTGGAGTGCTGTAGAGACCAAAGTATACCCAATCAAGAAGAGAAGAGAATCTGAAATTAAGAAGAAACTTCCTAACAGTGAGGACAATGAATCAGTTGAATAGCTTACTTCAGACATTATATTTAACTTGTAAATGATTGACAAATCAAATAAATAAATAAAATAAAATAAAAATAAAATAGTATAGGGTCTCTTGTTTGGTCCCTTCCAGCTCTATTCTGATGGATTGATTGATGACTTCATCAGAGAGATTAGGAAGGGAGTTGTCAAATGAGATAGTCTTGTCTAATGATTATCATGACTTGCAATCCTAATGGAAGGCTCTATTATGGTTGTAGGTTGAGAACTGCTTTTGGATTTAAGATAAAAAGAAGAAAAATCTTCACAGTCTTATCTCTCCCAATATTTCAGCTATAATTATACACTTTAGAGATATATTTTTTTCTATTAAAGTTCATCTAACCTCTCTAATAGAGGTTAGACATCCTCCTCTCAGAAAAATTCCTCCTTTTGTTGCAATATATTCTTATTTGGCAGAGAAACATCTGCCTCTGGATGTAAATATGTACATACTTGATATGAGTTTTTACTTTAGATTAATCCTCAATAACAGCCTGGAATAAAACCCACAACTATGTTAATTTTATTTATAAAATAGATTTGAAACACTATACTTAATTCTTTTTGAAAAGTACAGCTTTTAAAACAGAACTCCATGACATATTTTCAAATGGAAATTAAATAATGAAACCAATGTTTAATAAATAGATAACATATGAAATTTAAAAAAAATAGAAAAAGAAAACATTTTGTATCCTGATTCCTTTGCCTCCACTTTTCATAAAGTTTTATTTCTTCCTCCCTTGTTTCTGGCATACTAAACTATAAATACTTTGGTATATGCAATTGAAAAATGTTGGTGATAAAATCTCCCTAGCAAGACTTTGTATTCTCCCTTACATAAATAGCAAGTGAAGACTATACTGTAGAATTTAAATATTCCCTTGAAATTGGAGAACATTCTATTGCAGCTAAAACATTACAAAGAAAGATCTTTGCAGCTGATCCCTGGCTAAAACAATAGATAGCCTGGTATATGTTGGTAGGGCAAAAAAGCAGTACTTTGAATTACCATTCCTCTCAGCAATTATATAATAAATAATAACAAACATAAAAATCTGGCTTTTGAAGTCCTAGGTAATTTATGAAAAGGTCAAACATCTCTTGATAGTTCTACCTCCTCCATTTTTCTTTGAGAGGTGAATTCTTGTAGAACTTTGTCTAATGCTTTGTAATGTCTATTCAAGATAACTTTCTGTATATTTAATCCTGAATGGGTTACCAAAATAGCGAGACAGGTGAGAGTATGATAAGTTATTGAATAGATTAGGGAATGTATTTTATTCAGTGGAAATAATTCAGATCTTCAAATCTTACCACCATTCTTTAAAATGAAGTATGTGCTCTACTTTTCTAGGCTGATGGGACTATCTTTTTTCTTCTATAAGAGAATAATATTATATGGCTCCCTAATAACAATGTATATTCGACATCAATGTCAGTTTTTGCCTTTTCTAGGGGAGAATACTGAACTAGCCAAAATTTACCTTCTATAATTTTAAAATTAAAAAATATAGTAGATCAACATTGTATATTCTCATTTTATTCTTATGATGATGGGGCTGATGTCAGAAATCAGAAGCCCCAGGTTACCTTTTGATCACTGCATGTTTTTCTAAGCAGACTGAAATAATTTTAGTGTTAAAAATGTTGAGAGGATAATGTATTGATTTGTTAAAAAACAATCTGATTATATCATTTACATCTCAAACATTCTTATTTTTTTAACGTAGGAAGATCCAGTACCAAATGGTCTTCGTGCTCTTCCAGTATTCTATGCTGCTACAATAACTATTAATGTGTTCTCCATAATGTATACGGGTGCTCCGGGTGAGTAGATGGAGTTTGCTGTTAAATGATTGTTTTGTCCTTTGGAACACAGAATATAATTTTGTACTCTTCCCACCTTAATTTAGTCTGGCTTTTTATTTCCAACAAAAGAGTAATGTCTGCAAGCCAAGGTTTTTCTAAAAGTTAGACACAATACTTGCAATATTTGGCTTGAAAAACAGCAATTTCTGTACATATGTCCTTTTTTAATTTAAGTTAATTAGAGTAAGACTATTCTCCTTATGAGAGGTTAAACATTAAATCCAACGTTTCATAATATTTCTCATGTTTTATGATTTTAATATAAATTTTAATAAGTTCAGTTGTCATAATATATTTTTCTGTCCAATCCAGAAAAAGGAGATGGGATGCAATGTTCTGCTTTATAATAATACCAACATTTTTGTAAAATGAAATTTATATCGTTGTTTTATAAAGAAAGTTACTTAATTTTCTGATTTAATGGCTTATATTTCTGAAATAATATTCCAGATCCTCTCTATAAAACATAAGAGTTACGTAAGAAATTCACACTTTTATTTTCTTCCTTTTTCAGTCCTAGGAATTACACTTCCTATATGGGCAATAGCACTGATATCAATTGGTGTATCAATTGTATTTGCTGTCTTAGTGTGGATATTTGTATGTCCATGGATGAAAAGAAAAATAGCAAGTATGTTTTTTTCATAAAATAATGGTTGAAGTAATCTTATTTTGAAATTTTCACATGAAGACTTCTAGAACACTGCTATAATATTTTAATAACACTCTATAAGTATTTGTATATTGAATTCTGTAAGACTGATATTTTATTGCTTGCAGTTTAAAAATTACCATGAACCCAAATGCAATTTTATTATATACAAGAAAGCAAATTGTGTATAAAAGAAATTAAATTGTACAAAATTGCTTTTAACTAAGTGCAGAATATTTTGGTCCTGGCAAAAATATTTCTTCTTTGCAACATACTTTGAAGAAAGAATTAAGAAAACAGATTAAAGTTTGGTAATCCAAACTAAATAGATGATGATTATGCTAAAACATTTTTATTTTATTTGTGTGAAGTTATATATGAACTGTGTCTCTAGCTAACAAAATAGTAAATTATTGTATCACTGTAGTCAGTTTGCTTAAAAGGACATCAGTCATGTTGACCTTGAAAGGTACCATATTTTTTGATATTTAAGATGCACTCCTCCTCACCAAGGGTGGGTGGAAATGTCTGTGCATCTTTTACAGCAAATGTTGCCGAAGCCCTACCCACTCACCGGCCCCACCTTCAGTCTCTGCCTCCATGCAGCAAAAAGCCTGGTAAGCTTCAGCACAGCCTGATTTAGCATGAGCAACTGATTGTCAGTTGGATCTGCCTCCCAGAATACCGATGATCAGCTGTTCCAGACTGCAGGGATCGCTATAACCTATCGCCACCTCCGCACATCCCATTTTCAGCCTCCACACACCCTGTTTTCGGCCTCCACATGCCCTATGGGATGTGCGGAGGCTGAAAATGGGACACCCGGAGGCCAAAAACAGGGCATGTGGAGGCCGAAAATGGGGGGCACAGAAGCAATGATAGGCAGTGGCGATTCCTGCAGAGTGGAACAGATGATCATCGGTATTCCAGGAGGCAGGGCCAATCAACAATCAGCTCCTCGTGTTAAATCAGGCTGTGCTGAAGCTGACCTTGCTGTTTGCTGCAAGGAGGCAAATTGCTGGGAGGCAGAGACAGATATTTTTGTTCTTGTTTTCCTCCCCGTAATCTAGGTGCGTCTTATAGTTTGGAGTGTCTTATAGTTCAAAAAAATATGATAATTGTGTAAATGAATTATTGTTTATAAATTCCTGTATTTTATCTAGGTCGTTTAAAGAAGGAAACTGCACTATCAAAAATATCTGATGAAAGCATTGACAAAATTCAAGAAGAGGATATGCCTGTCTTTAAAGAACTTCCTGGTGTAAAAGAAAGTGATGAAAGTACTATTCCCCTGACTAGCTGTGGAACAGAAGATGCTGGTGTATCAGATAATATTGCAAATGGTAGTCATCCACGTGTACCTTATGGTAGGAAATTTAGAACTCATGTATTGTTTCTCTACATTTTATGTGTAGTGTCAGACTGCTATGTATTAATGCTCTAGATCTCTAACAAATTTATAATTATCACAATTAATACAATCAAAATATATTTTTTTCTCTGAATAATGTGTATACAGACTTATATATAGCTCTAGCCTCCACCAGACCTCGTCAATTATGCATCATCCTTGAAAAAAGATCTAGCATGCATACATCCTTTGTCTTCATCTTTTCTGTCATTTCATTTCAGAATTATTTGTGGTATCTATTTATCTACTCGCATTTGCATGCTTTCAAACTGCCAGGTTGGTAGGAGCTAGAGCAAAGATGGAGCTCATCCCATTTCATAGTACTCAGGATTTGAACCTGAGCTTTCCAGCCAATAAATCAGCAGAGCCATTGTGCCACCTCTGTAGCGAATATGGCACTAGTTAAATCCTTCCTCCTTTCGTATCTTATTGAATTAATTTTAGTCTTGGTCCTTTTTAACTTTGACAGAGCCCACCCAGTTCTGGATGCTTTCTTAAATTTTAGCCTGTAGCTGGACAGAAGGAAGGGCTTGGCACTTTTAATGCATTTTAATTTGAACTACAGGTAATCCTCCACTCATAAACACAATTGGATCTGGAATTTTCATTGTTATGACTGGATTTTACAATTGCTTTCACAAATTGCAATCATGTCTGCAGGATGTTGCAACCAGTTGCAAATACAGGCCAGTTTCTAACTGCCTGAATAGCAATTATATGTCCACAAGAATGGTGCAATGGTTTAAATGTGAACTTTCTGAGGCAGTTGTACCCTCATTAAACAAATTGTTGTGAGTTGAGGATTATCTGTGGATATATTTTCTTAAATAAATAAAATCTACTATTTCTATTGCTTTTATTGTCCTATTTGCATTTGCTAATGAAGACTTGTGAAAAAAAAAATAGAAAATAAAGAAGCAATATTTTCTGAAATGTGTTGCAAACCTTTTGAATTTTCTTTGGTGAATAAGATTTTTCTATAATATTTCAGGAAGGGCATTTTCAATGACTCACAGTATGGTGAAATCACCTGTCTCCAATGGTACATTTAATTTTGATGGCCACATGAAGAGTGATATCCATGTGTACCACACTGTGCACAAAGACTCGGGATTGTATAAAGACTTACTGCACAAAATACATCTAGATAGGGGGAATGAAGATAGGCCTTCGCAAGAAAATAACTACAAGTTACTGCGGCGCAACAATAGCTACACTTGTTACACAGCTGCCATATGTGGGATGCCTGTGCATTCTTCCTTCAAGGCTGCTGACATGTCAACCCCAGAAGACAGTGAAAAGCTAGTCACAGACACAGTATCTTATTCCAAAAAGAGGGTTCGCTATGACAGCTACTCCAGCTATTGCAATGCTGTAGCTGAAGCAGAAATTGAAGCAGAGGAAGGTGGTGTAGAGATGAAATTGGCATCAGAGTTAGTAGATCCTAATAATCCCAATGAAGATACTGCAGAAGAAGAGAGAGATGAACGGGACTCCTCAGAGGTCCATCTGCTTTTTCACTTCCTCCAAATCTTGACAGCTTGCTTTGGGTCTTTTGCTCATGGAGGTAATGATGTCAGGTAAGTAATAATGCCTGCATGTTAGTTCCTTTATAGCAATTTGTGAGTGTTGTGACTTGGTTCCAGTTGTTGAGAGTTCTTATAACATTATGGTATTCACTGATTTTCAGCTATTTTAAACATTTAAGATGCTTATTAAAATGGTTTTATCTGTAACTTTATATCAACTTTGACCTATTTCTTGCGGTAGTTCGTACTCATTTGCATGAAAAATAACACAGTTAAACCAGCATGAGCATATAAACTTACCAAGCTAAACTCTCATAACAAAAAGAGACTGTAATGTCTTACTTTCGTGTATTTGTTCTTCAAGATAGAGGCCAACTATTGCTAATAATTCAAAAATATCCTGTGCTTTCCTTCTTTTCCAAGTATTTTTAGAAGGGAAATTAGAATTAGCAATTGTAAAATCCAGCTATGTTATAAACGGGAAATGATACCATTTAATTCCTTATAACTGTCCACAAGATTTTGTATGATTGGTTAGAATAGCAGTTCATTCCAGGAAGAATGGAAAGCAGATGGTTATTATCAGATACCCTGGCTTGAAGACATTGGTGAGCTATAGTATTCAAGTGTTGCTGTTTTAACCTTGTGGGTTTTTTATAGTTTTTGCTTCTTTATTATTTCCTCTCCTTTTTTAGAAATATAATAGCATCTCCGAAATTATATTCTGTGAGTACTTACTGGAGTTTCTGCAATACCAAATTGTCAATGGCAGATAAACAGCTTGAGAGACACTTCATTGGTATTATGGAAACATCCATACCTTTTCAAGACAGGACCATGCTGTTTTTTGCAGGAGAAAGGGGGGTGGAGAGGACAACCAGACTCAAAAGTTCTCCCTTAACATTAAACATTGTAATTTTGCCATAATAGTTTATTTAAAGGATTACAGGCATGAAACACTATTCATACATAGAAAATGGAGTATATGGAAATCCTGTTGACAGGTAATTACCAATTTTACATTGGCTATTAAATGTATTACAAGCACAATATAATATTTTTGTGACCTGTTTGCTGTTGCCTATAATTTGACTTTTTGAGAGTCACTATTATCAAACAGAATGGTTTTTCCATTTAGCAACTTTCAATCTTTTGCTTCTGTTTTTTTTTTCCTGGGGTGAGGGAAGGATAATCCTTTGTTTATACCATTACAATGTGGAGGGCTTTTAAGGAATCCTTATGGCATTTGGAAGGGATTTTTCCCCCAAAATATTTTTTTTATGTAAATGTTTTCATTCACCCTGAGTTGACAAATACTGCACATTAATATGTTGTGGAGAAGCTCTGATTCAGTGGAATATGAATAGAACTATAATTAAATGTTATATCCATAGTTATTCAGAATCTGGATCCATGGAGTGCATTTCCATTCACATTAGACTCTATCAGATGCTGGGACTTGTCATGTTGTGCTGAAAATTCTTCAAAGCTGGTGAAACTAATAAATGGTTACTGTCCCATTTTTAAAATATAAAATCTATTAACACTAATGTGTCTTTTCCTTTAGATAAATCATGATTAGAAGAGATAGAAAGAAATTACAGTAAATTTATGTTTATATCAGCATAATCAACCTAATTTTATATCTGTGGTGGGTTTTTTTAAAGAAAAAAAACTATAAAAACTAACATTCTACAAAGTAGCCGGGACAAATATTACTTCAGTATGCATTCACTGGGACCCCTGCTTGTTTAACTACTAGTAGAATAGGAGGCATCTTTACAGAGTTGTTCCCATTTCCAGTGGGGTAAAATCCTCTTCACTTACTGCAGGCTCTTGCGGTTGAATATCTAAATTTCCACAATATGTCAAAAACAAAGGGAGATTTGCTAGTCAAAAAACTCCAGCATCCTAATTTGAGTCCCTAGTACTTTTATTTGGACTGCATCTAAAATTATTGGTTTTTTTTCTGTCTGATCAGAAACCAGATTAAAACATATCTCCCCCCACAAAAAAAAAAATATTACTAGGGAACAGATAAGAATTATACTACCTGCTCTTAATTTATATTGTATCTCTTTGTGAAGTTTAAGTATAAGGAAGATGATGGTAATGAATTTATACATGCTGAAAACAGGATAAAAAGATAATGAAGAAAATAAATGGCTTGGAGCCCATCATGACATGATGTTTATCAGGTTCCCCAACTTGCCGGCTTTATTATTCTGTAGATTCCTATAATAAAAATTAAGCAAAAATCTAGAAATATTATTTGCAATATCTCTTGCCCTAATGTCAGGGGTGGGATTCAAATTTTTTAACAACCGGTTCTATGGGTGTGGCATAGTTGGTGGGCATGGCTTGGTGGTCATTTGACTGGGTGGATGTGGTTTGGTGGCCATGTTATTGGCTGGGCATCGTCAACTCAATATCACTCACATCGAGGCACGCATCTCCTCGCCTGACCTCTCATGACTGTGGGGATGCTGCAACAGTTGTAAGTGTGAAAAATGGTCATAAGTCATTTTTTTCAGTGCCATTGTAACTTTGAATAGTCACTCCACACAAAGTACCAGCAAAGGAGGGGAAAAAAACTCCAGAGAAGTTCTTGAGACAGAAAGTCTAGTCCTGCCAAGAATGTAAAAAGGGTTAACGGAGAGGCAGTTTCTGTAAGCAACACCAGAATGTTTCCTTCCTGCCTTCCTTACAGGATTAGGCCAGTAATTTCTTCTAACAACTGGTTCTCCGAACTGCTTAGAATGTTAACAACCGGTTCTAATGAATAAGCGCGAACTGGTAGAATCCCACTCCTGCCTAATGTAGATACAATTGGTACCACTAGAAAATAAAGCAGTTTATGACTACAAGCCAGTGCTTATTTTATCAACAAGAAGATAGAAGATAAAAATATCAACAAGATGATAAAAGTAAACTTGGATGATATAGTGTATCATGAGAAGTTAGTTGTAACTGGAAAGTTAGTTCACAGTTTCTTTCTGGGAAGGTATGTTTTGGATTGACTGTCTTCCCATGGCATTCATTTTGTATTTGAGGGGCTGTCACAAAGAAGAGCGAGTTAGCCTATTTTCCAAAGCAGGATAGAAACTAATCAATGAGAGAAACAACCTAGAACTAAGGAGAAATTTCCTGACAATAAGAAAAATGAAGCAGTGGAACACCTTGCCTTCAGAAGTTGCAGATGCTCCATCACAGGAAGTGTTTAAGAAGAGTTTGGACAACCACTGATCCATTAATTTCTTTTTCGTCAGTGGTTAATAGTTTCTATATATGCATTTTTGTTATTTAATGGAAGAAATTAGTATAGCTGCTCATTTGAACAACTGCAATTCTGGGCAGTGTACAGTTAACAAAACAAAAACAAAAATCAATAAGTGATCAGGATCCCAAATTTATAATACTCCTTCCAGGAGGAAACTCTGAACAACTTGGCCTGATGTCTGAGGAAATTGGTGGGCCTAGATACAAATGTTTAGTCATTAATGTCATTTGAAATCAAGGGCTTTTAAAGATTTTGTTAAACCATTTCATATCTGCTTTGCACTCTGTCAGATAGAACTTTTGCCCTTGATTCCAGCTGGATATTTTGTCAAGGCACTTAGACTAACTATAATCAGTGGTAGTTTGGGACTGATATCTTCAATCCCTGAATTATACATTCTCTGGAGTCTCCATTGACACTCATCTGAGAAAGGACTGGTGCTGATATATTAAACTTGGGCTATTGTATCTAGCATTTTTGTTATCCTTCTGATAATCAAGTTGATGCTTTCTTAGTTTGGAAGATTACTGTGTGACAACAATGCACCCTTCTATTTTGACCACGTTTCAAATTTGTTTATTAAAGAGATATAGCCATCTTATTAACATTATAAAAATTCAATTAAAAAGGTATTGTTTCCCTAGTTTTCGGTACCAGATACTGTTTAAAATCTGTATCAATATTTTTATCAAAGGAATAACACAATGCAAATAGTGCCAGGCAGGAACTAGAAATTATCCAACTGATGTTATAACATAGAAAAATGGCCACCAAAATGCTTATGAATATTTTTTACATTTACAGTCTGTCAAACCCCTCTTTTGGTGGTATGCAAATATACGTTAGAAACAATATGCAGTAAACAAAAACCAAACAATAAATTACCAATAACTAATGAAAAGCTCAGAATAAAGTTGAGTCAACCAAACCAAAATGATATCAAGACCAAATGCTCTATGGAAGAGTTCTGATTTGAGCAGCTTCTGGAAGCCAATTAGGGTAAGAACCAACTGAATGTCCTGGAAGGACCTTCCAAAGAAACACTAAAAAATGCACTGATGACTTTTAGCTCTTCTCACATTCTTAAAGTGAATCACTGCTAATAAGTTTTTCTGGTAAACTGAACTAGTTGGGCAAATTCCAACTGCAGTTTTAGATTTTTAAGTTTACATATTACATTCCCTGCGTAAGTGTGAGAATAAAAAGTTGCTGAAACTGAATAAAACATTGCTGTGATTGTGTGAGTGAGCAAATAACGATTAAGGTGTTGGATTAAGAGCCGGGAGATATGATCCACCCTCCGCCACAGACATTCCCGGATGACTTTGGACTAGTCATTTTCTTTCAGCACAAATTACTTCACATGTTGTTTGAAGATAAATAGGAAAGGAAATACTATGCTGTCTTGAGCTCCTGAATGAAATCCAGGATATCAATGTAATAAATAGATGTTTTATTTTTTTCCATTTGTAAGTATATGAAAAACAATCAATCTGAATAAGTTTCTATTCTCCTGTTCTTGTCCCACACTTTCATTTCTCTGCTCTTGTTGGGAAATTTATTTTCTGTAATGAACATATATATATTTATTAGCATTATGTAAAATGGTTTAAAATTGAAAAATTTAAAGCTTGAAATACTGTATTTAGAGTTTTTAAATACTGTAAGCTCATTTCAGATTTGTTTCAAATTTATTTATTGTAAATTAAATTGTTTTGAAATTTATTCAATTTATTTGTCCAGTGACAAATTACTCAACATTGTTCAGAAATGCTGTATATTAATAATGGTAGTACAATAACAGAGGGTTATTCTCCTTCAAATCTTCTTTTAATATCTCTCATCTCATCTTAATTATGGGTCATAAACCCAATGAAATAATAATTCTGCTTTTGAATTACTACAATTTCAATCTTTTAAGTAGGTATTATTACACAACCAGTCTCAGAAAAAATGAGCAAAACATATATGTTTTGTCACATCAAGATGATAGATGGTTGTTTTATCAATTGGATTTCCTTAAAACAACCACAATTTTTTCCAGGCTTGCACAAAAGTCTGACTGCTCAACAAATAGCAGAAAAATGTATGTATGAAGTCCAATGTCTTCGAAGTCATTTGTCAGAATGAAAGAGTTCTAATATCTGGCACTACTTTTCATGAACTTCCTAAGACTTTTCTAATGTCTATTGTGTATTCCAAGCTGATATGTGTTGAGTCCTATATTTTATTTTTAAATTCCAGTCCACTTTTAATTGCATGATTTTTTAAATGGCTCATGCAAATGGCCCTGAACATTGAGGAAGCAAAGGAGGGAACCCCTGCTTTTTATCTCTTCACCAATCTACCTTTGTGTTCAAGATGAATATAAAACAAGGTCTTTTTTAGACTCCTCTTGGTAAATGCATAGATTTGCAATAGGGAAAACTTCACCTGAGGAAACCAGACTTGATAACATTTAGAGCTTCAAACCAAATGTTAGATTTGATCTCAGAAATGAACTTGGGGTTAATGTTGCCGTACTAACAATTACATAGTCAATAGTTCTGAAGTCATCTGGGCATAAATATCATAAACCAATGATAAACTATCAGCAAAGTACTTTAATGGCTGGTCTGTGTTAAGTAATATTTACGAGTCATTTGCGAGAGTCTTTTTGGTATTCTCTAATAGCATAACAGCATGGCCACTATCCTCAGGGAAGCAAGAAATTAAGAACAATCTCAAGAGAGATTGAGAAGACAGTATAAAGCTAACGCTTATAGAAAATGGCTCTTTGTAAGAAGCTAGTCTAAATTACATTAAGATGGTCTGCAGGCTATTTCAGCAAAGCATTTAGGATTTGATGTTATATTTTCTTCTTTAGCAATGCTATAGGCCCTTTGGTTGCCCTCTGGCTTATATATGATCAGGGTCGTGTAATGCAAGATGCTCCTACTCCTGTTTGGCTCCTACTGTATGGAGGCATTGGCATCTGTGTAGGCCTCTGGGTTTGGGGAAGACGAGTGATCCAAACAATGGGAAAAGACCTCACACCTATCACACCATCAAGGTAAGTGCATGTTGAGTAGATAATGCTTACTTTGATAAATTTTGCCTTGGCATCTTTGCCCCTAATTATTTTTGCTTTTGAACTGAGTTGAATATCTTGTCTTTAAACTAACATAATATGCCTAAATTGTCGAGGGCTAGTTGAGCTTTAGAAAAGTCTGAAGATGTCTTGAAAAGCATAGAGAAAAGGCATAAATCAAAGTAGTTTAGTTTTGCTTTCCAAAACTAAAAACTGGATCCATGATTTTATTTGTTTTTAATGCATACTAGAATTCTGCTGCTAACCTAATTGCTAATTAAGCCTTAATGTCTTGGAATATAGATTAGATATCAGGTATCAGAAAGCTGCTTCACTAATTTAATGTGGATGTATGTGTGTGTATATATAGTTTTCATTATCCAGCAGCTTCTTACTCTTTTAATATAACTCAATGATCAAACATTGGAGGAAAGCATTTGAAGAAGAATGGGTAAGCTTTTGGCATGTTGCAAGGTATAAACCCAGACTGATAGATCAAGATTTTTTTTAAAAAAAAGGAGTGACTGTGAAGTGTTTTCTTATGCTTCCTGCAGTGGTTTCACTATTGAGTTGGCTTCGGCGTTCACAGTTGTGATAGCTTCCAATGTTGGACTTCCTGTCAGTACCACACACTGCAAGGTATGCCTTTGCCCTGTGACTACAGCCAAGCTGGTCTGGATTATTCATTTTTATTTTTTTAACCTTGCTGCTCAGATCAGTTTATAATGGCATGATACTACAGTAAATTGGATGTAGAAGACATTCCTCCTCATATTTTTATAAAATACATGATATAGGTGGTTTTACTTCCCTTCTCAAACATTTCATTATCTTTCAAGTTTTATACAGCTGAGCACTTTTAAACTTGTCAGCGCTAATTTATAACTAAATCCACAGCCACATTCAATTTTATATAGCTATGTTTTCCTTTCAAAGACAGCCATTTGATTTTTGCATACCATTTCATGGATCTTGTGAAAAAACTAATATGCTTTTTATTTGATGCCGAAATATTCATATGGCTATGCAATTGCACAAGAGTATCAAATATAAATTCCATCTACATTTTAAAAGTAAAAGGGGGAAAAATCTAACAATGAGGATAGAACTAAGGCATTTTATCACCTGATACAGATAGTCTAAATATGAATACAGTAAGCTAAAACAATCTGTATTAGGCTTTCCTTGGGTGCTGTCTCAAGGTTTGTTGATAGATTTGGCTCTGAATAGCCATATTTTTTTGTGGGAGTCATGCCACATGAACTTTGATCTGTTGCATTCTTCTTTGCCAAGAGGCTCTGACATTTTACATCCTTCATCCTGTCACTTTCCTGATGAATGCATGGCATGGGATTTCCTGTGTGTCACTTTAATGCTACAAAATCTCCATCTGTCTCTTTTTATTTCTTCACAGTGGATTTTGCATTGAAGTTATGTGTGCGCTAACCGTACTTGTAGCCTCAAATGTGGGTATTCCAATAAGCTCCACTCATTGCAAGGTATTGGAGTTTGCAGTGGTCATACCAATTAAACACATTCAAAATCATTTAAGAACTTAATTAAATAGTACATTCTGATTTTTCCCCATTTTGCCTTCACTATGTAATATCTCGTGACATACAATATATTACATTGCTTACAACATCAATAATCAAAACTCAAAATGTGGATTTTTTATTTACCTTCAAAAATGCTTTAAAAATTTGAGTAATAAGTTCTTCGAAATAATAGGAAAATGATTTTTAAAACAAATATTCGAATATTCAGACCATAGTTTATTATTTTTATTGCTTATTATTTTTGCAACTTGTGAATTACATTGTAGAATTTATTTTAATAGTCAATTAACAAGCAATAAACTTAACATTTTAGTATTCTTGCTTCTGCATATTAAATTTAATGTTAGGTTTGCATTAATATTCTTTGTCTCACAAATATTTTTTTTCATTATGAACACTTGTGGATTATAGAATGTAAAAGTTAGGGGGAGTACCACAAGTGCAGTGCAGTCTAAGTCACAACTTTTCTATTTGAAGGCAAATGGTGTTTAATTTCAAACCAATATAAGCCTAGCTGTTTGAAATTCTAGAAATCGTAGCTTTTTAGTGATGAACTTAACTGCTTTTCTAATATGTATTATTAAAATAAATACATTAAATTCATATAATGTATAAAATTGCTTCTAAAAACCAGTATAACTGATGCCCTTTTAAAATTTGGAGAGAAAAAATGAATTCAAACACATAAATGGCATTTTTTTAAGTTCACTGTTTAAATAAAATGTGGTGCTGTTTACATTCTGTTTTTTACTAGAATTCCATGTTCTTTCTTTATAAATTCTTTTTAAAGGCAATGTCAACTGTCCCACTGCATTAAACAGCAAAAGAAACTCCTGGGACATTTTTTCTCCAAGAGTATAAATTTACTGAAAAGCCATATGGGTACAGAAATAGAAAAACCAGTTCTGATGTTTTCGTGTACAAACAACAACGGAAATTTTTTTCTTTGCCCCCTGAACCTCCCAATCAGTTGCACTTTTTTATTTTACAATGGCCTTTCTGCCAGATGACAATCTTGAGGTTTGGATCTGTCCCATGCTTCCAGAGAATTTGCATTTTGGAGTTCCCTCCCAATGCCTCCCCTACCTCCTTCCATAACTGTTGTCTGGTTGTAAGCAGGGTCATAACAACCAGGCTAGAACTTCAGACTCATCTGTTACTTTTGCATGTTCCACTCCCCCTAGTTTTTTTCTTAATTTTGTCGAAAAGAAGAAAAAAGCTAGCCAAAAAGGTGATGGAGATATTATTGGTGAGTCTGATCAGCTGGAAATCGTAAAAAAACCCTAAAAGAATGAGCAAGGGATTAAGATAGTAGAAAACATCTGGGTAATGGTACTGATTATTTGATATAGTAGGATGAAGTGTAGATGTTTATATTCCAGTATGAAATGCATTGAAACAATTGACAAATACTGCAATTAGCAGTCACATGCTTGCAGATTTCAGGTCCAGATAAAAAACAACAACTGAACACTATTCATGTACTAGTAACAGAGCAAAAGAGCTTGGGAGCAAGGTTTGGGACTATAGGAGATTTAATAACTATCCTCTCATTTAATAGTTGATCAGGTAGCAATTGAATTTTAGTTATGGGCACTATCATCTGTCATTCTTGAATGCTGAAAATTGTGTCCTCCAATAGGTTTCTGCTGTGCCTGGCACCTAAAATGTGCTGCTAAAAATGTGCTACAACTACACTGCCAACGTATATTACATGAGGGAAATTCATTCTTGTGCGCATGAGAAGAGTGCAACCATATTTTTTTTCTTTGAAATATGTGTTGATGCTTCATGGAATGCCATTCTAGATGGTGTCCTAATCCTTGCTATTAATCATTCACCTAGCAATTAAGAGGGATTGAAAAGTCATAGAATCCAGATAAAAATGAGTAGAAGCAATTAGCTTCTATACATATTTATTCTAAGGGTTTACAGTGTTTTGAATTTGATTCCCAAAATTACTTTAGAGCATTTAATCTACCATGTTTACACCTTTTTAAAGCAATCACATTTTTCTGGGGTCACAGAACAGATTCTTGGAATTTATTTGTTTGTTTGTTTGTTTGCAATCCATTTCCAAAATAATGGGGTTGGTTGATCAGAAAGAGTCATTTGACTAACTTTTAAGATACATTAAATTGGATTATGTTGTTGTCAATAATTGGATAGAATTGAAAACTTTTAGAATATGACTTGATTTGCCAAGAAATAATAAGTGAAGTGGAATATGTCTATAGAAATATGCCTTTGTATAAATTCATGTACCCATGAAACAGGTACTTATATGCAACAACAACCTAAATTCCTTTTTGACATTTTAAGTAAAAATTACTCTATGTTGCAAAGCTTGAAAAGATCTTTGATTGGCAGCATTTATTAAAGTTGCTCCATATACAAATGAATAAGAAATTTAAATGTCAACAATTTTTTACAGCTTTTTAACTTTGGGCATCAGCTGACTGGCATTTATTTATAAACTGGGGTCCATAAATATGGTTGTTTAATGGTCACAGCACATTAACCTTTCTGATAATGTTGAGAAAGTGCAGGGTTGGGTTGTCAATTATACCTAGGATTAAAATGTAACTTATTAAAGCGAACAGTTTTTCATTGCATCAGACATTAGACATACTTGTTGGTGGTTACTCTGATAACTAACCCATCCCTTTCCCCAAATCACTGCTGTGTGCCATGTAACTCACAATGTAGTGTGATGATGGTGATCAATAAAGAATTCCTGGCTATTTAAACAAGCAAAATTTATTGACCCTTAGTCACATATGCATAATATATATATCTAAACATATTAAGATAAATTTAATTCTAACTTTCTTCTCAAACTTCCAAGGTTGGTTCTGTGGTCGCTGTTGGTTGGATACGATCCAAGAAGGCTGTTGACTGGCACCTCTTCCGCAATATCTTTCTAGCTTGGTTTGTGACTGTCCCTGTTGCTGGCTTATTCAGTGCTGGCATTATGGCAATCTTAATGTATGGAATATTACCATATGTCTGATACTTTACTGTTCTTTCCAGAAAAAAAGGGAGTATCTCTTTTAAGTAAAAGAAGTCTCACCCTCAATACAGAACTCCCTGATCAACCATACAGTAAGAGATAGTCTGCAAGTCATCTAACATCTACTGTACATACTATGAGTATCTTTGGTGCCATTTCTTCTGTACAATATGTGTGTGTCTGTGTGTGTGTGTGTGTCTGTGTGTGTATATAGACACACACGCATATACATACACGCTTGTAGTTGATAATACTACCTTAAGTTATAAGTGAGATGAAAATAATTGCCTAGAACTTTATCTCTAGTAAGACTTGTATATAATGCATCATTTAGTGGTGATTTTTAAAACCCATTAGGGAAGCTGGGACATTTGTCAATATAATAATATATGATAAAGCAAAATATAAACTGAGTAAGATTCTTTTTTGAAAAAAAGTTTAATGATACTGAAACAAAATAGTACAAAAGTACATTGGTAAAATGTGGTTCATATCATATTGTTGTGTATAATACTGTATGCACATTGATTTTATAAATACTTTTAAAATGTAGCTTTTTAATGTTGCATTTCCCTTATATATTTTGGATAAGAAAGTTTAGACAGTACCAAAGAAGGGGAATAGCTTGACAGTATTATACTGTTTGTCAGTATGTATATTTGTATTGCTCTCCTTCCCTAAATATTTTAATTAGCATTCTTTTCTACTCATCAAACACCAGCAATGCCACGATAATATTAATATTTTCCTGTAAGTAGGAAATCATTATATTGTTGCAGTCTGTATATTATCTATTACCCACTGCATTTATTTTTTTAGAAATCCAATTCTCTGCTTTTGTATATGATGAGTTCAAATTTCTTTTAAAAGATGTTTGCCATCACTTGTATGTGATTCTTATTCTGGTTCATTAAGAATGAACAAGTTCAGGAAAAGAAAGATGAAACTGAAGTTCTGCCTTGTTTCTATGATTACATCCAGTAAATCTCATCTATGCAGTGGAATTGAGCAATACTGGCAGTGTGCACATTAGTTGTAACATTTCAGTATCTAAAGAAAAACGAATTACTCAAGTAAGAGATGTTTGGTTGTTAAAACTGGCACTGTGGAAAACTTTTAAAAATCAATACTAACTCCAAGAATCATTTGGAAGGATTAGTTCTGATATTAACAGTTGGTGAAGTGAAATCTGCTGCAGCATGGTTTTTGTCCTTTGATAACATCTCAATGTAGCAGTCATATCAGGCCAAACTAGGAAAGTCCATCCTATAGTTGCATGTACCCAGGTTAGTGCTGACATGGAAACATCCACAGCATGTTCACCAGAACACAAGATGACAACAAAGAGTGGAGAGATTGATAATGCTGCAATTCCCGCATTGCTAAGATAATATAACAGGTTGTATAAGAAATCAGTTTTTACTTTTTGAAGAATTATCTTAGTTTGCCATCTTGTGTGTTTCATAAAATGAAGATATTAGTAGATAGATCTATCAACTAAGCTGCAAATTGATGTAATTAATTGTCTATGCATCTAATAAGGCATTTCCTGAGTAGCAGTTAAGAGACAATATTTAGTGTCCTTTTATTGCTATGGAACTCTGAAGCATTAGCATTTGAGAAGTTCTCTGGCATTAATCACAATGTTTGTAACAACTCTTGTGTTTTTTTCCCAGAAGACTGTCCTTTAAAACTTATTACTGTAATTGTATTTACTGGAAAGGATTTGAGGAAGCATTGTTTGAAGAATGTTGGGAGCCCAGAACTGTTGAAATGCTGCTAAAATTTTGATATATGAGCTTTCTTGGTACTCCATTGTCATTCTTTTTCCTTGGTCATTCACTCTAAATTTATAATAAAAGAATAAATTGCCTTCAGACTATTTATTAAGCCTTTTTTACTGTCACTGTTCTATGAGATTTTACGATTGACACCAATTCATTTAACACAAAATTCATTATCACAATTCGTTTAGCACAAAATTTTCCTTCTTATTTTGCATTTGTTATAATCCTTTTACTTATGCTCCCTCTGTGTGAGATTGTTCAGTGTTTTGTAACAATGGAGGTGTGTGCACACACATTCACTTACATACCAAGTGACAAAATCTAAATAAAGCCCAGCTCTGTACAGCGCAAACAGAAGCTTCTATTTATTGCTCTCAGGACTGTTTGTTCCAGGATCCCATTGGAATTATTAAAGCCTTCTTCCAATAGCAGTCTGGTTAAAAACTTTAAGAGTGAGTTTCTAAGACTGAAGAAACAGTAAGATGTTTGCATATTGCTATCACAACAATATTTGGAAAAAGAAAAACTTGGTAGAGAAAAAAAATCCACATTTTCTTTTCAAGGCAGTGCCATTATAATGCTTAGACTTTTACATGTTCAATAATATTGACACTGCAAACCTCTGAACTTGAATGTACAATTTGTGACTCAAGTTATTAATGGCATAATCTGCATATTAACAAATATTTTTGTTAAACTTAATTAAGATTTGCTGTTGCAGTTGCAAACTAGTATCCGCTTAAAGAAAATAATTTATTTTGAATCTCAAAGAATAAAAATCAAAATGATAGGGTTTCCTTTTAAAATTCTAGCCTAAGTGTCTTTGGTCAGAAGCTGCTATCTAAGCAAAGGAGGAGTCCTGGTACATTTTAAGTTTAATAAAGATTCTTAGCTGAATTGATTACAAAAATTTACAAAAACACTACTCTTCCTTCAGAGTTCGTTTTTAAATTAATTCTTGGATTAAATAAATTTTGACCGATTTTCAGCCTTATAAATTATAATAGTTTGTATAATTGACCTGCATAAATTAAACCGTTATCTATGTATAAGTGATCTGCCCTGTAATATCATTGAAGGAAAACAGTGTTCCCTTTCTACCTTTCTAAAGTATTCTGTTAATAAAGGAAAAAGGGAAGTTCTTATTTATATAAGCCCCTCAATGTTGTTTTTTCTCCATAATTATATACTTGTAACTAGCAAGTATGCTAAGACTTTATTTTCTTGCACACACACACACACACCCCACAATTTCTTTATTTTAATTTCTGGAATATTCTGTACATCCTCTAGGGTTGCAGCTTGTCAAGTCATTAAAAAATATGCACACACATCTGTTCATGAAGCATGAGGAAACTACTCTATTTTTAATTTCCAAAGTGATTGGCATTCTTCTACATAATATGACAGAATAATTTATATTTCTATGCCATCAAATCTGTACAGATTCTTAGCAACCATATGTAGGTAGTCCCTGATTTGCAACTAATTGAGTGCTCAATTACAATTGTAAATTGTGATAGTTGTTAAATGGGTCATCATTAAGTCAACACATTGTTTACTATGTGGCCAGTTTTCACCAAAAATCTTACAAATTGTCATGTCACTGCAGAATGCTGCAACTTGCACTAAATGCAAGCTGGTTGTCCAGCATCCAAAATACAGTAATATAACTGAGGAGGGGCAGCCACTGGAACTTAAAATTTGAGTGGTAAGTACCTTTTATGGAGTCTGCCATAATTTCAGATGATCACTAAGCAATAGTTCTAAGTCGACAACTATCTGTAGATAGATTTTTATCTCTGTTCTCAGTCAGATCCTTCAATTTTCCAATAATGCACTCATTGTTCCTGTAATCAAGTTCACCCAGTTTATCTCTTTCCAACAAGGCAGATAGATGGCTGTTTAAAAAATAAGAAGTATAAATAAAAGAGCATTTTAAAAATAAAGCAAGCTTTACACATAATGTGTCCAAAATACATAATTTGAGCTTGGTTATTTGTACCTAGAATGACAACTTTTGTGTTGATTTATTTTTCTAGAGTCTTTTCCAACCCTAAATTTAAAAAGCATCAATACTCTTTCTACATTGCCTTTCCAAAGCCCTAATATTTTTTGCATATAGTGTTACACAGAATACTGTTGCTTGCAATTTCCTGATTTTTAGAAAGAAATCATGCATCTAAATTTTTTTTCCAGGGCCTTCATGGCTGGTCTGCTAAGGACTAGTCTACAACAGTGGTCGCCAACCAGTGGGCTGTGGCCCACTGGTGGCCTATGAAAAAATGTTGGTGGTCTGCAGAGAAATGTCCCCCCAAAAGCAATTCAAGCTACGCGGGAACACAAGGCTGCTGGGGCAAAAGAGCAGAGATCAGGAAAAGCACAGGCAACAGAAAGCGGTGTTTTTCAAAGATGGCAGCTTGCGTCTTCTGTTGCCTATGCCTTCCCTGATCTCCGCTCTTTTGCCCCAGCAAGAGCTGTTTCTGCTCGCTCGCTTTTCCTTTGCCTTCCCCTATCTCTGCTCTTTCGTCCCAGTGAGTTATGTTTCTGCTCGCTTTTCCTGTGCCTTCCCCAGGCAGCAATGGCTGGGGCTGTGGAGGGGCAGCAGAGCAGGGCACCGGGGGGGACGAGAAAACTGATAACGATGCCCGATTCTGGACCTCAACTGGATGGTGAGCACAGACTTGCCCACTCCACCCCCTCCTACCACTAGCAGCCAGTACTTTTCCTGCCCTGGGCCATCCCTATAGCCCACAGCCATCAAGGAAGAGCCCAAGCCAGGAGAGGAGAGCTGGAAGGTGCAGGAGTGCCAGGCAAATGCAAGTAGCTCGGTGTTCCTTCACCTTCCAGACAGCTCTATTGCTGCTTCAGCCTGCCTGTGCCACCAGCCCCCTCTTGCTACAAGGGCACCATTACCTCATCCTGGCCTGTGAGGGCTGCACTGCTTTTGGTATGTTGCACCACCTGCAAATTTGCACATTACAGGTGACAACCCCTATGGTGGAAATTTCCAACCCCACCACAGCCAGTCCCATATTCCAGAACTGCATAGTCACAAGACTGGCCCTTTGGTCATCCTGGAGCAGCTCATCCATGGCAGACCGGTGCACAGGCCAGTCCTGTGATTACTGCAACTCTAGAATTTGCGTCAGCAAGCCACCATCAATCAAAATTCATATTAGTGGTCTCCAGAGTTTAGTGGTCCCTGAGATCCAAAAGGTTGGCGACCCTGGCCTACAATGTAATTCTTATTGATGGCTGGTCCTAAAATGCAGAAGGTATCTAGGATTTCAGAATCTTCATTCACAGTTGCAAGATAGCTGTGTTTATTATCATTAGTTTAATTATATTAAATCTTAGACTGTTTTTTTCTACTATACTTTTTTTTTAAAAAAAAACAAGTTTTATTGATTTTACAAACAAAACAAAACATCATTAAACATTAAGAACATAAAACCTCTTTCCATTGTAAATCTTTACAAGGCAGGTAACACATTGCTTTATATCACATACTTATAATTTATCCCATTTCCATATAAACACGTAAATTCCCTTTACCAAATTCCACATTGTTTCTCTTTAATCATTATTCAATCATATTTCCTTTCTAATTTATCTGCTATTCAATCATCACATTTATATTTTCCTCTGGCTTGTTTATAATTGTTCTCATCTAGTCTTCCTCCAAGATTTTATTATTTAATTCTTAATTGAACACACACAGATAAGACATAAACATAAAAACATAAAACTTTCTTTTAGAAAGTAACTTGGCCCCAGATTACCTCTTTTTGTATGGACTTCAATTGAATTCATGATCTTCTTATATACCATTACCTATCTTGTTTACCATCCTATATCTATTATATAACTCCTCTCCACTTTTGCCTCGTCTTAATTCTGTTTTATATATTTAATCTTGCTTTAAAGAAAAATATTTTTATATCTTTTGTCCATTTCTCCATTTACATCTGTCTCATTTCCAATATAAAAAAGCATAATTTCCCCTGGAATCACTAATCAGAGTATGATGCCTTTCTATCATTCCTCTAAATTAAAATTTAAAATAACACCTAAATCCCAATCAGATTCTGCTTAGTACATTCTACTATTTCAGAAACCAATACCACAATAATAAATCCATAACAGTCAACACATTAATCCATTAAACTCTATATTTAAACTAATATTTTAAACATTCCCTTTAGTATTTTATTAAAACTTAAAATCATTCATTATTAAACATTTTAAAGTTATACCTTAATATTTTAGTCTTTTATTAGATCTTAAAAAGTTCTGATTATCTACTTATAATACAAATACCACTATTACAATACTCATGTGTACTTTGCAGAATCCCCTGGAAATGCATTGCAAGAGAACAGTCAGTTTCCATTACAAAACTCTGCATATCCAAATCTCTTGAAGATAAAAACAAAGTAGTAGTTAGAGGATTCACTTTATCCCCAAAACCCATTCAGACACAACCTATGTTTCCCAACCTACATCAAAATGAGCCAAGCAGACTTTGACTATAGCAGCTGCTTGCTCACACAGTTTCTTCATCCTTTTCAAAGCTTCCAATCACATTTTACTTCTGCTCTTCCTTCTTTTCTATAAGCTCTCTCGCTGGTGATAGACAATTGTCTAACCTAATTTTAGCAAATCTAAAACTTGTAATTAATCAGAAGTTACCTTGATTTAAGAATAGTTGAGCATCGAGTCTGGCCTACTTCTCCCCATTTCATAAAAAAGGGTTTTAAAATAAAGTGGGGCTAATTTAGGCAGTTGTCCTTTCAGATGAATTAAAATTTTGTTACGAATTGTCCTAGTATAAATGTAAATCAAAGTACAACTCTTGAACCTCTTGTTGATGAATATAGACAATTATATCATTTTCTAAATTTGATTTCAGGTCATGAACCAGGTACTATTAGCAATGTATTCAATCATACTACCGTAGTATTTCTCTTTAGCCTCCGTGGCATTATGAAATAGTTTTATTCTTGTATTTAATGGGTTTTGTCACTATCCTAGCAATATATGTCAAGTGTCTCAGTAGCTAGTAGCATATTTACTGAGTAAATAAAAAGAAGCCTTTCACCTTCAGGTCTGTTTATTAACCTGGACCCAGATTTAATCCTGTGCCAGGCTTCCAGTTTTATAGATTTTTCAAATGATCCAGTCAGTCTGTACTTTCCCAACTTATGAAAGTAAGTTGAAAGGCACGTGATTTATCCAACATTAGTTTATTTCAACTTTGTGTATTGTCTGTTTTTCTCCGTGTGTACAAAATAGTTCAGGCAATGTACATTTTCTTAAAATCACTCTCAAAATTGAAAAATTACAAATTAACCCCCATCAGTTTTTAAAAAGAGTCTAGGTTAAATAGTCATTTAAAAAAAAAAACCTAACAATTAAGGTCAAAGACACAGCAGGCTTTTCCAAGCAGAGCACTCTCAAATTAGTACAGTTGTTGCCACTTATTTCTTGTGGGCAAAGACATATGAATTTAGGTCTACATAGCTTGAATAATGACCAAATGCTTCTTTCCAACTGTTGCAATTATGCACTTGGAAATTTATAAAAAACAAGCTGAGGGCAAAGTGAAAATCAAACCGGCTGGTCATATTCCATTTTTCTATGATGTTGCAATACATAGAGGGAGTTCCAAGAACAATAAAGGTTCAACATATCCTCATCTGTAAAGAGAATTGCATCCTTGCAATTTAATGTTAATAGGTGTGAGAACAAAAAACAGAAAATCACCCAAATATCCAGATGTATGTATTGGTTTCCAGTTGAAAAGTCTTTATATGCTGACCCCTTTCATCTCAATAAATTTTGCTAGAGACAACTGTAAAAATTGTATTGGGAAAAGAGTAATTTTCAATTCAGGCAACTGTAACACAATGTGAGAACTCTGACACAATGTGAGAACTCTGTAATAGCAGTTGATACTTTATATTCACATTTCTCACTTGATTGGTGTACATAGATTGAAACTAATGTGTGAACTGACTACATCAGAAGTCAAACTCATGGTGTCATGGTAGCATAACGTGACATATTGGGACTTTCTCCCCCTTGGCTAAACTGGTTGTGGCTGTGGCCAGCACATGATGCATCCAGCCCATGGACCTGGACTACATTGAAAAGTCTAACACACCAAGGTTCATTTAGTAACAGCCTTTTCAGCTTGTAGATGTTGTAGGTACTTAAAAGTTAGTGTGCTCTTGAATTTTCAATATTTCTGCATAAATATGATCTAAAACATAAAGACAACCCAATTAAACAATTCAAAAACATCAGACTTTTTTTACTGAGGAAAATAATCCAAAGCTACATATTTGCGTATTGCAATGACCAGGTTTGTGTTGTGAACAAAATTTAGTAATGTTAGTTGTTTGTCACAATGCATTGTAGATTGACTAACTGCTTTACATTAGTTAAAGAAGCAGTTTCTACCCACAAACGTCTAGGTCTCAAGCAGCTTTCTTTCTTCCTGAGATTCAAACTATATCAGTCCCAAAATAGATTTACTATCAAGATAACTGCTGTCAGTGATGTTATGTACATTCTGCATCCTATGCTGTTCTTCTAATGCTTCAGTACTTCAAACCTGTGTCCTTGTCAGATTCCTCCCCCTTCATTCTCTACTTCTACATTACTAAGTTTCCCTTTCCCAGATTAAGAGGAAAAGAAATACTTACAAACAGGGAGCTTATTGAGCAAACACTAGGGTGTTTGAAGGTATAAAATGGCAAAGAAACACAAATTACTTTGATTAAAAGTGATCATGAAGTTCAACAACAAATATAAACTCAAGCTTTTACTATGGAAAGAAACATGAATTTAAACTTCTAGCAGGCCGGATAAAATAGTTAATATTGAGCTTGAAATTTAATGAAAAATCATACTTCTTTGCTTCCTGGGAAGATTCTTTTGACCCTAAAGTCAACAGAATTAAGCCTTTATCTTTCTATTTCAAATGTGAGGGTGTAAAGTATAAGTAAACAAAAATCCTATTTTTCTTAATTATTATGAAAAATGAAAAATGTACTGCAAAACAAATAAAAATGCTCTGACAATTTAATTTGAATTTTTCATATACAGCATTGCAAAAGGAAATATGTTTGTAACATTCTCCTCAAAGTTTAACAAAAAGAGCAATTCATATTTAAATAAGTAAACACATATTATTTTACATTGAGGTGAACTATATTTATCTCATATAGGTGAACATGAGGTTCATAGTAAGCTTATAAATAAGCAGTGTGCTTCAGTTCTCAAAGCTAACACCACCTCTCATGGGCATAATCTGATTATCATCTGTGATCGATAATGTTATACTGATTACTGTAAATCCCTGTTTTTTAGACTTGGCAATGTTAAGATGTGTGAGGAATTCTGGGAGTTGAATACCACATACCTTAAAAGCTGCCAAGTTTGAAAAACATTGCTTTAGACAGATTTGTACCTGTTTTCTTGTCTATGATTCAGTCTACAAGCTCATGTTGTCCAGCTGCAGAAACAGATAGATAATTATAGCCTGATTGGACTTTTAACCTCTTGCCCATGTTGGGGATTTGATTAATGTGATCTGTCTTTGCACCTGGCAAAACCTTAGCTGTCTCACTGAGAGCATATAAATCACAGTTAATCTCAGAGTCATAGCTGGGGTTTGCTTAGATTTCAGGCTGGTTTGTTGCTTTAATGTACATAATGCCACACTTTTGCAGAGTGAATCAGAAATCTGGTTTTAAAGCATAAACTCTTAAGTCACACAAACAGTTGTCTTGTATAAAGCAACCCAGTGCCATGTAACAGTAGCTGTAGAAAGAAAGGATTCTGCTCAAATAGACAGATCAATGTTTCTAAATAATGCCATAGTCATCAAACTGACAGTCCTGCAATGATGTGTAGTCCTGTAATGGGGCGTGTACAAAAACCATTTTGGTATATATGAAATTAATAACAAAGATCCAGCTAACTCAAAGCTTAACATTAGCAAATGCCTGTTCTAAAAATAAAGCAACTGTCAAGGAACTTAAATATCACAGACATGCTCTCTGCTTATATCAACTTTACGGAATTGTGGAATCACCGTGTTTATTTATTTAAATGCCCTAAATTTAAACAAATTTAGATAATTTCTAATGTCATATTTGGTTAGATTGTGTGAAATGAAATACAGAGAGATATTTGTAATGGATATAACGGATATTAATCCCACAGAGAGGCATAAATGATTTATGAATGTACTATACGGTATAATATGCTTACACGGAAACATGTTGGAAGTAAAGGACTAATTTTCTCTGAAAACAAAGCAAAATTGAATATCCAAACTGAGCACTTTCAAAATAGCAAGGAATTTGGATTAATTGACAGTTCTTAACCCTAACTACAAGTAGTCCTCAAGTTACAACCATTGTTTATTGTTTAGGTATAGTGGCATTGAACAAGGGGGACTGCATGATCCATGCAGTCACATAATTGCAATCTGGGTGCTTAATGCCCAATATCAACAAACTGCAGTTCTGTCATTGTGATTTGTGATATTCCCTTTCAGCTTCTTCCAAGTAGAAGCAATGAGGAAGTCAGCAGAAATTCAGAATTCACACAACCTTGCTTAATGTCCCATGTGACCATGTTTACTTACGGTAACTAGAATTGCTGGAACTGTTGTCACCAAGTAGCAGGATCACATGATGAGGTGCTTAATGACTATATCATTGTCAGGCACAACCAGATCCACATGTGTAGAGTTTAAGCGAACTATTTTATTGTATTTTGCCTATAATTCAGAAATCTCCCAATTGCTTACCTTCCCTTGGGAACAGATAGATAAGATTCCATGAAGTTTTGGGATGGGGAAGAATCAGTTCTGGATCTTTTATGAGTGCACAATGATTCAAGACTAATGGTTCACTTGATTCCTCTTCCCTGCAAGCAGAGGAATTCCAACAATCACTTAGTCCTGATTGCTATTACAACCTGAGGACAATCTGTGAACTTTATTATTATATATTATATATACCACTAAAACTGCCAGGTCATATTTTTAACTGAGCAAAATGCTACATCATAGAGCAAACATTTTTAAACAAAGTACTTCAAATAGATTGACTTAGATTCTGTCCAAAATCCAGGATTCATGAGCCCTGAGGGAATACAATTTTGGCAAGAATTTCTCATTGCTAGTGGTAGCCTTTCCTGCCTCATTGTTAGCTAGGATATGCTGCTAATGCTGGGGTATGGAAGGTTAGCAACTAGGTATGGAAGGTTAGCAACTAGTGAAGAAAAGAAAACCAAGAACCTTCATCAGCATCTCAGAAAAAAATGGCAACTTGTCAAATTCTGCCACCTGGCCCAGTAATGGAGCAGCCTATCCTCCAGTACTCCAACCTTCAGGGCTCTGGCTTCAAAAGGTATATGTGGGATCAGTGAATGGGAGATGGAGAAGGAGGCCCAAGAGGCTGTAGGCCCCCCAAGAGACTGGAAGCAGAGTATGGGGTGTTTTGGGGAGTGGGGGAGAGGCAGGAGGCAGATGGGCTTGTGCCTGCACTAGGGTCTGTCTCACCCTGAGACACCCCATATTATACTTACCGGTAACTTTATTTAACAAGTGCATTGGGGAGAGCAGGAATCTGAGTTCATTAAATGAGGTAGTTCACTGAATGCTCTCCTGACTTTCAGCTGGGCGGGCTCCATTATGGACATAACTCAAGAATTACCTATATTCCAATGAATCAGGCAGCCACCTTGAAACGTTCCCTTGTTTGACAAGACTTTCAAGAACATGGAGCCTCTTTTGTACATAACAGTTCTTCCATATCTGTGTCAAGGTCACTTTTGTAGTCTCTTCACTGCCAGTAGGACATGTGTCAGTGTCCATGTTATAATTTTTTTTTAAAAAATGTTACACCCAGTCCTGTTTCCCGAATGTAGCAAATTACACACCAGAAGGAGAATCACAATCAGTTCCTCAGTTAATTAAAACAATCATAAACTGCTCCCCCTGCTGGCTCACTAGGGCCAGCATTCAAAACTAAGAGTCCTAGCCTTGCCTCATTATTAAGAATTCTGTTTCCATGTGGGAACATGTAGGATGGTGACCTTTCACACTCCCTTTTTAGGAAGGAACTCCTTCTGCCCTTGTGAATAAAGTCATTCAGGGAGACATTTGTTTTGATGGGTCAACATCTAACCAGGGTAACTCCAGAATTCTGCTGAACATAGAGAAGCAGCACAACACTATCCCTTCTTTGTTCTCCCACACACTCTGCTAAAAGTAACCCACAGCTAAGGACCCTGCATTCTTTCCGGCTTCTTAGGCAGCAGTCCATTAATGCCCAGTTTTAGCTTAGGTTTTTTTCCCCCCTAAGTCTTTACTTAAATGCTTTTTTTCTTAGAGGTAACCACCCCTCATCTGTCACCCCACTCCTTATATGGTCACAGTTCATTTCCCACTGTTGGCTTCAGAGAATTTAAAATATGCCTTTGCAGATTTTTATTGCATATGGTGTGCACTGTTGCTGAGTATGATAATACCTGAAGAAGGGACTATATTGCCTCTAAGCAAAGGAAACATTGGCCTCATGCCCTGTATTTGTTGTGATATCAACATCTCTAGAGGAAGAAACAAGGGTGTCCACTGGATGACTCAACTGAAGCAATTTCCCTTAGCAAGCAATGGAGGTAATCCTCGCATGCTTTGTGCCTGGTGAGAGCTTACACCAAGGGTGGTCTTTTGTGTTGTTAAATATCAATGTAAACCAATACAGGGCTGAGTTCTTTGCATGAGGTAACTTGGTGAGACAATCTTCATCATCTGAAATCTGGACATGATAAAAATACAATCAAATAATACAGCTAAAAGGCAAGTGTTCCTGACTTTAATTAAGCAAAGATGTAAAACTTCATGGTGAACAGTTTCCCTCAAGTGTTAGTCTGCAATATTATGTTGATCCCATTTTTATCTGAGATCTCCTGCACATAAACATGCACTCCTTCTCTGTAGTTATTATTTCATCTGAACTCATGCATGTGTGTCCGCATGATTTGGTTTCACACAAAGAAAAAGTGAGGGAGGTAAGCGGGAAGTGATGCAGACTTGCTAGATGTTATCGCTATGCTGTATTACAGTAAAAGTAGCACTGACTTGTTTGGCACTGGTTTCCTAGATTCATCAATCTTGGCCTGACACATGGCCCCTTCAAAGTCTGTCCCTGGCTACTAGTGCTTGGGTATGATCTCTGTCTCCCCTATGACTATGAAGATACATAAAAAGTACAACTAGGTGAGGAATATCCTTGAAGCTCTCCAAAACATGCCTTGCCCTTTCGAAATGTTTTGTATGTAATATTTCAATATGCTGTTTGTACCACTTTAGATCTAGACTTTTATCCACACCAGTCATAATTTGTATTCTGTCATCATATGGTAAACAGTTGTATATGATCCAGCTCACTATTGTGATCATCAAAACAACTAATGTTCAATTTATTAGGAAGCCCTAGACCAACACTGGAAATATATATCAACTCTCAAAGGCACCTAAGGGAAGATTAAAATAATAAAGATGGCATGTGCTACTATGTGATCACCGCCCCTGCCCCCTTTTACAGCACTTTTTAAAATACACTTTGGTCATGCTCTGCCAGCTTTTTTCAATCATATTTCTTTTAGAATAAGAGGGCAATTGGTATTTACTGTTTATGCTTAATTTCTAGAAAAAATACGGTGTGGGAGAAAGATCCCATGTCTTTATATGCAGAAGGTCTAGCGGGTGAATGGAGAAGCTTCTGAATCTCTAACTGCAACTTACTATATATGTGTTAACGCTGGACCTAGTCATCTAATGGCATCGGCTGAAATACTTCATGATATATTGCAGCTTTGAATCTAGTGGAGGTGGTATGATGATTACTACACATAACAATGTGAAATCACACCTGCCCGTTCTTAAGCTGGTGTTGGCCTTCATACCTATTGATTTTTTCCTAGAAGTTTGGAAATTGTAGGAAGGAGCCTGGTAGCATAGTACTTAGAATGCACTATTGCAAGCAAACTCTGCCCACAGCCTGCAGTTTGATCCTGACTGGCTCAAGGTTGACTCAGCCTCCCCTCCTTCTGAGATTGGTAAAATGAGTATTCAGACTGATGGCGGGGGGGGCAATATGCTGACATTGTAAACTGCTCGAGTGTTGAAAGCCCTGTGGACCGATATGTAAGTGCTATTGCTATTGCTGTGTTATAATAGTACAGTATATATGCAGATCAAAGTAGCGTGCTCTTTGTAATTGACAAGTGGAAATTTTGTCAATGTGCATACTTTTTGAAACTGCACCCAGTGTACCAGTTTGATGTTCTCTAACTAGAACCATCATAGCCAGTTATGCCATAATCTTTTAATTTTGATTTTCAGATTATGATATTTTGTGATTTCTTTTCCAATTCTTTGTCTTCTGTTTTACTATCTCCTAGTATTGCCATGTCAATTATTACACTTTTATCTTTTCAATCACAATTAAATCTGGTGAGATTAGCCAAGACTTTATCAGTTTGTATTTGGAATATATTTTAATATAATAATAATAATAATAATAATAATAATAATAATAATAATAATAATAATAATAATTTCTTTTTTACTGTTTTCACTGTATGTTCCCAGAAATTTTTCATTACTGACACGTGACTATTTTGGCAAGCTGTGTTATGTCATTATTTATAATTAGTTGTTGATCTTCTTGTATGAACTAAATGTGTAATCTACTACTTCTTCGGTCTCTTTGCATAATACATATTTTTTGAGATTTTCAATTCTGGCCTTGATTGCATTAGTTTGAATAGCTTGCTCTTAAGTAGTCAAGATCAAGCCTTCCGTTTAATGTTCCAGTCATCGGCCTTTGCAGGTTTTATCTTTATCTTATTTCCAAACTTTTGTAGAAATTGACCATGTAATATTCTTTTTTGTTTGCATTCTGTTCATGTTTTTATTATTTCAATATTCATCTTTTGTTTCCTGTACAATTAGTAAATTTTTCATTTAATTTTTTAACTTGCATCAATGTCTATTCTTGGGTGTCTTTTACATAATCAACAAACATACAGTTTTCTTCAACAGTTTATTTGATTTAAATTGAATCTCTGTCTCTATTTCTGTGGAACAAGTGTAATCTATCAATATAAGTACAGGGATGTAATGCTGAGTGGGTAGTCATTAGCTTTCTTTCTTTCTTTTTTTTCTTTTTGGTCGAAACTGTCCAATTCAGCTTGTGTCCAGTTAATAACTCCTGTAATAAATCCTATCACAGGTATGACAAAGGTATTGATGGCTTTGATAACTATTCAATCTTGTCTTTGTCTTCTTATTCCTTGGACATATTCTTCACTAATTAACTTTTGCATGCTTGATGTTATTTAACTGTAAAATGCCCAGATACTGTACCTGTAGGCTTGTAGGCTTCATCTTGGTGGCTCCCGATGATTTGTCCATTCACTATTTTTGAATACTGTTTGAATTTTGTGACTGTTTGTGATTTTACCCTGATTTACTGCTACTGTAGCACATTTCCCTAGATCAGTGGTGGCTAACCTTTTTGGGCTCCTGTGCTGAAAATTGTGCAGGCTCTCAATGCTTGCGCGCTCACATGCCATCACCAGAAGGCAACGCGTGTGAGCCCCCCACACTTCCTGCATTTCTGGGCATGCATGCACATCTCCTGCATACTCCCACACCCTGCACATGCACACAGATACCTGACAATCAGCTGGCGGGTGGGCAGTGGGGCTCTTCTGGGAGATCTCTCGAATGCTGGTAAAAGTGGCTCTGCATGCCACTTTCTGCACGTGTGCCATAGGCTCGCCATCACGGCCCTAGTTCAAATCCCATTTGCTACAATATATCTATGCTAAAATTCTTATCATATTTCTCAATGTCTGGATTTGGATTTCTGATTTTCCATTAAGCTTCAGGTTATCCATATAATGTGAGATTTTACTAGCATTTTTTTTTTTTTTTGCTATTTGGCAATCAAGATTTTATTCAAAATCACTATGAAGTAGAATTATAGCAATGACAAATAATAAGGGTGATAATGAATTATCCAGAAAAAGATATTTATCCTAATGTTGACAAGCCATTTTTTTTTTCATTTGCAGCCACCCATTCTTCCACTGCTTATTTCAAGTTATAGAAAAGAAATGAGAGATTCCTTTGGTCTGGTTTACAGGCATATTTGTTTGAAGAAATCCGCTACTATACCTACTAAATAGAGAGCCTTTTTAGCTCAAAAATATATTTTCTCAGAAGTAATTTGTTATAAGATCAAGTCAATTTTAAATGTATACAAAGTTTGTTTGTTAACTTCGTATGCAAAAGTTTGTTTGTTAACCATCATAGAGCTTTGTGAAACTCAGAATTATTCAACAATATTGTGAATCACATTGGAACATTATGGAAATACTAGTTCTACCATTTCATATGTTACTACTGTACTGGGAAAGCTAATTATAGAAAAATGACTTTGTCATTAGTAAGGTGTGAATCATGTATTTAAAGTGCAAATGGAATACTTTTACAAGTTAGTTTTATAAAGTTCATTTAGTAAAGTACTGTTAATGAGTGACTATATGTATGTGAATGCAGTACTGTCCTATTTTTGCTCCCAGGTACTTTTTCTTGAATAGAATTTTAAACTGAAATCATCATCATCCCCCCTCCTCTTCCACATCCTCCTTCCCCTTAGCTTTTCCCCATAGATGCAGCATCTGCTTTTTGGATTAATGATTGTTTCATACAATCAAACATAGCAACTGGATTCAACTGGATGGTTTTCATGTATCCTTCAATTGTGTCCTGTCACCTTTGCTTTAGTGTTACCTGCAGATATTTGCCATTGATGTTAAACTGGTAGGTGATACTTGCAATGTTGCTCATAGAAAGTATCCATATCACCATTTCTCCCATATTTTCTCTGTTGTTGGTACACTGCCCATCTGTTGCCAGACTGCTCATTACTCACATGGGCATGAACAGAAACATTTAATGACTGATGGACATGAATATCTCCATGGCATATAAAGGCACACAATAGCCTTTTGGTGGTGTGAGAAAATCAGTCTTATGTGAACTAAATCAAGTTTATAGAGAGATATATAAAGATTTTGACATTAACTATGTTTATTTAAAACAATTTAAATAAATATATTATGGGCATTTTCAGTGCAAAAGTAGACTAAGGAGAGTTTGCCAGAATAGTAGTCATGTTTGGGATAGATGAACAGAATGAAGCTTGTGATTGCCTAGTGCAATTTTGCCAGGAAAATCATCTCAGCATAATGAATGTGGTTTATTCAATGAAAGTGGCATTTATACATATGGACAGCACCAAATGGACATCAAAATCAGATAGACTTCATATTGCCAATAACTGTGGAAAGGTTCAGTTGCATCTGTTCAGTAACGTCCTCACACTGATTGTAGCACAAAATGATTGTAGAACAAAACATCTCGAAAAAAGAAATAGAATAGGCCATAAAGAAATTGCCGAACTGAAAAGGTCCAGGAACTGATGGAATATCTCAAGAATTACTAAGACTTGTCTCTTCTGAGCTGCTGTTCTTCATTTTCTATGTACATTTCTTGAATGATAGCCATGTCTATGTTACTATTCAATAAAGCTTGGAAACATATTGGCTCTTGGATCTGCTAAATCCTGATTTGGCAAATTCAAATGATATTCCCAATCTCTCTTGTCATTTGGGTCTGAAAAGGTCCATTTTTGTTTTCATTTTTGTTGCAATTTTGAAAGCCAGGAAAGTCTACAGAGTAGTCTAGTTGCCAGCAGTTGCTAGTTCGTTTAGTTCATGCTATCACACTGTCCAGGGTGCACCACAAGCAACCTAGAAACTAAGGAGAAATTTCCAACAGTGAGAAAAATTAACCAGTGGAATGGCTTGCCTTCAGAAGTTATGGATTCTCCATCATTGGAGGCTTTTAAGAAGAGACTGAACAGCCACTTGTCCAGAATAGGATAAGATTTCCTGCTTGAGCAGGGGCTGGACTAAAAAACCTCCAAGGACCCTTTCAATATTATTCTGCTATTGTAAAATATCTTAAAGTAATTTGCTTCAGTGTGCTCCTATGCAATTCTTTTGCTGAATACTAGAGGCCAGACCTGTGCAACATGATCCCTTTTTATCTTAAATTCTCACTGCTAACCTTTCTTTTTCTTTTTATCTTTTCCAGTACTGCAAAAACCTTGGAATATTAGCACGCAGATTATAGCTGGAAAAAGCAAAGCCAGCAGAAAGGCTTTTTACATCTCCAATACATAATTCAAACAGCATGCATTGTATCTGTCAGTCTGTGCTCCATTCAAAATCCAGGAAAGAAACACTCAGACTCCAATGGTTAGAGCAAAGTTTTCTCTTTTACTAAATTTCAAAGTGGAAGCTATAGGGAAAATTCTGAATCTAAAGAATTTGGCGCGCAGATCATATATACAAAAGGATAGCATTGTTCCCACCCCCCACAAAGTCCAAAAGACTCTTCCAATTAAAAGTTCTGAATATGATCATGTGGGCATCTTCAGGTGGTGATGAGGCCTCTGTCCGTTGACCTTTTGATAAAACTTTGCAGCTGCACAAAAGGAAAGAAAGCTAGGCAAGGAAATAGAAATTTAAGGACAAGAATTTATACTCCCCCTCCTCCTTCTCATCTACAGCACAGGAATGTAACACCTCCAGCTTTCTTCCACTCCAATTCCCCCCCTCCCTACGTTACTAATGACAGCCGAAAGAGAGCAGTGAGCATAGCAGTAGAAAGGATGAGGAAGAGATCTTGAAGCTGACAGTATCTTTCTTCTGGATTGGTGTAGGTCACAAATAAGGTTAGCTTTTAGTTTTCACAGAAATCTTCAGCCACAATGTTCAATAAAAATCACAAAAGTGAAGTGAACACAGGGAAAAAAACAATACACTGTTTTGGTAGCACACAGAAAATCTTTTTGCAAAATGTTAGAGTTGTAAAAGGGAAATCACAAGTCTTTAATACAGCTGAAATTTCTTTAGCACTTACCAAGTGAAATGATGAAGTGTCATGCAGATTTAATTGGATTAGATCTTGGGTTTTTTATGTATCTAAATAAAGAAATAAAAACATCAACTTTGATTAACACATGTTGTTTAAGACTGTTAGAAGCATCCTGTCATAAGCTTATTTTTTCTACTATTGTTGCCCTCTTTTTCCTCTCTTAAGAACAAGTCTGTTTTGCACACAACTGTTTTGTGATATTTTTATTGGCCTCTGCTGCTATGGCCGCTTTTAGATGTATTATTATTATTATTATTATTATTATTATTATTATTATTATTATTATTATTATATATTTATTTATTAAAATATACATCCATACTGTGTGTGGACAACGTTGATTCTGGGTATCATTCATACTAATCCAAATTATAATAACAATATTGATAACCAGGGGTGGGGTTCTACCAGTTCACACCTATTCTCTAGAACTGGTTGTTAACATTCTAAGCAGTTCGGAGAACCGATTGTTAGAAGAAATTACTGGCCTAATCCTGTAAGGAAGGCAGGAAGGAAACATTCTGGTGTTGCTTACAGAAACTGCATCTCTGTTAACCCTTATTACATTCTTGGTAGGACTAGACTTCCTGTCTCAGGAACACCTCTGGAGTTATTTTTCCCCTTCTTTGCTGGTACTTTGCTTGTGTGGAGTGATCCTTTAAAGTTACAATGGCACTGAAAAAAGTGACTTATGACCATTTTTCACACTTACAACTGATGCAGCATCCCCACAGTCATGAGAGGCCAGGCAAAGAGATGCGTGCCTCGATGTGAGTGATATTGAGTTGGCCACACCCAGCTAATAACATGACCACCATGTCATGCCCACCCAGTCATATGACCACCAAGCCACACCCACCACCTATGCCACACCCACAGAACTGGTTGCTAAAATTTTTGAATCCCACCCCGTTGATAACCTTTTATCACATTTAGCAAACTTAGCTGATCCTCATATTATTTAAACAATCAAAAAACCCTAACATCTGTAAACCTCTAATCTTTTTGTTATGTTCTAATATTTCCCCCATCTAATTTTTTTTCTGCCTCTATCTACTCATAACAAGCTATCTTAATGTTTAAAAGGATTTTTTTTCTATCCATCATCTCTTGTCTTCATCAGTACTTCAATTTTTATCCATTTTTTTATTTACCTCCCACACTCCTCATCTTTGTCTTTGTCTCTTTCTTTCTTATTCAATCTAAGCATTTCTCCCAATACAAACTTATGCTGGCAATTCTCCCAGATGTCTGTCCATGTCTCAATCTGCTTATCAAAGATATCTTCCTGTCTATACAATTGTTGATTTATCTGCTTTATTTTCTTTGATCTTTCTTCTTTTATCAGCTGGTTTGTCAGTCCTAGTTTCTTTGCTCCAGTACTTGATTTATTTGTTGATGTCACCTCTTCAACTTTTCTTTCCACACCTTTTGCTTGCCATTTGTCTGGTCTTCCTCTTCATTGAGCTTTTGCTTCATTTGCTGGTTTTTCTGATCCATGTTTTTTCCCTGTTTGTAGTCAGTTTGCTGGCTTAAGTAGTCCATTTCATCCAATCTTTCTGTTGTTTCCACCAGTTCATGGCAGTTTGGTCTTTATTCATTGTTCTTTGCAGGATGTTTTCCCCTTTCTTGTCTATGCCATCCATTAATATTTTAATACTTTGGAACAACAAAGTCATCTCATTAAAAAGTCCTCTCATTTCCACAACTGTTTCTTTAACTCCAATCATGATAGTGATATAAATATATTAAACAGTAAAAGTCTCAATATATTTCAAGAAGAGTTCAAAATTATAGGTTTCCACTCAAATTTCCATGCCGTCTTTTTTCCAGCAGATGTTAATTTCAGTCAAAAGCCAATTATTTCAAAGCAAAATCATTTATTTAGACAGGCCAATTCTAACATTTACTCCATATTCTAGTAGTCCAAACTATTTTCCAAATTCTTTGAATCTGCTCTGTAGTTTTGGTCTTTTATTCTGGTTTTCCAGAGCTTCTTTTACAAAATGTCCTTCTCATCTCCACCTCTGGTAAGTGTAAGACAATAAACAGTTAAAGGTCACACCCTACACTAGATATCAGATATTCCTTTCCTCCTCTGTAACTCATAAGAATTCCCTAGGGTTATCAAGTATAATTTGAGTTTGGGTAGTTTAGTCCCAGCAGGATCTTTATAGAGCACTCTGTGGCTGTTGGGGCAGGAGTTCACCTGAGCTGTTTCACCAAACACATCACAAGTCCCAATATTCTGGTGAAATTCAGGGATCAGCCTTCTTCTGCTCTTGCATTGCATCTCCCACCTCCTGTCTGAGCTTCAGGATTGCTAAGTTTTTTCATTTTAGCCTCAGCCTGCTGGAGTTTTAACAGCCCACTCCTCCTGTTCACATACAGATTCCACCAATGGTGGGATTCAGCCAGTTTTCACTGGTTTAGTAGAACTGATAGTTAATTTTTTATGGAGTTCGGTGAACTGGCTGAATATTGTGCCTTCCCCTCCCAGCCACACCTTGCTTCACCCAGCCTCTCCACACCAGGTGGCTTGCATAGCCTCCGAAATAAGCACAACACGGAAGGCTTCCACTTATTTTTGTTTTTAACATTTTAATATTTCTAAGAGCTCAAGGTTATGCCCAAACTTCCTACAGCACTGTGATTCCAACAACTGTATAAAATAGGCTAGTTTGTGACATTATTGGCCAAATAAATTTATGTCCTAGTTTAAATCCAGAGTCCTTATCCTGATTCCATTCTTCAAATAGCAAGATCTTTGGTGAAAGAAAGGGGACATCTCACAGTATCATAATACACAAAAAAAGCAAGGCAGTTAATTGTGATCAAATAACTCTCACACAGCTAATTGTTCACCTTGCTCAATGAGCAACAGGGGTGTAAAGAAGTGTTTAGGTAATAGGATTACACTATGGTGATAATCCCCAAGGTTTTGATTTTCCCAAGAGCACAAGAAAAATATGTGAAAGAAGCTTTACAGCTGCTCATTTCCTACCCAAGTGAAAGTGCGTCCAAACAATTCAATCTTAAGATTTTACCCTCCAAGCACTTGCCTAGCATGGTAATGGTTAAAACTGAGAGGCCCATTTATCCTGATTCTTCATATATATATTCGTATGTTAGGAAGGAATTGTCCACAGTTGCTGCAAACGCAGATTTAGAGCAGAGGCAAACACAGTTGTAATGAAACAATACATTGGTAGATTCTACAAAATTAACAATATTCTCCATATTTCACTTTTGCAGTTATGGGTTTTTTCATAGCCAAAAGATTAATGATTGTTCAGTTGGGTCTCCAAGATCCTCTGCTATTACTAAGTAAACAATGATGTCATGGAAATTAGAATTCTCTGCCATTATCAAAGCCTTTAAGCCACCACAAAGTATTAATCTGGTTGATTAACTCTGCAGCTGGGAGAGATTTAGCTTCATAAACTTCTTTCACATCATTATAATTTTCTTTATTCCCAAGGCATCTATTTATTGCAGAAAATCCTTCTGTGTATTAATGACAACAGATTTCATAACTGGAATGTATGTGTGATTTTAGTAAATAGGATATCCAACTGTGTTTCACTTTTCAAGACCCATTTTATTTCAAAACACATTTGAAGCTGGGAGAATGGCTGCTAATATATTTTTAATTAGTTTTCTTCCACTAATGACAAAAATAGGGTCGTAAGCTAGAGCTTGCAAAAACATAGATGGCCATTCAAGTTATATAGAAAACAAAAACTTTTGCAGCCTCTAGTAGCTCCCCAAGATTTTTGCTACTTAATACTTTGATATGCTAGAATTCACAGGCACAGTTACTCAGGCTCTACATTCAGGAACCAGTTAAAGAGGAAACTGCAAGGACATGATAGGGGTAGAGAAATTACAGATTTACCTCAAATTATGCCTAGTTACTTATTCAAAGTTACAGTGAACTCAAAATAAGATACTTACAACCTGGATTCAAAGTTCTGATGGCACTTCCCTCACCCCCATGGTCATGTGATAATATTTTGTGTGCAAGGCAGCTGAGTTGCATTTATGGCCATCTGAGCAATTGATGCATTTTTCCCCGCCCTGGAAACTGGTGTTTACTAGAGGTTTTCAGCAAAAATGCCTCTTGGAATGGGTTCATTTAGCAACTTCAGTGTTCGTTTTACTACTGCTGCACAGCAAAAAAAAAAAAGTCATAAAATTAGTCATGGTCATGTAACGAACCACTTAGCAATCAGCATGATGTAATTCTATTTACCGGCCTTGTATTTTGTAATTTTCTCCAGTTCTTTGTCTTCTATTTTGTTTCCTTCAAGTATTACTGTTAGATCGGTGGATCGGGTCATATAAGAGGCGGGACGCGAAAGTGAACAATCAGCTCTTTATTGTGACTTCAGAACAAGGACAGGTAAAGTGTGCGAGCCGCTTGGCTTTATACAGCCGGCCGGCAGCTCGGCGGCCAATGGCAGCGCTTTGAATCTCCCGCGATCGGCTCGGCCAATCGCGGTAGATTCTTAGTGCTCCAATCACAGTCATTCAGTGGACCAATCGGGTTGCAGTCCGGGTGGACCAATCAGAATGCGAGTCTACAAGAATGTTAATACAGAACACCCCTCCCCTCATGGTTTCGTCCGACGCAGCGTCGTGATGTAGTCGCGCAGGTAGGTGGGGCTCCGACTCTGTCTAGTTGACCTGCGCGGTTCAGTCTGTGTGTGGTCATCGGCCGGTTCGGACGGGCTCTGCGTCGCTCTCAACTCCATTGATGGAACCGCCTGGAAGAGTGAGCCGGGCCCGTTGCCGCGACTCCCGCCTGGACTGCCTGGGTCGGTCGAGTTGCGGTTCCCATTGCTCCCGCTCGGTCTTCCCGGGCTGGTTGATCTGGCTTGGCTGTCCCTCCCAGGTGAAGATCCTGTCTGCGACAGTTTGAGATCTGCTGGTGAGTATGGTTGGTTTATTTGCATGTTTCTGTCTTCTGGTGGGGTTTGTTCGGCTTGCATTGGGGGTTTTGCCGTTGATGATTCCGGCCTTCCGTCGTTCGCCGGCTTGATTGCTGAGGCTTTCCCTCCCTCTCTGCTTTCCATGTTTGTTGTTGCCGAGGCGTCGGGGGTGTTGGCGGCTAGTCTGGACCGTAGCTGGTCGATGTGCCGCTTCCAGCTCCTTCCGTCCGTCGTTTGGAGTCTGTATGATCGGGGCCCGGTTACCTGTGTTATTTGTGCAGGTACCCAGAGGGGGTCTCCCGTGAAGTTCTTTGCATAGACCGTGTCCCCGATGTTAAACGCCCGGTACCGGCTGGAGGAGTCTGGGGGTTTCTCTGGGTTGTAGGTGGGGTGTAGTCGGTCCAGTGGGGACCTCAGTTTCCTTCCCATCAGTAACTCCGCTGGGCTCTTGTTCGTGGTTGTGCTCGGCGTGATGTGTTGTATGAAGAGTAGCTTGTTTATTTTTTCTTGGATGTCGCCGGTTTCGATTTTTTGGATGGTTTTTTTTGTGTATTGGACCATCCGTTCCGCCCTACCGTTCGCCGCCGGGTGAGCCGTCGAGGTCATGGGCAATGTCTGGCGCGGTTAAGAGTGGGCTGGGTAGGGTCTCGATTTGCAGGATCGTCGTTGTGGGCACTGGGTCGTCGTCTAGGTCTGGTAGTGGTGACCGGCTTAGTGCGTCAGCGTGCGGAATGTTCTTGCCGGGCCGGTGTGACAGTTCGTACGAGTATGCGGCAAGGAACTCAGACCACCGCGTCATCCGGGGTGACAGGATGTTCAGGGTGTTCCCTGCGAGTATCCCAAGCAGGGGTTTGTGGTCCGTAACGATCGAAAAGGTCCTACCGTAAAGGTACTCGTGGAACCTTTTCACTCCGGCGACGATGGCGAGGGCTTCTTTGTCCAGCTGGCTGTAATTTCTTTCCGGCTTGGCCAGCGTCCTGGAGAAGAAGGCGATGGGTGCTTCCTTCCCGTTGGGTAGGGTGTGGCTGAGGACCGCTCCGATGCCGAAGGGTGATGTGTTGCAAGTTACCATGAGTGGTAGGGTCTCGCTATACTGGATCAGGACTGCGTCTGATGTCAGCAGGTTTTTTGTTTGTTGGAACACAGTCTCCTCCCGCTTTCCCCAGGTCCAGATGGCTGCTTTATCAAGTAGCCGGTGTAGGGGTTCCGCTACGGTCGCCTTCTGGGGTAGGAAAACATTGTAAAAATTAAGCAGTCCCAAAAATGCCTGTAGTTCCGCCTTCTGGGGTAGGAAAACATTGTAAAAATTAAGCAGTCCCAAGAATGCCTGTAGTTCTGCCTTGTTTGTTGGTGTGGGGGCTTCCTTGATGGCTCTGAGTTTCTTCCCGGTTGGGTGTATTCCGTGCCGGTCCAGGAGGTACCCCAGGAATTCGACCCTCTCGGTGTGGAGTTGGCATTTGTTTCTTTTGACCTTAAGGCCGGCGTCTTTGAATTTGCTAAGCACCGCCCTTAAACGGGTTTCCAATTGTTCTCTGTTGGCGGCTGCGACCAGCACGTCATCAAAGTAGGGGACCACCCCTTTTATCCCCTGGAGGAGCCTTTCCATGAGACTTTGGAAGACTCCTGGGGCGACGCTGACTCCAAATTGGAGTCAGTTGCATCGAAAGGCTCCCCGGTGTGTAACAATCGTTTGCGCTTCGGCTGTCTCTACATCGACCGGCAATTGCTGATACACTTGTGCCAAGTCGAGTTTTGCGAAGACCCGGCCTCCCCCCAGTGAATGCAGAAGGTGCTGTACTACTGGGACGGGGTAGGCGCTTTGCTGCAGCGTGTGATTGAGGGTGGCCTTGTAGTCACCGCAAATTCTTATGGAGCCATCGGGTTTGATGGGGGTGACTATGGGTGTTTCCCAGCGGGCATGGTCGATGGGTTCTGAGTACCCCTTGCGCGACGAGCTTGTCTAGCTGCTCGTCGATTTTAAACAGGCGCAAATGGCACTCGCCGAGGTTTGAGGCGGATTGGGGTGATGTTAGGGTTAAGGTTGAAAGAGATAGGGGGCCCTCGGTACTTGCCTAGCGAGTCATAGAAGACCTCCTGGAACTCTTTTACGAGGGTCGCTTCCCAGTCGGCCTCGTCCGTGTGATGGATGCCCGTCACCTCGATTCCCAGCGGGGAGAACCATTGCAGGCCGAGCAAGCTGGGGCGGTCCCGGTCCACGATTGTGAGTGGCAAGATGTCGGTGTGGTTCTTGAATGTGACTTTAAAATGCCCGATGCCGGCCACAGGGATGCGGTTTCCCTGGTAGTCTTTCAAGATTAGCTTCTGGTCGTCTAGTTCGTTGCGGCGGATGGTCGGTACTAGGCGCTTGATTGTGCGCCAAGAGACCATTGAGAGGTAGGACCCGGAGTCCACTTCCATCTCGCAGGGCTGGTCCTCGATGCACAGTGCCACGTGTACCTTTCGGGCATCCATGGTTGATGAATGGCCGATGACGACCGTCTGGTGGGTTTCCTCACGGCGCTGTGCTTCGCTGAGTCGTCTGCTGTGGCTGTCGCGGCTCCACTGGCTCTCGGTCGGGCGGTCTCGGTGCCTGGGGGGAGTGCTGTCTCATCGTCGTGGGCTGTTTCCTCGTTGTTGCGGGCTGTAGCTCTTTTTGTTCCGGCACACCTTGGCGATGTGCCCCCGCTTCTCGCAATGCCAGCAAATGGCGTCAAGGAAACGGCATTCAAAGCGGGGGTGGTCGCTGCCGCAGCCGGCGCAATGGAAACCCGACTTATGTCCCCTGCGGTCCCGGCGGTCGCGCTCGGTCTGCAGCCAATGGATCTCCTCGTCTTCGTCCTCGGTGTCGGATTGGGGTTCGAGGTCACCATGATGTGTGGTTGTTTCTCGGCGGCTGGCTTCTCTGGGCTTTGCTGAGGCTGGGGTCGCTTTGTTGGTCGGTGGCCGTTCAGTCGTGTTTGCTTGACGCATCCGGGCTGCCGACTGGCGGGTGGCCTCAGCGGTGGTAGCCTCGGCGAGGGCATCGGCGAGGGAGATGTCGCCTTTGGCCATTAATCGGCTCTGCAGCACGGGGTCTCTGAGTCCGAGGACGACTCGGTCCCGAAGTGCCTGGTCCAGGTCGGGGGAATCCGCAGGGGCCTCCCAGGTTCCGCAGTTGAGCCACGAAGTCGCCTATGGTTTCGCCCTCGCGCTGATCTCGGCGGTAGAAGTCATGCCTACGGATGAGGATGGGCACGGCAGGGGCATAATGGCGGCGCAAGATGGGCTCGAGGTCAGCCCAGTCCATCTCCTTTACGTCGGCAGGCTTGGCCAGCGCCTTGGCCATCTTGAATACCATAGGGCCACAGTGCATCAGAAACACTGCCCGTTTCCTCTGGCCGTTGGTGTCCTTGAGGTTGCTGCATTCCAGGAACATCTGGAAGCGATCGATGTACGACTCACAGTCCTCGGTGGCTGGGTCGAACGGAGCGGGTGGCAGGGTGCTGGCCATCTTGCAGGTCGTTGAGCGCCATTTGCCACGTGCTAGTTGGTCCTCGCCCCACGATCCCATCCTCGTCGCCAGTGTTAGATCGGTGGATCGGGTCACATAAGAGGCGGGACGCAAAAGTGAACAATCAGCTCTTTATTGTGACTTCAGAACAAGGACAGCTAAAGTGTGCGAGCCGCTTGGCTTTATACAGCCGGCCGGCGGCTCGGCGACCAATGGCAGCGCTTTGAATCTCCGCGATCGGCTCGGCCAATCGCGGGAGATTCTTAATCCTCAATCACAGTCATTCAGTGGACCAATCGGGTTGCGGTCCGGGTGGACCAATCAGAATGCGAGTCTACAAGAATGTTAATACAGAACAATTACTATATCTACCATCCAGATTTTTTGTCTTTCTTATCAACGACTACTAAGTATTGCTATGTGGCAGGTGTTTGTCTGTTTGAATTTTAAAGCTACAGAGCACCTTTTATTATTTTATACAGGTAGTCTTCAACTCACAACCATAATGGAGCCCAATATTTCTATTGCTAAGTGAGACATTCGTTAAGTAAATTTTATCCCATTTTATCCCATTTTATGACCTTTCTTGCCACAGTTGTTAAATGAATCACTGCAGTTGTGAAATTAGTAACATAGCAATAGCTCTACAAAGAACAACATTTAAAATCAGAAATAACAGAACAGAGGCTAACTGATCAATGTCAATTTATAAAACAAAATAAAATATTCAGAGAAGCAGAACTGAAAAAGGTCTATCCAGGGCAGGGAAATCAGAGAAATATTTAACTTTGTCGGCAGTAACTCAGACTGCAGAGACAAACCAGGGGGATTGGCAATAGAGCAATTCAGCAAAGAAGCAAAACAGTGCACCAGCAAAATCAAAGATCAGACTAGAAAATAAAATCAGCAAGCTGAGATCGGAGGCAAATAAGCTGGAACATATAAAAGAAAAAGCTAAAGACCAAAAAACCAAAGAATACCTAATCAAGAGACACTACTTAGAAACAAGGAAGATAAAGGAAGCTCCAGAAATAATACAGCAGCAAATAACTATAGCCAAGATCAGCAGATACAAAGCTCCAATTGCAAATTATAGGCAGAACCTCCAATTTTAATTCAATCAGAAATGTTTCTATCAATTAACAGTATGCGACTAGGAAGAAATGTCTGCTGGGACTCTGTATAAATGAAGCATACTATTTTCAATGTGATTGCAGGATCCCATTTCAAACTAGATCACATCTTGACTGGCTGTAAGAGGAGGGCATATACTTCAATCTCAGTGTCTGATTTTTAAAATATAATCAATGCTGCACTTCATAGTTAGATGACCTAACTTTGATATTTGAACATAGAATTTTTTTAAATGTTTATATTTTATTATGTTCTACTAATCTAGATGAAATGTCAATATATATTGTGGGCACCTGTATATACCAAACAATGGTTGGAAGAAATATCCATCTGGTTCCATTCCAAGCTGGGAGAAAGACACTGGAAACATGGAGGCTAATTGGAAAGAAGGTTTTATAATGAACAGAACCACCAAGCACATGGTTCTGATGCAACTGACAAAATGGAGTTGAGAGTAAGGGGTTTTTATACTTTTTTTAAGTTTTGCACTTGAGCCTCCTGTTCCTGTGCAGGAACATGTATTCTATTGGATATTGTCAGACTCCCATGGGGCCATGTATGGGTTATGTATGGATCATAGCTGACTCTATAAGCAAAGTACAAATCCTTGGTGTTTGTCTGAGCTAAGTTTGGTTGAAGTTTGGACTGCTCTGAAGGTGATGCAATGAAGGTTTGTGTTATGAAAGGGTGTTAGGCAATTCCTAATGTGGCTTAATGGCTTTCATCTGTTTTGGCTCTTGGATGAGGGCTAATCCTATTATTATGTTCAGACTTTGCTGCAGGGAATTTCAAAATAACTTGTCTTGAATGGATTTCTGCCTGCAATATTTGCTATGCCTATTAGTAGAGCTATCTAGTTTTCAATAAGCTCTTTATCTCTTAAGTGTTGACATCTGCTGTGGGTTATATGTCTGCCTCTAAAAACATGTTTCTCCATTTCTCCTTTTGGAAAACATAATATTCTGCCTTTTTAAATATTTCTCAAAATATTTCATTCTTCTAGGAGAAGGGGTGGCTTCCCACACAATAAACAAACAAACAGTGCAGTTCTGGCGCAGATACGGGATAACCCAAAGAAATGTTAAAGGAAGTGGATAAGAAAAAAAAGCTGAAATGAAGGAATTAGTAATAATAGCAAAAGTGGTAAAGAGCAAGGAAGATCAGGGGCTGGTCAGCTCCAAGTGAAGATAAATTGCATGGTTTTGATTGAAACACTTAATTACATGGTTTTGGTTAATCTACACATATAGTTGCCAAGCAGTTTAACAACATATTGCAAGAAGGAGAAATTGAAAAATGGCTACCTTCTGACAAAGCCTACCTGATAATGAAAGACCCAGCAAAAAAGGGCTGCATCAGGCATTAATTACCTGCTTATCAATAACCTTCAAATTGCTAATTGTTGTGGTAGCTGATGCAGTCCAAAACCATCTAGCTGAAACCATCTCTTTTCACCTGAGTAGAAAGGAAAATCCCTGAACAGCAGAGGAACAAAGGATCAGCTCCTAATTGACAAGATGATTTTGGAAAATTGCAAGAAAAGGAAGACTACTTATGTAGCCTAGATTAAGTACAAAAGGACATTCAACTCTCCGCCACATGATTGAAAAATCAAGTGCCTAGAGATAGCAGGTGTCAGTAGAAACATCAAAAGTTTTGTGCAAAGATCATGGCACAATAGAAGACACAGTTGCAGGTTGCTTATGCTGTTTGGGATTTCCCTAAGTGATCAAGCTAAAATTCAAAACAGCTGATTCTCCCTCCATTTAGCTACTTTGGAAAACCTTAGGAAATTTCTGTCTCCTGATTTGGAAACAGAATACTCAGAACCATTTATCCCACTAGCACTAAACAATTTCATGCCATCTTATTTACAGAGGTAGTGCAATTCTATCATCAGGTACAACCTGTAAAGTGAAACAGATGAGATCAGTGTTTGTGTTTTGAACATCTTGTCAGGAAAAAAAACAGAAAAGGAAGTAAACAATAGGTTGATTAAGCAGTCCAGGTAATCTGCTAAACTGGTGAATCTATGTTAGAGTATGTTCCCTGAGTGCCTTTTCTCTTATCCTCCAACAGAGCTACCATCCTTGCAAAATCAAAATCACCTTTCCCAACACGGTTGGGTTGATGCAATTTTAATTTTGGGCCTGCTGTACCAGTGCTGAAGACAGATCAAAGACATCTCTCTTTTCAATTAAACTATATCTGACTGCTGAAAAGACTCCCCCCCCCTTTATTATGTTTTCAAAGCACCACACCAGAATATCGAAACTCATTTGCTTTGCCTGCTTCTAAAGTTCTGTGTGAAAAAAAGAATCTTGGAAATGACTAGATAGAAAAATAAAGTAGGACTCAGCAACTGAAGGCACCATACCCTAACTATTTCTTGGTTTTTGAACCCTCTTAAACTTTTTTCTTTTAGAAGAAAAAGCAAATCATTGACTTCTACTCCTCTCAGTTTGCCTTCCCAGCTCCACCTATTTTGCATACAGAGATTAGGTAATGGGACCTTTGGTTTCCTTGGCTGTTTCTCAAGGCCTCTGACTGGCTAAAACCCTCCACAGTTTCTTCCCAGTTCATAGATCTGGAAAGGAAATCACACTGCCTTGTTGTAGGCTATCAGCTGTTGCTGCAAAGTTAAAGGTAAGGCTTTATTTCTAATTCTCAGTGTAAGTAACATGGCTTCTAGAAACATTGGGCCTGTGTTTTGCAATTCCTAGTCAAATGTTTAGGCTTCTTTCATGATTTGAGAACAGAAAATAATGATCCTCCTTCCCTCCCACAGCCCTCTCCCCCAGTTCAGAAAGCAAAGAGGAAACATCAGCTGTCAGGATTTATATCTTCATACAAGAACTCGGTGGTATAATCTAATGTGGGGCTGTTTGAAATTATTTCTGCTGCAATTTTTTTTAGAGTGATTGTGGTGAACAGGGCTATTGCCTTGATCTGATGGAAGAGTGGGATTTGTGGCTATCCTCAGGCAATGTGCTAAATCAAACTCCACCCAAAGTTAACATTTTATGGCTTGTCTAATGTGTGAATCTCACTATTGTGGTTTCTAAACTGTATTTTTGGATTAATATTTGAATCAAATCAACTGTGAGGGATTTAAAATAAGGTTTAGGGGATCCAGGCTCTGAATGATATAGAGGAGAGTCTTCTTGACATGGGAGGGTAACCTCACTTCCTGATTTACTTAAACCTGTTTACACATTGTTTTGAGTGTTTAAATTATGATTTATGGAACAAGACATAATTTGTAGGTTCATCAATCTGAGTAAAAAAACCAACAAACATAATGGTGTAATCTAGGTTATCACATAGAACAAAGAATACTGAAATACATGCTTAGCTTGATTTTATTTGTGGAAGAATAGTGATCAACTTAAAAAAAGAAAAATATTGTACTTATGTGAAACTGTAATTTATTTTTTATTTACTAAACAAATATATTCAATTTGCAAGGTTTTCTGCTTTAAAGATTTTGCATGAATTAGTAATTTTCAGGTTACAATGTTGTTTTTTTGAAAACATGGCCATTAGTGTCTTTTAAAAAGATGATGGTGAATTTAAACCACAATCTGTTTGATTAAGTTGACTTTATGGAGATGAATTTTCAAACTGTAAACTGTTTTTAAATTGAAAGAAAGAACCTTTAAATAAAGAAGTTAGATGGGCTGTTGCAAGAGAAAGTATCTTTGAATGTGTTGGCAGCATCTCTTTGGACATTAAAATAATATTTCCAATATAATATAGTACAAGGTGGACTTCTAATTATACAATTACTGTTGGTGTTGGTGGTAATTTTTTAAAATAAATATGGAATACAATATCAAACATGTTTTTAAAAGCTCTAAAATGAAATGTTGGTAAGAAGACACCCTTAAAGTATCTAGTCAGAAAGATAAAATGTAAAATTAGCCTTTTATTTTGCATGATGGTCAAAGTTTAAATTGATTAAAGTAGGCTTCCCAACTTATTTAGCAAAATGTTTGATAAAGTATGAGAACTCTTTCATATATTCGTTTTATTTTTTTCTGACTCTAATGTTTGACATTTTTGCAGAGATGGCTACCGAAGATTATTTTCGTCGGGATTGCCAGATAGTCCATGGCATTCCTATAGTCTATGCATTCTCCTTTGACTGGGATAGAATTGAAAATTTCCAGAGTCGGCCAGATGATATTGTGATAGCCACATACCCCAAATCTGGTGAGTTCTCAGTATTGGAAAAGGGCAACCTGATGGTTTGTCACTTTTTCATGATGCCTGCATTTTATGAAGTTTTTTTTCTCTTGGAATGCAGATTTCAATACAACTTCTGACAAACCTAATGGGCTGTTTGTTTCCAGGCACAACGTGGCTAAGTGAAATTGTGGATATGATTCTGAATAACGGTGATCCTGATAAATGCAAAAGAGATGCTATTTTCAATAAAGTGCCTATGTTAGAATGTGTTGTCCCAGGGAAGATGCCACCAGGTAAGCTTTGATCCCTATTGATTAATGTGAACTTTAGAGACACAGGGTAGAAATGATCAAGATGTACATCTGGCAAGTCATTTCTGTACTTCCTTATTTAATATCTTGGAGGGAATAAAAACATTTACGTTATGAGGAATGGAAATATGTAAAATATGTATTTTTGGAGGAGGTCTATTTTGGAGGGTCTATTTTGTCCATTTTCTGTCTGAAATAGGAGAAAAACAACAGGCATTTGTAAGAGTAAGAGGAGATGGCTGCATCGCATGAAATAAGTACGATACAGATATCCAAATAGATTTACTGTTTCAAGTCCTAAGCCCATTGAAAGAATAGTTTGTGGAGTATCGTGGGCATAAAAAAATTCAAATAAAAATAAGAAAAGATTAAAAAGCCATTCATCACTACTTATTTTATAGGCTACCATCCCATGTATTCAAATATATGATAAAATAATGGTTACACCTGCTAATCCATATTAAAACAGAACACTGTGTGTCTCATACTAATATCATTTAAAAAAAGATTAACTAAATGAAAAAAATGAATCCAGTTTTCCAGCATTATTATCGGACCCAGCTCCTTTGAGGCTTACTGGATGCTTATGGAGAATCAATACATTTTCCTGCATTGATCCAGCATCTTAGTAAAGGATAGTTTTTTGGTTAAATGTTAGAGATCTCTTTTTTTCATGTCTTCTCATTTGAGCTATTGCTAATAGCAGCTAGAAAAAAATCACTATCAAGTGGTCTTATACACACACACACACACACACACACACACACACAAAAACACAATCAGAACAAAAAAGAAACATTACAATATATAAAACAAAATATACTATTTCTTGAAACTATTTTTTAAAAGAATTCTGAGTCTACTGGATGGATAGTGGGGGAAAAAAGAAATCAAAGGAAATCAAATGCCCTGCAGACAAGTCTCTAAGTTCAGAGGCCTATACAGCGGTGGTGGGATTCAAATTTTTTTACTACTGGTTCTGTGGGCATAGCTTGATGGGCATGGTATGGCTTGGTGAGTGTGGCAGGGGAAATATACTGCAAAATCCCATTCTCTCCCCACCCCACTAACCTGCTTTCCAGCTCCATTCTCCTGTGCAGGGCAACAAAAGAAGACCCAGCTGATCATCTGGGACTCAGGAGGCAGAGAATAGATGGGGGTGGGGCCAGTCAGAGGTGGTATTTGCTGCTTCTCCAAACTACTCAAAATTTCTGCTACCAGTTCCCCAGAACTGGTCAGAACCTGCTGAATACCACCTCTGCTACACAGTAGGATTAGAGGAAGACAAATATAAGCTTGTACATGCATCATGATGTCACATAGACATGAAAGGGGCAGAAGTTCTCTGTAGTGGTAAGTATTTAGTATTTTAGCAAAAGCATTGGATTGGGCAAACATTTGGTTAACATTTCATTTAAAAAAAAATTGAGCTACATCCAAATTCCTCATTGCCCATAATCATTCTTAAAGTGTGTTACCAGTGTGCTGTGGGTTCCAGATTAGGCGTGCTATGTACAATGCCAGGTAACTGAAAACCTGACATGTTATTTTTTTAATCAAATTTCTATTTTGCCCATTGTATGCTTTTGGGGTGTTTGTAGATAATGCAGAGCAGCACTGCATACTGAGAGGAAAAAGAGCCACATTGATAAATTTAAAATCTTCATAGGTCACTAATAAATACCTGGCACAGAGTGGCAGCATTGGGCCTGAAAGATGTTGAAGATGTTTGGCATGCATCTTTTGGTGTGGCGGCAACAGTGAATTTACTGACTTTTCCAATAATGCTTAGGGAGAGGGACGCAAGATGCACGACAGACACATATTTGTGCAGCCTGAAATAGACACTCATTTTCTTTGACAAACATAGGAGAATGAATACTGTGCAAGTAATTCAGCTTTTATATCCTCCACTGCTCACAAGACTTTTCCAGAACTTGTTAACTTGTTTGGAGGGGAGTTTATCCATATATATTTACAGATATACTAAGTTTCCCATAAATTCTCCAATAGTTGGGAAACATCAGGAAACACTGAATACAATGTATTAGGAATGTCTGTGGATCAATTTGAGAGAAGGAAAGAAAGTGGTCTTAAATATTGCTTTTATGAAAGGCTATCCAATAGTATACATGAAACTGATGGAGAAAAATATCAATATTTAATTTTGCACATCATAACTGCGGCCAGAATAACCTATGCACAAAACTGGAAACTGTCATTCCTTCAGAAGATATGGTAATTAAAAAAAATACACGAATGTGCTGAGATGGATAGCTTAACCAAATTGTTAAAAAATAAACAAGATAGTGACTATTATGAAATTTGGTATGATTGGTTAAAGAAAAGTAATATTTGATATTTCGATAAGTTATGGAAATTATAGAAGATGTGTATTTAATTATAAACTATATAGAGAAATTAAAACATTAAAAGAACGAAGGAGTTATTGTAACAAGGCAGATCACGTCAATGATAAAGATAAAGAAAAAAAAATTAACCATTGCTCAATATATGCTGTAAAATGTGTGTGTGTGTGTGTGTGTATGTATACATACACATACATACATACGCTTACATATATGTATGTGTATGTATGTATGTTTTCTGAGGTTCTCGCAGGTATTTGTATGTGGATCTTTGGTTATTCGGGTTTTCTCCCGCATAAAATTGGAAGTATCTAGGCAACTTTTCGATGAAGTCTCATTCATCATCTTCAGGCTTGTGTCTTCGGCTCTGTGCTTCTCAGAGTAATGTGAGCTTGCAGCTGCTTCTTCCTTTTAACTGCTAGTGGGGGTGTGACTTGATTGGGTGGGGGCTTGGCTGTGTTCTGATTGGGTGGGGGTGTGTTCTCATTGATACTTCCAATTTTACGTGGGAGAAAACCCGAATAACCAAAGATACACACACACACACACACACACACACATATATATCATTCAGCTTTCTTCAGGTATTTTCCCACGTCATTGTAGTTGTGCTTTTAAAGTTGTAGCAACGTTTCGGCAGAATCTCATCTCCCATCATCAGGCTTCTGTATAGTGTACAGAAGCCTGATGATGGGAGATGAGATTCTGCCAAACATTGCTACAACTTTAAAAGCACAACTACAGTGTACACTATACAGAAGCCTGATGATGGGAGATGAGATTCTGCCGAAACGTTGCTACAACTTTAAAAGCACAACTACAGTGTACACTATACAGAAGCCTGATGATGGGAGATGAGATTCTGCCGAAACGTTGCTACAACTTTAAAAGCACAACTACAATGACGTAGGGAAAATACCCGAACAAAGCTGAATGCCATACATGTAAGTACCATGAAAACTTAAGAATATATATATATATATATATATATATATATATATATATATATATATATATATATATATATATTTTGTCTGTTTTAAATGTATGTCAAACAAATGCTTTTTTTTTCTAGAATAAAAATTAAAAAAATTTTTATAAAAAAAATGATGTTCAAAGACTGCTGCCTAGGTGGAATGTAGAGTTCAGTTTTTAGTTTTATTATTTAATCAATAACAGTGGATATCAAATGGAAAGATACCAAAAATGCTGCCACAGATAGGATTCATTGGAAGCTTACTATACTATGTGCTTTATGGGAAAGGAACTAGATTATGATAATGAAAAATCAATAATTCATCTTTTAATCATCCTTTTTAGTCACATATTTTTTTCAATGTTTATCAGTGATCTTTTAGCTTTTTTCTAATCACCTAAATAAGTACTGAATAATTCCAGGAGTCAAAACTGCCTTGAAGGCACCCACCCACACACCACACATACTGAATTTAATCAGTTTAATGGGTGCCTCCTGTATTTCCTATTATTTTCTATATCAGCAGTGTCTATATGATATTCCTTACCATCTCACTGTTTTGCTTGCAAGGCACAGAACAGTTAACTCATATGCCCTCTCCTCGCATGGTGAAGACCCATCTCCCAGTAAACCTACTTCCCAAGTCTTTTTGGGACAAAGGCTGCAAGGTAAATATATTTTGTCAGCATGATACATTTTGGAAAAAAAAATCTGGATGGCAGAGAGCCTCTAATCCAAAACAAATCAAACCCTTTAGAAGTCAATTTGCCTCAAATACTGTCATCAGAGTTGCTAGTTACTTACATCTTTTTATGGATGTAGCTCTCCAAAAATAAATGTTGTTTGGGAGATGTCAGATGCCAGTCCATGCACTAGATCATTTGACTTATTTAACACCAGAACTCTTCATGTCATTTTTTTCCTTTACGTGGGAAGTCTTGCTAAAATTACAGTTTCCTCCATCAGAAATGATATCTTTTCCTGTGCATCTCACCAATCTATCAATCTTTATTATTGTCACAGATCAGCAAATAAAAGCATTAAAATAATAATAGTAGTAAAACATTAAAATAAAAGACAGAATAATATATTGCGATTGACGGAGTATTAACAATGGGCAATTACAGTTTGCCTAATTTTACATGCATCATAGCAAAATTTGGCTACCTTCAGAGAAACTATTTCATATTGATCTGGTAAAAGTAGTTGATAAAAGATCAGTATTTCTCAGATATTTTGTTAGGTATTTTCCTTATATAAATTGCAGAATACTGGGACCAGAGCTACAGTTTCAATAGATCAGTAGTGGGATTCAAAAAATTTTTTATTACTGGTTCCTGTGGGCGTAGCTTGGTGGGCATAGCATGGCTTGGTGGGCGTGGCAGGGGAATGATACTATAAAATCTCCACTCCTACTCCACTCCAGGGGAAGGATATTGTTAAATCCCCATTCCCTCCCGGCCTCACTAACCTGATTTCCAGCTCTGTTCTCCTGTGCAGGACAACAAAAGAAGACCCAGCCAATCAGCTGGGACTTGGGAGGCAGAGAATAGATGGAGTGGGGCCAGTCAGAGGTGGTGTTTGCTGGTTCTCCAAACAACTCAAAATTTCCGCTACTAGTTCAGAACCTGCTGTATACCACCTCTGCAATAGACCCTTGTCCACAAAGGCACAATCCCAGCTCATATGGTATTCTTTTTGTATCTTTCCTCCAAAATTGGTGTGGGAATATGCAGTGCACTGCATATTCCATATACCCCACCTACAAAGTTTTGCTAATTCTTTAGTAATATTGCTATAAAACATATTGGTTTTTGTGGTACTGCCACAAAAAATAGAGCAGAAATGATTTTTTAAAAAAATATTGGTCAGAATTGTAACAATTCTGTTTAGAAAACCTATCTAAAAAAAGTGAAGAGATTAAATCAGTGGTATTTCTCCTGAATTGAAGCAGATAAAGGGTAATACTTGTTTAAAGCAAGTCTAATCAACTGATTAAGTATTAATCACTTTGATCAGAATCTAAATCCCTTACCTGTCAATCCAGATTATATGTGTGTGTGCAATGTTAATTACAAATCAGGAGAAAATGGTTTTTACAATCTGGAATTTATTATTATAACTTTCTCAGAAAAGTCTTGACAAAAGAAAAATGTAAAATGTCTTGCAGATATAATTATGATTACATTGATGCTCCATCCCTGATGGATGGTCATTTCAGAGATATTTCCTTACCTACAAAAGGAAGAAGAATGATTAGGCAAAAAAAGCAGTGGGAGTGGAAACAACTTCCAACAGCTTTCCCTTTAAGTGTTACAGATGTGAACGTTTGAATAATACAGTAATTCTCAACTTACATATAGCTGTTTTCCAAGTTGAGCCCATTCTAGATGTAGAGATATAGCAATAGCAATAGCACTTAGACTTATATACCACTTTACAGTGCTTTCCAGCCCTCTCTAAGCAGTTTACAGAGTCAGCATATTATCCCCAACAGTCTGAGTCAACCTTGAGCCTGGTGAGATTTGAACTGCCAAATTGCAGGGAGCTGCAGGTCAGCAGAAATAGCCTGCAATACTGCATTCTAACCACTGTGCCACCACGGCTCTATAGACAAGATCACTATACTGTATTTCTTTGTTTGCAGTCTCATTTTAGTATTTACTAGTTATACTAGAAATCATGAGGAACCTGATAACATGATTTTTAGATTAACAAGTTTATTAAAACGTTGCTGGACAGGCCCCAGGTGCTCCGTGCATCCAGATGGAATTATGTGAGGTTGCCTGGTTGAGCACTTCTGCTTTATAAGATGCTATAATCACCGGTGTTTTTTCATTACTCTACACTCTTCAGTAGCAAAAACCTATCAATAGAGTTTTACGCATTCTATGTATTTTTCTTTACTCCAATGAAGATGATCTATATGGCTCGTAATGCAAAGGATGTTGCGGTCTCCTTTTATCACTTTGACTTGATGAATAAGCTACATCCAGATCCTGGCTCTTGGGATGACTACTTGGAGAAATTCATGATAGGAAGAAGTAAGTTTTCAGGAAACAAAGTGATGAGACTGAATGAGTTTGCTGCTCACTAACTGAAGAAAAACCCAAGTCAGGTTATGGACCAAACTTTTTTCTTTTTTAGTAAAAAAAAAAAAGTCTCTTTTTCAGGTAGGACATCAGTCACATGAGTTATGTTTGTATATCTTGTAACACTGTATGTCTAATACCTAAGTAGTGGCTAAAAATATACAAGTATAGTAAAGGAGATTAAAGTAGTCTCATTATGTTCAAATCCATTATATCCTTTTTATCCAAAGCTGAATTTGGGGGGAGGGGGGATGGTTTAATGCACATCTGCCTATTCTAATATCTGTCCTACTTGATCATAAATTGAGACGTACTATATTATAATAAGATATTGCTTGAACATTGACAATGAATAGTAGCTTTTATTATGGCAAAGACAACTCTGATAAATGAACCAATGTTTAATCATTCTTTGCACTTCTCTTTTTTAACTGTGCAGCTAGAACAAAGCAGTGTTAGTGCCAAAATTTAGGAATTTACTCTATCTACATAACCAGTTTGACAATATTCATATATTGTTGTTTATAAGGGTGGAAGTTGTGCTTACAAGTTAGTCTTGACTCCTAAGGTCAATTTTTGCAAATGATTTAGCATTGCTTTCTTAGGGCTAAGAGAGAATATCTGGCCAGCTAACTTCATGCTTAAGACAAGACACGGTGTTCTTATTTGTAGCTTGATGATTTTAATCAGCATACCAAACTGTCAGACATAGTAATTAGGTTCAGCCTATTATTATCCTTATAGACAAAGCTAAACCAGAATGTTCATATCCTAACATACAGTGAACTTAAGTACAGTTTTACTTTGTTTTCACAATCAGACCCTTGGTAACCAGAGTTTTGATGTAGCCACAGACTGTCAGCCACATATTGATAGAATATGTGTAACTTGGCCAAATTATAATAATGTCTTTCTCCCAAAAGCTGACATAAATAGAGGTGTGTGGCAACAATACTACTAGAAGTCAGTGTAAGCTATACTTGCAGGATGAAATAACTGAGATTATTATAAACATTTACAATTTAGAATTTTTTTAAAGAATTGGTTTTTTTTATAAAGTTTTTATTGGTTTTTAAGACAAACATAAACAAAACATAAAAACATCAAGCCATCTTCCATATATATACATACAGTGTGCCGGTTGGTTTACAAATTGTTTTGTGCTTCCATTTCATAATCTTCAATTACAATTACATTGTATATATTCTCATATTTTCAATCAAATATTAAATACATTGATATCATTGTTAATCAATCATTTGACTATACTTTTATTCATTCATGTTTTACGAAAGAATCCATATTTTAATTAATTTGTTTTATACATCTCAAATGTATCCTACAATCATTTTTTCGATATAATAAGAAAAGAATAGATCTTTATATATTTATTATTTTCTAAGAATCTACATATTTCATTACCATGTTTTATTGTCTAACCATTGATAGAATAGATCCCAAATTTTATAAAATTGTTTATCATCTTGTTCTCTGATTTCAAATGTCAATTTACTCATTTCAGCACATTCCAATATTTTTTTAATGATTTCTTCCTGTGATGGTGTTTTCTCATTTTTCCAGTTTTTAGCAAATACAATCCTAGCCGCTGTTAATACATTTACGATCAAGTATTTCAATTCTTTACAATATATTTCAGGTAAAATTCCCAATAAAAATATCTCTGGTTTCAAATCTATATGTTTTTTTGTCATTTTTTCTAACCACGTGTGGATTTTAGTCCAATATTTTTTAGCATCTGCACAAATCCACCACATATGATAATATGAGCCTGGTGTCTGATGACATTTCCAACATTTTTCAGATTTGTTCTTGAACATTCTTGCTATTCTTGTCGTGGGGGGGAATGCCACCTGTAAAACATCTTATACAAATTTTCTTTATATGCTATTGACATTGTCATTTTATAATTTTGAGACCACAATTTTTGCCATTTCTCTAGATCAATCCCATATCCAAAATTCTTCCCCCAAGCAATCATTGTTTCTTTGACTTGTTCTTCTTCTAGTTTAATTTCTAATAAATATCCATACAATTTTGTAATCACCTTTTCATCAGTACCTGTCAAAATCTTATCTAAATCAGTCAGTTTATCATAGAAACCTTCTGTTTTAGAATCTTTATCATACCTTGAATATATTTGCACATATGAAAACCAATTCATCTTTATACCTTGTTTCTCTAATTTTTGCATAGATTTAAGTTCACCCTTTCCATTCAATATTTCACCATACCTAACTGTTTGTTCCTTTTTATATATTATAGAATAAGAAAATGCTACAGTAGTCGAAAACCAGACTGGAATTTTCAAATAACATTGTCTTTTAGTCTTCTCCCAGTTTAACCACAGAGACTCCTGTATATAATGTCTTCTAAAATACCCTTGTGTTTTAGTTCCTTTATGCCATAGAAAGGCATGCCACCCCAACAACAGATCATGTCCTTCTAATGTCAACAATCTAGTATTTCTTAATGTTATCCATTCCTTAACCCACATCAAATTTGTAGCTTGGTAATACAACTCCCAATTAGGCAAACCAAATCCTCCTCTTATTCTGGCATCTTGCAAATTTTTAACTTTATTCTCGCTTTCTTACCTTGCCATATATATTTCAACACAATTTTATTTAAATCTTCAAAGTAATCTTTTCCAAGCCTAATTGGTATTGTTTGGAACAAATACATAATTCTGGGTAATATATTCATCTTGATTGTTGATATTCTCCCTATTAATGACAGTTGTAAATTTTCCCATTTCGCCAAATCTAGCGCTATCTGCTGCTTAAGTTTGATATAAGTATTCTCTTTTAGTGTACTACATCTTGCTGTCAAATGTATCTCCAAATACTTGATCTTATTCGTGACCTGAATTTTCAGTAGATCTGCCAATTCTTCCTTTTGTCTTGATAGCATATTCTTTCTCAAGATCTTTGTCTTATCTTTATTTATTTTCCAACCAGCCACCTTTCTGTTAGATCGGTGGATCGGGTCACATAAGAGGCAAGACGCGAAAGTGAACAATCAGCTCTTTAATTCAGCTCTGAGCAAGGACAGTTTTAAGTGTGCGAGCCGCTTGGCTTTATACAGCCGGCCGGCGGCTCGGCGGCCAATGGCAGCGCTTTGAATCTCCCGCGATCGGCTCGGCCAATCGCGGTAGATTTTTAGCGCTCCAATCACAGGCGTTCTGTGAACCAATCGGATTGCGGTCTGGGTGGACCAATCAGAATGCGAGTCTTCAAGAATGTTAATACAGAACACCCCTCCCCTGATGGTTTCGTCCGACGCAGTGTCGTGACGTAGTCGCGCAGGTAGGTGGGGCTTCGAACCTGTCTGGCTGACCTGCGTGGCTCAGTCGGTGTGTGGTCGTCGGCCGGTTAGGACGGGCTCCACGTCGCTCTCCACTTCGCTGATGGAACCGCCTGGAAGGGTGAGCCGGGCCTATCGCCGCAGCTCCCGCCCGGACTACCTGGGTTGGTCGAGTTGCGGTTCCTGTTGCTCTCGCTCGGTCTTTCCGGGCTGGTTGAGCTGGCTTGGCTGTACGTTCCAGGTGAAGATCCCGTCTGCGACAGTTCGAAGTCTGCTGGTGAGTATGGCTGGTTTATTTGAGCGTTTCTGTCTTCTGGTGGGGGGTGTTCGGCTTGCGTTGGGGTGTGTGCCGTTGATGATTCCGGCCTGCCGTCGTTTGCCGGCTTGGATGTTGAGGATTCCCTTCCCTCTCTGCTTTCCTTGGTTGCCGTTGCCGAGGCGTCGGGGGTGTTGGCGGCTAGTCTGGACCGTAGCTGGTCGATGTGCCGTTTCCAGCTCTTCCCGTCTGTCGTTTCGAGTCTGTATGATCGGGGGGCCGGATACCTGTGTTATTTGTGCGGAACCCAGAGGGGTCTCCCGTGAAGTTCTTTGCGTAGACCGTGTCCCGATGTTGAATGCCCGGTACCGGCTGGAGGAGTCCGGGGTTTCTCTGGGTTGTAGGTGGGGTGTAGGCGGTCCAGTGGAGACCTCAGTTTCCTTCCCATTAGTAACTCCGCTGGTCTCTTGTTCGTGGTCGTGTTCGGAGTGATGTGCTGTATGAAGAGTAGTTTGTTTATTTTTTCCTGGATGTTGCCGGTTTCGATTTTATGGATGGCTTTTTTGTGTATTGGACCATCCGTTCCGCCCTACCGTTCGCCGCTGGGTGAGCCGTCGAGGTTAAGGTGTGTCTGATGCCCCGTTCGGCTAGGTATTTTTAAAATGCCAGTGCCGTGAACTGTGGCCCATTGTCCGACACTATGACATCCGGTAACCCGTGTGTTGCAAAGAGTCCGTTGAGCTTGTCGATGACCGCTTCTGTTGTTGTTGCCCTCATAGTGCTTACCTCCAGCCAGTTGGAGTAAGCATCTACGGTGATGAGGAATGTATGCCCCTTGGTTGGCCCGTCGAAGTCTATGTGTATTCGCGACCATGGTCCTCTCGGGGTCTCCCATTCCAGGACCGGTGCGGTGGGGGGGGGTGGCTCTCGATTCTTGGCACCTGCTGCAACCGGCGACCCATGTCTCGATTTGTTTGTCCATCCCTGGCCACCAAGCGTAGCTTCTGGCCAGGGCTTTCATCTTGACGACCCCCGGGTGTCCCTCGTGCAGCATTGCCAACACTCCGTCTTGTAGTGTTTCCGGTATGACTACCCGGTCACCCCAGAGTATGCATCCCCTTTGCGAGAACAGCTCAGTTTGGCGGTTTCGGAAGGCTCTGAACTGTTCGCCGCCGTCACTTTCTGGCCACCCCCGCTCTACCCAGCTCAATACCCGCGCCAGCCGTTTGTCTTTATTTGTTTCACGGGCAATGTCTGGCGCGGTTAAGAGTGGGCTGGGTAGGGTCTCGATTTGCAGGGTCGTTGTTGTGGGCGCTGGGTCGTCATCTAAGTCGGGTAGTGGTGACCAGCTTAGTGCGTCAGCGTGCGGAATGTTCTTACCGGGCCGGTGTGATAGTTCGTATGAGTATGCGGCCAGGAACTCAGACCACCTCGTCATCCGTGGCGACAGGATGTTCGGGGTGGCCTTGTTCCCTGCGAGTATCACGAGCAGGGGCTTGTGGTCCGTAATAATGGAAAAGTCCCTACCATAAAGGTATTCGTGGAACCTTTTCACTCCGGCGATGATGGCGAGGGCTTCTTTGTCCAGTTGACTGTAATTTCTTTCCGGTTTGGCCAGCGTTCGGGAGAAGAAGGCGATGGGTGCTTCCTTCCCGTCGGGTAGGGTGTGGCTGAGGACTGCTCCGATGCCGAACGGTGATGCGTCGCACGTTACCGTGAGCGGAAGGGTCTCGCTATACTTGATCAGGACTGCGTCCGATGTTAGCAGGTTTTTTGTTCGTTGGAACACAGTCTCCTCCCGCTTCCCCCAGGTCCAGGTGGCCGTTTTATCGAGTAGCCGGTGTAGGGGCTCCGCCACGGTCGCCTTTTGGGGTAGGAAAACATTTGTAAAAATTAAGCAGTCCCAAAAATGCCTGTAGTTCCGCCTTGTTTGTTGGTGTGGGGGCTTCCTTGATGGCTCTGAGTTTCTTCCCAGTTGGGTGTATTCTGTGCCGGTCCAGGAGGTACCCCAGGAACTCGACCCTCTCGGTGTGGAGTTGGCATTTGTCTCTTCTGACTTTAAGGCCGGCATCTTTGAATTTGTTAAGCACCGCCTTTAAACGGGTCTCCAATTGTTCTCTGTTGGCGGCTGCGATCAGCACGTCATCGAAGTAGGGAACCACCCCTTTTATTCCCTGGAGGAGTCTTTCCATGAGACTTTGGAAAACTCCTGGAGCGACGCTGACTCCAAATTGGTGTTGGTTGCACCGAAAGGCCCCCCGGTGTGTAACAATCGTTTGCGCTTCAGCTGTCTCCGCATCGACCGGCAATTGCTGATACGCTTGTGCCAAGTCGAGTTTTGCGAAGACCCGGCCTCCCCCCAGTGAGTGCAGAAGGTGCTGTACTACTGGGACGGGGTAGGCGCTTTGCTGTAGCGCGTGATTGAGGGTGGCCTTGTAGTCCCCGCAAATTCTGATGGAGCCATCGGGTTTGATGGGGGTAACTATGGGCGTTTCCCAACGGGCATGGTCGATGGGCTCTAGTACCCCTTGTGCGACGAGCTTGTCTAGTTGCTCGTCGATTTTCGGCTTAAGTGCAAAAGGCACTCGCCGGGATTTGAGGCGGATTGGGGCGACGTTAGGGTTAAGGTTGAAGGATATAGGGGGCCCTTGGTACTTGCCTAGCGAGTTGTCGAAGACCTCCTGGAATTCCCTTACGAGAGTCGCTTCCCAGTCTGCTTCGTCTGTATGATGGATGCCCGTCACCTCGATGCCCAGCGGGGCGAACCATTGCAGGCCGAGCAAGCTGGGGCGGTCCCGGTCCACGATTGTGAGGGGCAAGATGTCGGTGTGGTTCTTGAATGTGACCTTAAAGTGCCCAATGCCGACCACAGGGATGCGGTTTCCCTGGTAGTCTTTCAGGATTAGCTTCTGGTCGTCTAGTTCGTTGCGGCGGATGGTCGGGACCAGGCGCTTGATTGTGCGCCAAGAGATCATGGAGAGGTAGGACCCAGAGTCCACTTCCATCTCGCAGGGTTGGTCCTCGATGCACAGTGCCACGTGTACCTTCCGGGCGTCCATGGTTGATGAATGGCCGATGACGACCGTCTGGTGGGTCTCCTCGTGCCGCTGTGTCTCGCTGAGTCATCTGCTGCGGCTGTCGTGGCTCCACCGGCTCTCAGTCGGTTGGTCTCGGTGCCTGGGGGTGCCATCTCGTTGTCATGGGCTGTTTCTGCCGCTGCGGGCTGTAGCTCTTTTTGTTGTGGCACACCTTGGCGATGTGCCCCCGCTTCTCACAATGCCTGCAAATGGCGTCGAGAAAGCGGCATTCGGAGCGGGGGTGATCGCCGCCGCAGCCGGCGCAATGGAAACCCGACTTACGTCCCCTGCGGTCCCGGCGGTCGCGCTCGGTCTGCAGCCGGTGGATTTCCTCGTCGTCGTCGTCCTCGGTGTCGGATTGGGGTTCGAGGTCGCCATGATGCGTGGTTGTTTCTCAATTGTTGGGTTCCCCGGGCTTCGCGGCGGTGGGGGTCGCTTCGTTGGTCGGTGGCCATTCATTCGTGTTGGCTTGCCTCATCCGGGCTGCTGACTGGCGGGTGGCCTCGGCGGCGGTGACCTCGGCGAGGGCGTCGGCAAGGGAGATGTTGCCTTTGGCCATCAGCCGGCTCTGCAGCACGGGGTCTGGAGTCAGGGCGACTCGGTCCCGGTGCCTGGTCCAGGTCGGGAATTCGCAGGGGCCTCCCAGGTTCTGTAGCTGGGCCACGAAGTCGCCGATGGTCTCGCCCTTGCGCTGATCTCGGCGGTAGAAGTCGTGCCTCCGAATGAGGATGGGCACGGTAGGGGCGTAATGGCGTCGCAAGATGGGCTCGAGGTCAGCCCAGTCCATCTCCTTGACGCGTGGCGGGCTTTGCCAGTGCCTTGGCCATTTTGAACACTGCGGGCCCGCAGTGTGTGAGAATACTGCCCGTTTCCTCTGGCCGTTGGCGTCTTTGAGGTTGCTGCATTCCAGAAACATCTGGAAGCGATCGATATATGACTCCCAGTCTTCGGTTGCTGGGTCGAATGGAGCAGGCGGCAGGGTGCTGGCCATTGTGCAAGGCGCCGATCACCATTTGCCACGTGCTAGTTGGTCCTCGCCTCACGATCCCACCTTCGTCGCCAGTGTTAGATCGGTGGATCGGGTCACATAAGAGGCGAGACGCGAAAGTGAACAATCAGCTCTTTAATTCAGCTCTGAGCAAGGACAGTTTTAAGTATGCGAGCCGCTTGCTTTATACAGCCGGCCGGCGGCTCGGCGTTAATGGCGCGCTTTGAATCTCCCGCGATCGGCTCGGCCAATCGCGGTAGATTCTTAGCGCTCCAATCACAGGCGTTCCGTGAACCAATCGGATTGTGGTCTGGGTGGACCAATCAGAATGCGAGTCTTCAAGAATGTTAATACAGAACATTTTCCATATGTCTCTATCTTTTCTATCAATTTTGAAGCTGTTTCTAGTGGGTCTTCCAAAGTGAAAACCAGATCATCTGCGAATGCTTGCAACTTAAATTCGTCCTTTTTGATTTTCATCTCTTTTATATCCTTTTCTTCTCTAATGTTTCTATTTAGCACTTCCAAAGTTAACACAAACAATAGAGGTGATAGTGGGCAATTTTGTCTTGTTCCTTTTCTTATGTCAATTGAATCTGTCAGTTCTCCCTCTATCATTACCTTTGCCATTTGCTTATGATATATAGCTTCTATTGCATGGATGAATTTTTTACCAAAGCCCATCTGTTCCAGCTGTAGTAACATAAATCGCCAAGTCACATTGTCAAAGGCCTTCTGTGCATCTAGAAATATCAAAGCCATTTGTTTTTCAGGGTGTGCCTCGTAGTATTCCAAAGTGTCCAAGATTATTCTCATATTATCTTTAATTTGTCTCTTTGGCAGAAATCCATTTTGATCAGGAAGGATAAAATTGTTTAAGTATTTTTTAAGTCTTTCTGCCAATATTGAAGCAAAAATTTTATAATCTGCATTTAGTAAGGAAATAGGTCTATAGTTCTTGATTTGTAATGGATCAGCCTCTTTTGGGACAAGTGTAATATAAGCTTCTGACCATGATTTGGGTATCTTCTTCTTTAACATAACTTCATTCATAACTTCTAGCAATGGAAGGTTCAACGATTCTTGTAGTGTTTTATAAAATTCTGCCGGAAGTCCATCTGGGCCTGGTGCCTTTCCATTGTTTTGCTTCTTGAGTGCTTCAGTTAACTCCATCACCGTTATATTGCTTTCTAACATTGTTTCAATCTCTTTAGGTATCTGGGGTAGATTAGCATTCTGTAAGTACTGTTTAACTCTTTCTCATCAATATTCTCTTGTGTGTATAGTTTCCCATAATAGTCTCGTATGATTTCCTTCTTCTCTTTACTTCCATAGTAAGCCTGGCCTTAATCATCTATTAATTGGAATGATTTTCTGTGCTAATTCTTCTTTTTCCATTAATCCCATTTTATGTTTAATTGTATCCATTTTTAACTTAAGATCCTTTTTCTGTAGCAAACTTGGCCTTGGTCATCTATTAATTGCAATATTTTCCTTTTCTTTCTCCTTTCTCAATTTATACACTAACCATCTACCTGGTTTATTTGCATCTTCAAAGTAGTTCTGTTTAGCACCTCTGATTTTCTGTGCTAATTCTTCTTTTTCTATTAGACCCATTTTATGTTTGATTATATCCAGTTTTAACTTAATGTTCTTTTTCTGTGGCATTTTCTGTAGCTCTTTTTCAAAGTAAGAATATAAGTCCTTTATAAGTCCTCTTTTTCAAAGTAAGAATATAAGTCCTTTATATTCATCCTCTAATGCCTTAGAGGCTAGTCTTTTCATGGCATTTGTTTTCCTTGTATAGTCTATTATCAAGCCTCTGACATATGCCTTCATTGTATCCCATACGTTCTGCATTGATGTATCTTTTTCTAATAGTAATTAACACAGTAAATTCAAGTATTAATATATAAAAACAACTATAGTTATTAGTTAGCTGATGCTTAATGTTATTAATATTTACCTTGTCTTTTCCTATATATCTAATAAAGGTATAACTATCACTATTATTAATAAATCAATTAATTCAATTATTTAACAATTACAACAATAAATTCTCCTTTCCACATATAAACGTATTTATGTAACACTATAAAGAGAGAGGAGGTGACTAATCATAGAACCGGAGAGTAAGAAAAGAAAAGGGGCAAATGTGTACCAAAAAAAAAGGAGAAGGAAAGGGTTTTAAAGTGGTTTTTTAGCTTTCTGTTTCTAGGAGTTAAGAGCTTACAGTCTGAATGTACCGGAAGTGGGGAATTGGAAACTGCTGAATAATGGCTGTGGTTACACAGTATCTCAACACCCTCGGATGTATCTTCTCCTTTTCATCTAAGCGTTCTTAAGTTCAGTTTTCCTGAATTTCTTCAGCTGGAGCTGCCTCAATTGAATCAATATATCACCTGGGCAACAGCTGTATAGTTTACAACAATTGTGTTATTATAACAATTTCAAAATATCTTAGTATCGCCTGTGGCAACACACTGTCTCCATTTATTCCTTCGGCTCCGAACTTCTTCTTATCTCCAATTTGATAGAGTCTTTCAAAATAAAAGTCCAGTAAAACAGTCCGAGTCCCCTGCACCTTCCAGCCGCTAAGTTCCCTTCCATTGATATTGGTGTGATATATCTCCCCGACCTCGTATGCTTCTCTATCTACTTGTTATTGTCCCTCTTTCTTCTGTCTGTTAAGCCCTTTCACTTTCACCTGCCTCACATCTGACTCTTGGCCGCTTCCTTTTAGGGCTCCGATCAGACTCTTGTAGCAGCCTTGTGTGAGTCTATAGCATTCGAAATTCTGTCTCTGCCTCAAATCCCCTCTTCCACACTCTTCAGCGTTGATCATCACGATCTGTCACTCACTCGCTTCCTTTCGTCGGTGGCAGTCCGGACTTCGGAGCCGCCATATATATGGCGGCTGTTTCTTGCTTGTTGGGCTCTGGAGGATCCCTCTTCTTTGCAGAGGGGGTTGCCTTCCCCACACTACAGCTCAAGTCTCCCTGCACTGGCACGTTTCTCTCCGGGATTCGTGCACCCCCAAAGGATCACGCCAACTGCAAGAAGGGGCTAAGCAAAGCCGCGAACGGACTTCTGCACCTCTGTTCATCCTTGCCTTACCACCGGAAGTCTACCCTTTTGTTCTATTATAGATGTTTTCTCTTCTATTTTCCCCATCTGTTCCTCATTTTTCATCATCAATTGTTGAATATTCTCTTATTTTTCTTCCACATTGTCTACTTTCCCTTCCACCTGTCGATCTCTGCCAAGAACTGGAGACTTCAATCAATAAACCATGTTACTCACACTTGTAGAATTGAAATTGAAGAGTTTATTGCTGTGTTCACAATCATGGCAAGAGATGTAACAACAGATGTCTGTGTAAAGTCAGCTTTGAAAACAGTTAACTCCCAACATTGTTTTATCCATCCCTGTCCAATTACCTCCACCCCACCCTAATCCGCTGGTTATCTAATTATCCACACCACCACCCCATGTCTAATTACACCACGCCTAAGCTAATATTACATTCTTCCCTTCACCCCACCTCCCATTAGTATCCTAAATAACAATGATCACTTTGCTTTAAACCCAGCACTGTGTTAAAGCCAAACATTGCAAAAAAAAAAAAAAATCCACATCCATCCCTTCCTTCTCTGCTGGTCTGGTTTGGCTGCCTGCCAAGTTGCAATGCCGGACTCGAAGTGCAGATCAGGGATTCACAGCTCAAAGGCACAGCTATAATGTCGGGCTTCAGGATGCTGGTAAAATGGAGAGCCTGACATGCCGCCCCCTCTACCATGGATCCTCCTGGAAAAGAATTAACAGTTTTAATAAAATTCTTTTGATAGATTTCTTCCCTCCCCCCTGCTTTGGTAGGGTGTTGCCGATGAAATAGTCTTTGTAATTTTGGAGCTGACATATCTGCAGATGTCACCCAAGAAGCATCTGCCATTGGATATCTTTTCAATTTCACTAGGTATTGTAGGACCCCTCATCGTCGTTGGGAATCAAGGATCTTCTCTACTTCATAATAAGCATCCCTAATGGGCCCTGGGCGCTTTAAGCGAGGTTCAAGCCGTGTCATGTCAGCAGGCTTCAGCAAGCTACTATGGAAAATGGGATGAATCCTTTTAAACCGTGATGGTAATTGTAAACAGATTGTAACTGGGTTAATCACTTGAAGTATTTGAAATGTACCAATATATTTTGGGCCCAGTTTTTTACATGGTAAACCCAAATTAATATACACTGCTCAAAAAAATAAAGGGAACACTTAAACAACACAGTGTAACTTCAAGTCAATCACACTTCTGTGAAATCAAACTGTCCACTTAGGTAGCAACACTGACAATCAATTTCACATGCTGTTGTGCAAATGGAATAGACAACAGGTGGAAAGCAGAGGCAGTTAGTAAGACATCCCCAATAAAGGAGTGGTTCTGCAGGTGGTGACCACAGACCACTTCTCAGTTCCTATGCTTTTTTGCTGATGGTTTGGTCACTTTTGAATGCTGGCGGTGCTTTCACTCTAGTGGTAGCATGAGACGGAGTCTACAACCCACACAAGTGGCTCAGGTAGTGCAGCTCATCCAGACTCCATGAGGGTGGTATGAGGGCCCAGCGTCCATAGGTGGGGGTTGTGCTTACAGCCCAACACCATGCAGGATGTTTGGCATTTGCCAGAGAACACCAAGATTGGCAAATTCGCCACTGGCGCCCTGTGCTCTTCACAAATGAAAGCAGGTTCACACTGAGCACATGTGACAGATGTGACAGGGTCTGGAGACGCCATGGAGAACGTTCTGCTGCCTGCAACATCCTCCAGCATGACCGGTTTGGCAGTGGGTCAGTAATGGTGTGGGGTGGCATTTCTTTAGGGGGCCACACAGCCCTCTATGTGCTCACCAGAGGTAGCCTGACTGCCATTAGGTACCGAGATGAGATCCTCAGACCCCTTGTGAGACCATATGCTGGTGCGGTTGACCCTGGGTTCCTCCTAATGCACAACAATGCTAGACCTCATGTGGCTGGAGTGTGTCAGCAGTTCCTGCAAGACGAAGGCATTGATGCTATGGACTGGCCTGCCCATTCCCCAGACCTGAATCCAATTGAGCACATCTGGAACATCATGTCTCGCTCCATCCACCAACGCCACGTTGCACCACAGACTGTCCAGGAGTTGGGGGATGCTTTAGTCCAGGTGTGGGAGGAGATCCCTTAGGAGACCATCCGCCACCTCATCAGGAACATGCCCAGGCATTGTAATGATGTCATACAGGCACGTGGAGGCCACACACACTACTGAGCCTCATTTTGACTTGTTTTAAGGACATGACATCAAAGTTGGATCAGCCTGTAGTGTTTTTTTCCACTTTAATTTTGAGTGTAACTCCAAATCCAGACCTCCATGGGTTGCTAAATTTGATTTCCATTGATAATTTTTGTGTGATTTTGTTGTCAGCACATTCAACTATGTAATGAACAAAGTATTTAATAATAATATTTCATTCATTCAGATCTAGGATGTCTTATTTTTGTGTACCCTTTATTTTTTTTGAGCAGTGTATAATAATATAATAGTACCAATTTTAAGTATCAGAAACCTTAATATCAAATATATAGATCTAGAACAAAAATAGTACAACAATATCTTAAAGGGCATAAATAACTTCCCCCGCCTTTCCCCCCCTTCTATCACCTTTACTTTACTTTTTTTTTTTAGATTGTTACTTTTTAATTTCAAACCAATTTTCATTCATTCAGATCTAGGATGTCTTATTTTTGTGTTCCCCCTTTTTTTTTGAGCAGTGTATTTTATGGATAGGTATACCCATTTCCTACTTCTAATGATTTCTGTTCAGATCGTTTCTTGTCTGCATATTTTTATATATTTCAGTGGATTTGACCAATGTGTCTTTGACTGCTTTCCAATGAGCTTGTATATCTTCAATCCATTTAGTGGTGGTGATTGGTTCGTTAGTCACATGGGGCCATTCTGGAATAGGAATAAAATCCATCCCGTTCACTATTCGAAAGGGAGTATATCCAGTACTGTTATGAATGGTATTATTATAAGCCACTTCAGCGAACGATAATGTATCAACCCATTTGGTTTGCTGATAATTTATATAGCATTGTAAATATTGCTCGATAGCTACATTAGCTCATTAGCTCCATTAGTACATGGATGGTACGCAGTACTTAGTCCTTGTGATGAGCCAATAAGTTGAATAAACTCCTTCCAGAAACGAGCTGTGAACTGGACTCCTCTATCCGAGATTATTCATTTTGGTACTCCATGCAATCGATACACATTCCGTATACACAAATCAGCTAATCGTTTTGCTGAGCGTAGCCCTTTACATGGAATAAAATGAGTTTGTTTCGAAAACAAATCAATTACTGTCCAAATAACTGTATATCCCTGATTTTCGGGTAGATCTACTATGAAGTCCATTCCAAATTCCTCCCATGGTCTTGTGGGTTCGGCTACCATTTGCAGTAATGCAGAAGGCTTACCAATTCGGATTTTGGTGGACGCACATACCAGACATCCTTTCACATATTTTTCAATATCAAGTCTCATGGATGGCCACCAAAACTGTCTTTCTAGCTAAATGTAAAGTCTTAAGGAAACCATAATGACCTGCTTGTCTGGTATCATGACAACATTTCAGTACTATAGCATGTAATATTTCTGGTACATACAATTTTTTCCCTCAGCAGGCTATGCCATCTTTCATTGTAACCTGATCTTTATTTGCAGACAACCATGGATCTTTCACTAGCACCTCTGGAAGGTCTGTTGTCATAATCGACGTTCATAATGAGTTTATATGATCGTTACTGGGAATAAGTAGTTGTATTACTTCTTCCCAGTGACTGTTAAATTGAGGTAGCCTTGATGGGGCATCTGCCATAAAAAAATTTTCCAGCAAGAATGTATTTTAAAATGAATTTAAAACATCTGAAATATAACGCCCATCAAACCTGTTTTGGAGATAATCTCCTTGGATTTTGTAATGCTTCCAAATTCTTGTGATCAGTCCATACCTCAAATGGATGTGAACTACCCTCTAACAAATGTCATCATGTAAGTAGCGCCCATCGAACCGCAAATGCCTCTTTCTCCCATATAGCCCAATTTCTCTCTGTTGGGTTTAATTTTCGGGGTGTATATGCACATGGTTGTAATGTTCCTTCTTGGTTCTTTTGCAAAAGTACTGCCCCTACTGCAACATACTAGCATCTGCCTGAATTATGAATAGACTAGTGGGATCTGGATGTTTAAGAACTGGTTCGGTTGCAAACAGTACTTTTACATTTTGAAATGCCTTTTGAAACTCACTTGTCCATAACAGCTCCTTATTTGATTTGATCCATTTATTACTTACATTCTTTGTTTTCAACAAATTCGTTAAGGGAAGAGCAATATGTGCGAACTTTGGAATAAATTGCCTATAAAAATTTGCAAAGCCCAAAAAACTTTGCAATTGTTTCCTTGTACGCGGTTTTTGCCATTCCAACACTATACAAACTTTATTCGGATCCATCTCAAGACCATTTAATGAAATGCGATATCCTAGGTAATCTAATTTGGTGGAATGGAATACACATTTGGATAATTTAACATACAGGTGTGCGTCTAACAGTTTTCTAAGAACTTGTCATACTAGCTGAATGTGTTCTTCCATAGTGTTTGTATATATTAGACTATCAACCAAGTAGACAAGTACTCCTCGATATAAACGTTCATGCATTATGCCATTTATTAATTGCATAAAAACTGCAGGAGCTCCCTGTAATCCAAATGGCATGACATTAAAACGATAGCTTTCCAATGGGCAATTGAAAGTGGTTTTCCACTCATCCCCAGCATGGATGTGTACCTGATAGTATGCCTCCTGTAAGTGCAGTTTGGTAAAAATATGGCCCTGTGCCAAGAGAGGAAAAAATAAATCCAACATATGTACCAGCAAAAATAAAATAGAGAACAAACCATAAACAAAAGAAAAAAGTAAATACCAGCTGTAATTTATAAATGCATGTCACAAAGTAAACCAAAATCTCAGTGTAACATTCAGTCAGTCCAGAAAGCCAGATTCCAAAACATATATTGTCCAAGGTCACAGTGTTCTTTCTCTTTCTTTTTCTTTATCTTATTCAACTTTCCAATTGTATACCAGCTGTATGAAAACAGCACCTGTTTTCAGTGCTGACTCATTATCTTTCTTCACTTCTCTATAGTCAAAATAGCTTAATCTTTAAAGTCTATTGTTCTTAAAAAGAAAAAAAATATTCCTGTGACCTCTAGATGGCAGTATTACTTAGCTTTCCTTATACTTGTATCTTGGTTACACTGTATCTCTGTATTCTAAACAGTGAGAGTGAATAAAAGTCAAAATAACAAAGTACTTCAGAGATTTTAAACTAAGTAACAAAAAAAAGTTCAATTTCTGCTTAATTTTGAAGTTCAGTCCAGTCCAGTTATTCAAACCAAAGAAGCAAACAAAATATTCCCTTTTTTAAAAAATAAAAAGTCCGAATAAAGTTGACAGCTCCTCACTGTTCGCCGCTGCCCTTAACTTTCCTGTCTTCTTCTTTCTTTAATAAATCTTTCTCTTGGTGTACTCCTCTATCTTTAATTGAAAGTAAGAATTTCTCACCCAGACCGACACACCTTCTTCTTTCTGTTCTTCTTCTGTTCAGAGGCTGGCACAACTTCTTAGCGGCTCAAGCTTAATGGCTCCTTCCCACTGCTGCCAGACTGTAGGAGCTTTCCTGGATCAACCAGGGACTTTGCGATGTCCCTGGGATCGATAGGATGTGCTCCTTTCACTTACCGTCTCTCCAGGATGGTTCGGGTCCACTGGGACCATCCGGCTGCGGGGGTATCGGCATCTTCCCCTGAGCCCCAGGGGGCTCTTTTCTGTAATATTTCAAAAGCTTTAAAGTTCTCACCTAGTTCAGGCATACTTTCTCTTTCTTCTGGAGACTGTCCCAGCCTTGTAGCAGTTTTTGATGACCGTTTTCCTTTCAAGCCAGCTAGAGAGGCTATCTCTGGATCTACCAGGGATATTGCCATATCCCTGGGATCAGAAGAGTGTCCTCTCCTCGATCGTCATCCCTCTGGGATGATTTAGGTCCAATGGAGCACCAGCTTTCAGGAATTCGATGTCTTCCCTAGGAACCACTAAGGATTCCACTGTATCGCTGTGACGTCAGCTCCGCCCTCCAGGAGCAGTCCTTCTTAACGAGCTCCCAACTTTTTCTGCTGCTGCAAGCCTGGGTTCCCCACATAAGCGCTGGAAGTCCGGTACTCCTTCCCCGCCCAGTCAGCCCATGCTCCCCTCTTGCTCCAAGCACCAATTCCCCCAGTGCTCCATGTGCACAACCCCCCAAAAGTTTAAAGAATTAGAGCCACGGGGAGGCAAGGCTCACTCACTGTTTCCCTCTATGCAATATGCTGCTGCTCCTGAGATTCCCTGAATGGGTGCTGGAAGAAAGGGAGTCCAATTGTGAGGGCAGGCTTTTCCAAGGCCGGTCATAAAGGGAAACAGTGAGTGCGCCTTGCCTCCCTGTGGCTCTAATTCTTTAAAATTTTGGGGAGTTGTGCACATGGATCGCTGAGGGAATCGGTGCCTGGAGAGATTCACCGTCATGCTGGTGAATACCTACAGACTGAGTAGGCTTTTTGCTTCCACCCCCCCATCCCAATCCCGTGCGGCGCAGACAGCCCAATGGAGGAGGCAAATGGGGTGTTTCCATCTGCCCTTCTCTGGGCCTCAGGGACTGTGGGAAAGGTAGCAAGGAAGGCAGGCAAGCGCGCAGGGCCTTGGGGACAGTGAGGCACTTGCAGTCACTCACCTAGGCAGATCAGGGCAGCTTAGCTGGGCCACGTGGGAGGCAGCTAGGCCAGGATTCGGGCCTTGCTGCTTGCAGGCTCACTGAAGCTGCCAGGCAGATCAAGGCAGCTCAGCTGAGCCACACGGAGAGTGCCGCGTGGGATGCAGTTGAAGACAAGCAAGCTGGCTGGCCCTCAGAGACCGTGTGGTCGAAGCGAGCCAGGGAGCCAGATGGAGAGCAGCAGCAGCTATGCCAGGCAAGCGGATGAGATGAGGAGTGACTGGGTGGAGTGGGGTGGGGCAGGTGGGGCGGGGCAGGGCCAGCCAGAATTTTTACCACCAGTTCACCTGAACCAGCTAGAACTGCCTGAATCCCACCACTGGATCTGCAGCTCGCAAAAAAATAAGTCTTTTAGTTCTTAGGAAAGAAGCGAGCAAACTCCTGATTTTTGTATCGTCATATGCTAATATGGCTCTCCTCCACTTTTTCTGTTTCACAAACAAATTGTCAAAAACATTCACATTTTGATAAGTCTACCAGAGAAAGCAGCCCAGTTCCTACATTGGTGACTCATACTCACCAGTGTTTTTCAAGAAGCTCTGCTCAGGAAGCCAACCAGAACACTAGGTGGGATGTTCCTTTTGAGAAGAGAAGATATGATAATTCAATGAGTATTATTTTCTATTAGTCAACTGGAACTCAGGGTTGTGCATCTGACTTAAGTTGCCTTGACACCCAGAGTAGAAGAGTGCCAAATCATGATGCATAGAGGCAGCATCTCAATGAGGGGCATGTAAATAACCGAGGAGGATCCAGATTTTTTTTGAAGCACCAGAAGGTCACCTTTCTAATGACATTAGTGGAGAGGTATCTTCTTTCCATAGCAGCAAAATACATAAAATGATTAGGAAATTTCATAGCATGTTGTCTGAATCAGCATATCCCATCTCAAGGAGGGTCAGGCCCCAGCTGTTGATCTTTCTGCAGATGCAAACAAAAAATAAACACAACATTTCTTTCAGGATGGTGGAGCACAAGTGGTCAATACATTCACCCTTTTGGCCTCTGGGACTATTCTGTCTATTCCTGTTATGTATCCAGTACTCACCAGAATATCCTGCAACATAAGATTTTTGAAGGCTAGATCTTTTCATTGTTCCTTACTGACTACAGAGGCCATAGTTACAAAACCTGATGGAGATGACCAAGGAACACACATGGCACCTGGCTGGACACCTTATTCCAGGGACCAATTCCAGATGGTGCAGGAAACAGCAAATAGAAATAGAACCAGAAAATATTTCAGAATTCTTCAGGTTCCTTCAGCATGGTCTGGAGAGTAGGTTAGTGTCCAATATATTATAGAGATAAGTAGCTATACTGGGCAGGTTTGACTTCAAAGACAGTATTTCTAGGCTCAGCAAGGAGACTAGATAAACTGGATGCAGTTTCAGTAATTTGTATGTCAGCTTTTACCAAGATGAGGTGTTTTTAAGGACAAATTCTGGCTTCACAACCAAGATACATTTGAATTCCACAGGTTGCAAAAAATTGTGTTACTGGATTTCTGCCCAACCTGTTTCATCTTAAGCAATATAACAGGATATGTCCAAGGACCTTATGTTAAAATACACATTAGATTTCCATCAATTGGACATCCTGTTTCTACTCTTGCTCATTATTAGCTCCTGGATGTACTGCAGTGGCTTGTTCTGTGATTAAAAGCTCCCTATTGGAATCATGGTCCATTTAAGGTGATTAATGATATTGGCAGCCCTGGGTACAGAAGTTCATGGTACCTCTAATTGATCTCTGTTTGCCCCTGCCTTTTCACCACATCAGAAGCTAACCCTTTTCTATTGGATAAAAATCTGGTAATCAGAAGTACCATCTAAGTACCATTAAAAACTGTTGTGCTGGTTTGGGTCCAATTGTTGTTTTTGTTAAATAATTGAGGATCTTGGATTCTTGATGACCTTTGAAGAGCATTCCAGGGATCTACTGTCTGGTTCT